>NC_080603.1:617026-925539 GCF_027887145.1 Ammospiza caudacuta | reverse complement strand
GATTTGGTGGTTTCTTTGTTCTTTTCTTTCCTTTGTTTCAGTTTTTTAATACTGTCCACAAAGAAAAGATATTTGTTGTGCTTCATTACATTTTGTTTACCTCCAAATTTGCTGTAGCTCACAGATTGTGTCACTGAAGAGCTGTGCTCTCGGTTGCTTTAAATGAAAGAAAGGATCTCCTAGCAGAGTTTTCACCAGAGATGCCCCTCTTGTTGCCTTCTCTGGAGCTGCAGCAGCAATGTATGTGTGCAGAGCTGGGGGCAGATCAGGGCTGGCCCAGCAGCTGGGCCCAGCAGCAGCAGCACTTGGCATTGCCAGTGCTGCTGCCGTGGCCCTGCCCCTCTGCCCTGGTGGCCCTGGTGTTGCTGTAGGGCCTGAGTGCTCTCAGGGCCGGGCACAGCCCTGGGGGTGGCACTGTCAGGGCTGCAGCAGGGACAGGCCATGGGCACTGCTGGGGCAGCGCTGACGCCTCAGCACAGGGCCTGGGGGCTCCAGGCTCCTTGCCCAGGCTCTCTCAAGAACATGCCCCGGCCAATGTTTAGCACAGAAAAGCCCTGTGAGCAGCCCCAGGCTGGCCATGGGCAGGCTGGGGGCAAACAGCATGGCTGGGGCTCTGCATGTTGGCCCTGGGGCAGACGGGAAGCAGCAGCAGAGCAGGGGCTGATCCATCCCCAGTGCACTGCACAGCCCAGGGCAGCATCCCAGAGCATCCTCATGGAGCTGCCAACAACATCCCCCCTCTGCAGCCCTGGCCTCTCCCCCGGCTCACACAGGTGCCCCATCCTTGCAGGCACAGACACGGCAGCACTGGCTCAGGAGCCCCTGTTTGCATTGCACACTGCAGGGAGACCACCCCCATGCTGTTGGTGTGGGGACATGAACCTGAGGGAGCACAAATGCCATCAGCCTTTGGGGCCAGCAAGGGCTGGGGGACACCAGGGAAACCACTCAGCTTTGTCCTGGCCTCTGCAGTCAGCAAGAAAGTTTGTTCTGGGGGGAGACAAAAGCCAATGGGTGGAAGGGGAAAGAGGGGAGATCAGCCAGGACAGGAAGAGATGAAATGAGTCAGGCTGGTTTCAGCATTTCCTTAACACCAAAAGCAGCCTGATCCCAGTCTCCATGCACCATTGACAGCCTAAAAAATTGGGAATTGTTCAGGCTACTTTGCCCCCAATCCAGGATGGGCATCGTGATACAAGAATTTAAGTGTGTTTGTATCTATCACAGAACCATATTTTTCTAAAATTAATTTTAGTATGGAAATCACTTGCGAATGGAGGACTCATAAGAAACTGCTGGGACATTGCGCAGAGCTCAGGGAAGAGTGTGATTGTTATTGAATTGTTTCCTGTTCAACCATGGTCTGTTGGCCATTAAGAGAAACTTTGTGTGCCTCTGAGTCCCACCAGTTTCTGATCCCCAAAGGACACAAACCTGGTGAGTTCTGGTTCCCACTCCAGTGGTGGCACCTGCACCTCCCTCCATCCCCAGAGCAGAGCTCCCTTGTCCCAGACAGTCCCTGGCAATGCAGGGATGAAGGAAACAGGACAGGCTGTGGGGATCAGGGGCAGGGCACAGCCAGGGACTTGGGGTGGTTGTGAGTCCAGGGCAGGACGTTGCCCTTGGCGTTGGTGAACCTCATCCTATTGTCCTGGGTCCATAGCTCCAGCCTGTCCAGATCCCTCTGCAGAGCTTCCTGCCCTCCAGCACAGCCACACTCCCACCCAGCGTGGGCTCCCCTGGGAACGGACTGAGGGTGCCCTCGATGGCCTCATCCAGAGCAGCAGTAAAGAGATTTCACTGACCTGGCCCCAATCCTGAGCCCTGGGGACAGCCCTGGATGTGACTCCATTCCTCTACTGCTCTGAGTGCCAATGGTTGGATGGGGAAAATGGTGGGGAGGGGGTAGGGACAAAGTCTGATTGATTGTCAGCCATGAAGGGGCTTGATTTTCATATCTGTTCAGACTGCATGAGGAGGGGCTGGGGATCAATATCAACTGGGGATTGCTGATAGCAATCTATAAACACAAGAAGAAACCGAAATGGGACAAAACAATTCTGTATTCATTATTATGAATATAGTCGATTGACTTTGAATACACTTCTGAAATTTGTCTAATTAACCACAGAAGAACTGAAGATCTGAATTATTCCCATGGGCTTGTCGTGTTTGGGTGTTTTGAACAAATGTTTATGAGCTTTTCTCACTGAATTCCTGAACTGAAGAGCTCAAGAAAGAAGAGGCCTCTGGAGCAGGAAAATTCATCAGCACCCTCCAAGTGGCTGAGGATCCATCCCCATCAGAGCAGCAATGAACAGAAATGGGCACAGCTTTGTGGCTGCCCCAGATTTGGCATGGGCCCTGGGCCTGGAGCAGGAGCAGCTCTTGAGGGCCCCAAGGCCGCGACTCTTGTGCTTCCCTGTGCAGATGGGATGGCAGCAGGGGCTGCAGAGCTCTCAGCACCTTAGCCCAAGGGGCGCAGGGCAGCCAGGGAGCCTCCTTTGGCCTTGGCCAAGCACCTTCCCCCATGGCTGGGGCTGAGTCCTGTGGCAGCTGCAGCTGCTGCTGTGCCCTTGCCAGGGGCTGAGGCCGTGGGCCAGTGCCCAGAGCACCCTGGCCTGAGCAGAGCTGTGGGGCCAGAGCCGGCTGGGCTGGGCTGGGGAGAGGCCCTTCGTGCTGCCCAGAGCTCAGGGCAGCTGGCAGAGCTTGCAGGGAGCTGGGCTGGGCTCAGAGAGCCTGGCCCAGAAACCATCAGTGTCCATCTCAGCCTGGCTGAGCGTGCAGGGGCCAAGAAGAGCAGCCCAGGGTCTGCAAGTTCTCTGGGTGGGAGCTGAGCTTGTGAGCCCCTGAGCCCTGCCAAGTGCTGGGGCTGCATCTCCAGCACCAGAGGAGATGGGACGGATGGGAGCACAGACAAATCATTCCTGCTGGATTATTTCTTGTGGTTACTTATACAGGTGACCTGGATGCATATGTAGAGGAGGTGCTTGGTGACAGATAACACTGGCAGAGTGAGAAGAAAAGGAGTTTTTAGCTGAAAATATTATTTCATGCATAATATACAATGAGAAGAAAAAGACACATGATGAGAAGAGCATCTGAGTTTTTCAGAGGATGAAAGACTCATTGATGTTCCAGTAGTCAAACCTGTTCAAATACTTTCCTCAGGGCTTCCTTGAGATGAGAGGTGACCACCAGAGGCCAAGGCCAGCCAGAGCTCTCTGTCCTGGCAGCTTTTGTCTGGGATAACCCTTGCACATAGGGAATGTTTCAAGGGGAGTATCTGTTTTGACCATGGGCACCAGGAAAGAGGGATGGTTCTTTTCCATAGGAAGGAAAGCACAGAGCCCCAGCTCTCCAAGGGCTGATGAGAGGCAGCCTTCAGCATTCCAAGATAAGTTGGACCTGTCAGGTGGCCCCTGGGAGGCCAAACCAGCCAGACCTGTTCCATGTTCCCTTGGTTCCATGAGGCCCTGTAGTGTCACAATCTTCTTGCTTCTGCAGTGTCACAATGGCCCTGTGCTTCCATGAGGCCCTGCAGGCTCACAGTGGCCCTTTGGTTCCATGGGGCCCCACAGTGTCACAGTGGTCCTCACAAGAAGGAAACCACGGAGCCCCAGTGTTTCAGGGGCTGATGAACTGCAGTGATCAGAAGCTAAGGACACACAGATCTGTCTCTCCTGGCAGCTTCGTCTGGGAGCAACCATTGGTTACTTGAAATTATGAATGTGGAATCCCAATGTCAGCCACTTCTCTCCTGGAGGAGAAGGTCCATTCTTCTCCACAGAAAGGAAAGCACAGAGCCCCTGTGTTTGGAAGGCAGGTGAGAGCCAGCCCTCAGGAGGCCAAGGCCAGCCAGACCTGTCTGTAAGGGCAGCTTTAGTATAGGAGCAATAATTGGATATAGGACTTTTGGAGGTGGAATCTCAATTTCAGCCATGGGCACCTTGAGAAGGATGTTTCTTTTCTACAGGAAGGAAAGCACTGAGCCCCAGGTGAGACCCAGCTCTCAAGAAGCGAAAGGCAGCCAGATTTGTTGGCAATGGCAGCTTTTGTCTGGGAGCAATCCCTGCATATTGGGAAGGCTGGAGAGGGAATCCCATTTTGGCCATGGATGCTTGAATGAGAAGAGCAGTTCTTTCCCATTTGAAGGAAAGCCCAGAGCCCCAGGGTTTCAGGGGTACATAAGAAGAGACCCTCGACATGCCAAGGGCAATTGGACCAGTCAGGCCAAGTCAACCAGACCTGTTCCTTGTTCCCTTGTTTCCATGGGGCCCTGCAGGGTCACAGTGGTGGTGTCATATTGGATCCTTGGTTCCATGAGGCCCAGATGTGTCACACTGGCCTCTTGTTTCCATGGGGCTCCACAGTGCCACAATGGTCCCTTGCTTCCATGAGGCCTGGCAGTGTCACAGGGGTCTCCTTGGTGCCGCAGTGTCACAATGGCCCCTTGGTTCCATGGGGACTCACAGTGTCAGAAGGGTCTCCTTGGTTCCATGAGGCCCTGCAGAGTCCCTTGATTCAACGAGGCCTCCAAGTGTCATCATGGCCTCCAGGATTCCATGAGGCCCCACAATGTCCCAATGTACCTTTGGTTCCATGGGGTCCCGCACTGTTCCATGAATCCATAGTTGTATGGGGCCCTGGAGTGTCACAATGGCTCCTTGGTTCCATGGTGCCACACACTGTGACAACTGCCCCTTGGCCTGCCAAGACTCCACAGTGTCACAATGGTTCCTTGTTTCCATGAGGCCTGTAGTGTCACAATGGTCTCCATGATCCCATAAGGACTTTCAGTGTCACAACAGACCACTGGTTTCGTGGAGCCCTACAGAGTCACTATGGTCCCCTTGGCTCCACAAGGCTCTGAAGTGCCACAATGGACCTTTGGTTCCATGATGCCCCAGAGTGTCACAATGGAATCCTTGGTTCCACGGTGTCAGCATGGACCCTTCATGCCATGGACACCCACAGTGTTCACTGCAGTCCCCTTGATTCCACCAGGCCCTGCCATGCTCTAACGGCCCCTTGGTTCCAGTGGGTCCCAAAGTGTCAGAACAGTCTCCATTGTTCCATGAGGCCCCCCAATGTCACTGTGCTCCCCTTGGTTCCACAGGGCCCCACAGTGGGGACTCTTGCTTCCAAGAGGTTCCTCAGTCCCAATGGTCTCCTTGGATCTGCAGTGTCACAGTGGCCCCTTGGCTCCACATGGCCACGCTGTGTCACAATGGCTCATGGTTCCATGAGGCCATGCAGCTTAACAAGTGATCCTTGATTCCATCAGGCCTTGTTGTGCCACAATGGACTTCTGGTTCCATGAGCTGTCACACTGCCAGCAGCAGTCTCCTTAGTTCTGCAGTGTCACCATGGACCCTTTGTTCCATGAGGTTCCGCAGTAGAACATGGTCACCTTGGTTCCGTGAGGTTCTGCAGAGTCACAGTGGACCCATGGTTCCACCAGGCCTTGCTGTGTCATAATGGCCCCTTGGTTCCAAGAGGTTTCTCAGGGTCACAATGGTCTCCCTGGATCCGCAGTATCACAATGGACCATTGGTTCAATGGGGCCCCAGTGTGCCAAAATGGATTTTGGTTCCATGTGGTTCTGCTGTGTCGCCATGGACCCTTTGTTCCATGAGTTTGCACAGTGTCACATCTGACCCAATGTTTCTGTGAGGCCCCGCTGTCACCAAATCTCTGAAATATCAGAATAAGGCTCCTTAACACTAATTTGCTATTTCAGAGGGTGTCATTTATTCAGGCCTAAGGTCCAACATGGGATAACTCCTAACCTTATAGGGACATGTGATTCTACCAGTGTGTTGCTTATATACAGTCACTAAATGTGAATTACAATTTACCCATTTCCATAAAACCCACCCCAAGTTCCCAGATTCACTCCTTGTTTTCTCTATCCCTGCACCCTTGAGCCAGATGTCTTCTTCTTCTCTTCCAACCATTCCTGCTGGGAAAGCAGCCCCTGCATGCCTTGTTCCTGTGCTGAAAGTTCACAGGCGCAGTAAAAATGGAAAGAACCCTTTTGGTATCAGCCCCAGGCTTTGCGTGGGCAGGCAGAGGCAGGCAGGAGGCAGAGCTGTCAGCAAAGGAAGGGCCCAGCCAGGTGGGGCAGCCGGGGGATGCCGACAGCCTGCAGGGACAGAGGCGCAGGGCAGGGACACCGTGGGACAGCCTGGGCTGCACAGGGCACAGGGATGGGCAGCAGCTGCAAGACAGCCCTGCCAGAGCCAACCTGGGCAGCACTTTGGCCATGGCTGTTGGGCCTGGGCCTGAGGCCACGAGGGGACAAGTGACCCTTGCAGGCCTGGGGCCTCATGGCCTCCTTGTCCCTGCTCAGCAGCCTGGCAGGGGCCGCCCCATGCTCCTGCCCTTGCCATTGCACATCCCCACATGCCAGTGCCCATCCCGGGAAGAGCCCTGAGTAAGGAGGGAGGGACAGGATCTGCCTGGCCAGGGGCTGGCGCTCAGGCCTTGGCCCTTTGCATTCCTCAAACACATTCAGCTTTCCTCAGCACCAGAGACACCTTTGCCTTGTTTGTCCTTAGCTGTCATCACTGCCTCCAGTGCTCTGCTCTAACTGGAACCTGGGGACACTTTCCCAGTCGTATCCCTCGGTGGAACACATTAAAACTTCAAGAAACTTGACAGTTTCAATTTAACTTTGAGTTCTTGAGAAGTTTTTTGAAGACACTCTCAGGGACTGAGTAAACAACACCAAAGCCCTGTGAGAATCATTAAAGTTTTCCGAGTTCAGTGATGGAGAAAGATTTCAAAGAACTTGTAAGAAATACACATTCTTATTTCAAATGAAGTATTTTATATTATCTCTCTTTAGAGCAGAGGTAATTGCAGCATTCTGTGATTGATATTGACCCAGGGTGTCTCCTCAGCAGCTCTGGCCTGCTCACAGAAGCTGTGCCTGGAGCTCTGACCTAGTGTGGACAGCCTTGCTCCACGTTGCCCAGCCCCATCCTGTCTGTCCTCACTCCCCTGGGACCTGCTGTGCTTGCAGAGCTGGCTGCACTCATCTTTAGAGGGGTTTTCACTTTTTGGGGATTTTGAAGCAATATAAAACTCCTGAGTTTCCCCACTGCAAACAGACACACTGCTCAGGTGTGTGCCAGCCCCAGGTGCCACCAAAGGCACTGCAGAGCTGCCCTGGGCCAGCTGTGAGGGTGGATCATCAGCCCAAGCTGCACTGGGCCCTGCAAGGGGCTGTGGCCATGGGCACTGCACTGACCCCACTGCTGGGTTTGGCTGCCACAGTCACCATGAAAAATTAAACTCTTCTTGGAAACACTGGGGAGGACTGGGGCATACTGGGGAACACTGGGAATGCTGTGGGAGACACTGGGACATACTGGGAGTGACACTGTGGGATGCTGGGACATACTGGGGACACTGGGAATGCTGTGGGAGACACTAGGACACACTGGGAGTGACACTGGGGAGGACTGGAACAAACTGGGGAGACTGGGAACGTTGTAGAGAAAACTGGGGACACTGGGGCATCCTGTGAATGACATTGGGATGAACTGGGAGGGACTGGGAATAAACTCATGGTTATTGGGAGGGACTGGGCTGTACTGGGAGGGACTGGAGGGGCACTGGGGTTGTACTGGGTTCTACTTGGGATGAACTGAGCTGTACTGGGGTTCTACTGGTCTGTACTGGGGATGAACTGGGCTGTACTGGGAGGGACTGGAGAAGTTGAATAGGCTCTTCCCGCCTTTGCCGCATTCCATTTGCCGAGATTCCCGCCCGTCATCACTCGAAGCCAATCAGCGCCAGAGATCAGAGACTCGGGTACGGTGCCTATCTCAGCCACAACTCCCGTCATGCCCCGCAGCCCCGTTGAGCCTCATTGGAGCCAGGACTACAACGCCCGTCATGCCCCGCACTCCACAGAACCCTGGGATCCGCTCCCCCGTTGTCGTTTAAGTGTTCCCCAGACCCTCCAGGATCCCTCAGTGCCCCCTCAGTGCCCATTCGGGACCCCCCGGAAGCATCCCCAGACTCCCTGAGTGCTCCCAACCCTACAGATGCCCGGTACAGCCACTTCTGGGAATTCATCTCCTCTCCTCCCCCGAAGCCCCAGAACCCCTCATAACACAGTCCTGCGCCTAAAACTCCTGCCGTGCCCTGGCCCTAAAGAGCCCGGTTAGAGCTCCCCGAGCTCCACACAAATTCTCCCGAACCGTTTACGTTTAGCCGCGGACCTCAAGTCGCGGCTCGGATGCAGAAGTGTCCCCCAGGAGCCTTTCCGGACTCTTAAACGCTCTGTTGGAGCCACTTCTGGGACTACGGCTCCCATAATGCTCCGCGGCTCACGTCCAGCGCTGTTCCAGCTGGGACTTTATCTCCCGTCATGCCCCACGCCCTACTGAGGGCCAGTGCAGCTGCGCCTCAAACTCCCATGATGCTCTGCGGCATCGTTTAACCATATTACACCTGCGTTTTCAACTCCCATCACACCCCGCGGCCCATAGAGCCCCGCCAGAGCCTCCCAAGGGCCCGCCCGGACCCCGAAGGGCCCCAAATTCCTCTCCCTGACCTCCAAGGGCCCCCCTGAACCCCCCAAGTGCTGCCCCAGACCCCAAACTCTCTCTCAGAATCCCTCAGTGCCCCTCCTAGTGCCCACCTGTCTCCCCCAAGTGTCCTCCAGACCCTCAAGTTCTCTCTGAATTCCCTCCCCAGACCCAGAACTGCCCCAAATGTGCCCCAGAAAGTTCTCCATGGACCCCAAAGTGGCCTTTTTTACCCTGTCTGTGAAAATGATAAAAAAGATGACAAAAGGATTTAAAAGAGCTCTAATTAGGATGAAGAAGGCAAAATCAATAGCCACACTGCTGAATGAATTAATGTTGGGAATTTTGTTACTTATAACAAATGACCAATAAATTTTTTGCTTGCTTAAAAGGTATGGACTTTATAAAATAAATAATAAAATTTGGTAATTCAAATATAGAATAATACTATTATAAATAAGAAAAATAACTATAATTTTAGTAATTCGGTAGATTTTATTTTTAAATGGAAATGCATAACTATTTTTATGTTTTGGGATGTCAGTCTGTAAGAGACAGTTCAAAGATCCCTCATCTGCCTCACAACTGCCGTCAAGGACGGAGATTGAAGCCCTCACCAAGGACTGAGACCCTTCAAATTCTTACCCAGGGGTGCTGGCCTGACTGGAGCCCATTGTCTGCCATAGGAAGCGGGATGTTTCCCATAGGAACCAGTCTTGAAACAACGGGCCCAGCTCACAGCTGGCACCGGTTTGTGCTATTCAGAACTGGAGTGTCTGTGTCTGTTCCCAATGGATTTATTCTCCACTGTTCCCTCCATGTGCCGTCCTGCTTCCCTCCTGGCGGTAGATTATAAAAGAGCCCTGAGTTAACGGAAGACTTTGAGACTCTCCCCAAAGGGACCAGATGGATCTATTGGCCGGACCACAACGATTTCATCTCTCTGTTGGTAGCTATTCCCCCTCTCCTTTTCTCTGTCTCTCTATCCTTATCTCCTTTGTAATCCTTCTGTTGCATCTGCTGTGGGCACTCCATAAAAGGTGCATTTGTTTTGGTTAATACTGAAAGTCCCCTGCTGTGTGTCATTGCACCCTGAGATCAGTGAAACGAACCATCGTGACCCCCCTTGTACCAGGGGATCGTGGCATGGCCTGATGATGTTGTTGCCCATGGCATGTGAACCTGATCTTCTTGGTGGCAACTGCGCTGGTTCATCTGCTCTTGCTTTCTGGTCTCTCTATCCCACAATTACCTGTGCCACCTGCTTTTCTTATATTGTGGTTCTCTGTAGTTCCTTCAATAGTCAGCCCTTCTTAAGTTCACTCTTGGAATAGGGGATTATCACCTCCCCATCATATCGAGTGCATTTGAATGCACTTGAATGCATTTTGCCTGCATTCCAAATATGGTCCCTGGTTTTGATTTACTGGGGAATCTCTGTATTTTCTACCTCTGTCGAGGCTGGGATTGAAGGTACTTGAGATGATATTTGCTGTTCAGATTCAGGCAGGTTTTGTTTCTTATCAGTGACACAGCCTCACAAGCATGAGTTCTGCAGCCTTTCATCTAAGGCACAAAATGGCTGCCTATCTCTTGTTACAAGGCCTGGATGGTACCAAGGAGACCATGGTGATATTGGGGATCCATGGAGACCATGGTGACACCATGGACACTCATGGAACCATGGGCATTTGTCAGGGTCCGTCCTAGGGGACAGATGACCTGATGGTTCGTAGGAATGATCTCAGAGTGCAAAACACCAACACGGTACAAGGGGGTTTGCAGTGATAATCAAAACAAATGCAGTTTTATTGAAATAACTACAGCAAAAATGCAATAGAGGGATTAAGGGAGAGAAAAAGAGAGAGAAAGAGAGAGAGGGGGAGAGAGAGAGAGAGAGAGGGGATATAGCTACCAACGCAGAGACGAAGTCCTTTGGTGCAGTCTAGCCAATGGTCCGCCTGCTACGCTGGGGAGATCTCAAAGGCTCTAGCTAACTCAGAGGTTTTTATTACTGAAAATTGCGAGGCGGGGGAAACAGATACAGTAGGGAACAGATGTAACAGGTAGTCCATGTAGTCCATGTTCTCAGCAGTAAATGAGCGTGATAGATGTAACAGGTAGTCTATGTTCTTAGCAGTAAGCGAGAGCCATTGTATTCTCGGTCCAGTGTCACAATCTGCAGGCAAACATCTCGCTTTGGTCAGCTTGCCTCCCCACACACCTCCCCCAGGCTGGGGGTTTCAGTCTCAGTCCTTGGAAGGAGCAGAGGAGCCTTTTTAGGAGTTTCATGTCTCAGTCCTTGATGGAAAAGCTTCTCACATCTCTGTCTGTCACGGTGGTTGTAAAACAGGTGAGGGTCTCTGGTGGGAGACCACCTGGAACTCAGGAGAAGTCCAGCCAGGCAGAGAGGTGGGACAGCTTCCAAAGCTGTTATTGTTGCAAACAGGGCATGGTGCCCTCTTCTTAGCATACAGCAAACACACTTGTGAAAACAGTAGCTTAACACTGAGCTTTCAGGTCTCAGGGCCCATGGCGTGTGACTTTTCTCCTTCAGAGCCAGATATAGACAGGGGGAGTCTTCTCTTCAGTGGTCTCCCAAGGACAATCGTGAGGCAGATGAGGGAAAATTAGGACAGACTCTCACAGCATTGTGATACAGCAGGGCTTCATGGAATCAAGGAGTCAATTGGGACTCTACCAAACCTCATGAAACCAAGGGCCCGTTGTGACACTGGAGAACTTCAGGGAACCAAGAGTTTCTTGTGACACAGGGGGTACTCATGAAACCATGGAGACCATTTTGAAACTTCAAGGCCTGATGGAACCAAAGGGTCATTCTGGCACTTCTGAGCCTTGGAACCAAAGGGACCACAGTGACACAGTGGGGCTCTGTGGAACCAAGGGGCCGTGGTGACATTGTGGAATGCCATTGAACCAACTGTCTACAGTGACACTGCAGGGCCTGATGGAATCATGGACACCGTTGTGACACTACAGGGCGTCATGGAAGCAAGGGGCCATTGTCACACTCTGGGGCCTCTTGGGATCCAAGGGCAGTTGTGATACCATGGAAATTATGGCAACTGTGGCACCACAAAACCAAGGAGACCATTGTGACCCTACAGGACCCCATGGAACTAAGGATTCATAGAACAGTGCAGGACACATGGAACCCAGGGGCCATTGTGAAGCTGTAGAACCAAAAGAGCCCATTGTGACACTGTGGGCCCCCAGGGATCCAAAGGTCCATTTTGACATTGCAGGGCCTCATGGAATCCTGGAGACCACTGTGAAACTTTGGGGCCTTGTTGAATTAAGTGGCCCTGCAGGGCCTGATGGAACCAATGAGACCCCATAGAACCAAGGGTCCACTGTGACCCTGTGGTACCAAGGTGTCGTGGGTTGACCCAGGCCAAATGCCAGGCATCCATTTGGGCTGCTCACTCACTCCCCTCTGCAGCTGAACAAAGAGAATTTATAAAGGGTTCATGGGTTGAGATAAAGACTGGGCGAGATCACTCATCAAATACTGTCCTGGGAAAAACAGGCTTAGCTTAGAGATGTGAAATTCATTACTAACAAAGTCAGAGCAGGAAAAGGGGAAATAAAATAAGCTCCTCACCTCCCTCCTTCCAGCTCTACTTCCTACCCAGCAGTGCAGGGAGTCAGGGAATGGGGGTTATGATCAGTTCATCACCCATGACTTCTGCCCCTGCTCAGGGAGAGGAGTGGTTCCCCTGCTGCACCGTGGGTCCCTCCCAAGGGAGACAGTTCTGCAGGAGCTTCTCCCATGTGAGTCCATTTCAGGGGCAGCAGCCCTCTGCAAACTGCTGCAGTATGAGTCCATGCCAGGGACAACAGTCCTTCCCAAACTGCTGCAGCATGGGTCACTCTTCCAGGGGGTGCATTCCTCCAGGGACAGGCTGCTCTAGCCTGGGAGCAGGGCCCCTCTCTCCATGGCTCTCCTGCAGGGTGCCTGGGTCTCCAGTGCCTGGAGCACCTCCTGCCCCTCCTTCTGTACTGACCTTGATATCTGCAGAGTTGTTCTTCTCACATGTTCTCCCTCTGCTCTCCTCTGACTGGAGTTAAAACTGTGCCACAATCTCTATTTTGATTTCTTTTTAAATCTGCTATCATGGAGGCATTACCGCCATTTGTAACTGACCCAGCCTTTGCCAACAGCAGGTCCATCTTTGAAGCCACCAGGAATTGGCTGTGCCAGACATGGTGGAAGCTTCCAGCAGCTTCACAGGAGCCATCCCTGTGCCCCCTGTGAAATACAAAGCTGTGTTTCGTGCCAGGTACATATGCCAGGCATTGCGGTATTTGTGATTGTAATATGTGTGGAAACTGACCATGGGACCGTTATAAAGACAATTCTAATAATTACTGAGGAAAGTAAAGCACGGAATAAGGCCTTTGAACCTATCCTTTGTTTGTAATTAACTTTTATAAGTCTGAAGTTGATTTAGGAGCATTTGAATTAAAGCTTTAAGGATGTTACATTTTGGCAGGAACTTTCTGCTTGTAGTTAAGCCTTTAAGAGTTTTGCAATAATAACATTTTGAAGTATAATTTAGATTATTGCTTGTACTAAGGATCTTTGAAACTATAGCTTTAGAATATATAAAAAGGAAACATGCTTATCTCACACCTTAACAAAACTGTGAAAAGCAGCTTGTGAAAGGAGGATGAACATCAACTCAAGGATTAATAGTTTCAACCAAGGGAGGCTGGACATCACTGTTATGAGATTTATAGTCCTCGCATTTAAAAGGTGGACCCACATCTGGAATCTGGACCACACCGTCAGGGAGACTTCTTCCTTCTTTCGGAAACCAAACCACCAGCATCTGGGGATACTCCTTTCTGGGATACATCCTGAGAAAAACTAAATCACAATAGGTATAGAATTGTGTCGTAAAAATTGAGAATAGAAACTGCTGATGAGTAAAAATTAGGAATAGAAACTGCTGAGAAAGCTGATGAGTGCCCCTATAAATACCTGTAAGCCTCAACAATCGGTGTGCAGTTGGAGGGAAAACTTCCCCCACTGTACCCAGTGCTGTATTGCTCATGCTTTACCATATTAATTAATAAATTGATTGCTGCTTGAATATTGAGACCTAGTTTCATTTATAACAGAATCCACATCAGCCCAGGCCGGGGTGGGCAGTGGCCGCTCAGTTCCATGGACTGGATGCGGCTCTGGACGCTTCTCTTGGAGCAACTGCAGGGAGGGAACGCTGGGGCTGTCACCACTGGGTTGTCACACAGGGGACACTGGGGCTGTCACTGCTGGGGTGTAACACACAGGGCAACGCTGGGGCTGTCACCACTGGGTTGTCACACAGGGGACACTGGGGCTGTCACTGCTGGGGTGTCACACACAGGGCAACGCTGGGGCTGTCACCACTGGGTTGTCACACGGGACACTGGGGCTGTCACTGCTGGGGTGTCACACACAGGGCAACGCTGGGGCTGTCACCGCTGGGGTGTCACACACACACAGGGCAACGCTGGGGCTGTCACTGCTGGAGTGTCACACACACACAAGGCAATGCTGGGGCTGTCACACACAGGGGAACACTGGGGCTGCCCCGCTCCTGCTCTGTCCCAATCAGCCCTGTCAGCGCCTCAAGAGGTCACAAAGGCTGAGCCAAAGGATGAGAATCGCAGGAGGTGCTGAGCTGGGAGGGACCCATTACGATCATTGAGTCACAGAATCACAGAATTACTGGGTTGGAAGAGACCTTCAAGATCACCGAGTCCAATGCAGCCCCAACACCAACTCAACTAGACCATGGCACCCAGTGCCACATCCAATCTTTTTTTAAACACATCCAGGGATGGTGACTCTAACATCTCCCCAGGCAAACCAATCTAATACTTTATCACCCTTTGTGTCGAAAACTTTTTCCTAATATCCAACCTAAATTTCCTCTGGCACAACTTAAAACTCTGTCCTCTTGTTCTGTCAGTTGTTACCTGGAGAAAGAGACTGACCGCCACCTGGCTACAACCACCTTTCAGGAAGTTGTAGAGAGGGACAAGGTCACCTCTGAGTCTGCTTTTCTCCAGGCTAATAAACCCCAGCTCCCTCAGCCACTCCTCACAGGACTTGTGCTCCAGACCCCTCACCAGCTTTGTTGCCCTTCTCTGGACATCCTCCAGCCCCTCAGTGTCCCTCCCAAATTGGGGGGCCCAGAACTGGACTCAGCACTCAAGATACAGTACAGGGGAAGAATGCCAGGTACACCAGTTCCAAATGCAAGGGAAGAATGACCAAAATGTTCCTGCTGGCCACACCATTCCTGATCCAGGCCAGGAGCCATTGGCCTTCTTGCCCACCTGGGCACGCTGCTGGCTCATGTTCAGCTGCTGTTGACCAGTACCCCCAGGTCCCTTTCTGCCTGGGCACTGTCCAGCCACACCGCCCCCAGCCTATAGCTCTGCAGGGGGTTATTGTGGCCAAAATGCAGGACTTGACACTTGGACTGATTAAACTTCATCTTATTGACTCTGCCTTTCCCGCCAACCGTTCCAGGCCTTTCTGCAGAGCCCTCCTATCTTCCAGCAGATGGACACACGGTCTCAGCTTAGTGTCATCTGCAGATTTACTAATGAAAGGCTCAATCCCCTCATCCATGTCATCAATAAAAATATTGAAGAGAGCTGGCCCCAGTACAGGGCCCTGAGGGACACCCCTGGCGCCTCGCTGCCAGCTGGATGCAGCACCGTTCACCACCACTCTCTGGGCCCATCCAGCCAGTTCTGAGCCCAGCACAGAGTGCTCCTGTCCCAGCCCTGGGCTGCAGCTTTTTCAGGAGTGTGCTGTGTGACAGAGTGCCAATGCCTTTGCTGGAGTCCAGGCACACAACATCCACAGCCTTTCCTGCATCCACCAGGAGGGTCACCTGGTCATAAAAGGAGACCAGGTTGATCAAACACGACCTTCCCCTCCTAAACCCCTGCTGGCTGGCTCTGATACCCTCGGCCATCCTGTAAGTGCTGTGTGATAGCCCTCAGTATAAACTGTTCAATTTCCTCGCTGGGTATTGATGTTAGACTGACTGGCCTATAATTACCAGGATCCTCCTTCCCACTCCTGTTGTGAATGGGTGTCACATTGGGCAGCTTCCAGTCATCTGGAACCTCACCAGTGAGCCAGGAATGCTGGTAAATGATGGAGAGCAACTTGGCAAGCTCATCTGCCAGCTCCCTCATCATTCTGGGGTGGATCACATCTGGTCACATGGATTTATGAACATCCAAGCGGCTCAGCAGTTCTCTGCCTCCTGCATAACAGGGGGCCCATTCTGCTCCTGACCCCATCTACCAGCCCAAGAGGACAGCTGTCCTGAGGACAAGCTGTCTTCTCACTAAAGACTGAGGCAAAGAAGGTGCTAAGCACCTCTGCCTTCTCCTCATTTGCAATTACTAAGTTTTCTCCCTCATTCAATAGAGAACAAAGTTTGATCTTACTCTTCTTTTTGCTCTTAATATATTTATAAAAACATTTTTTATTATCCTTTACAGAAGTTGCCAAATTAAGTTTGAACTGAGTTTTGGTATCCCTAATTTTTTTCTTATGCGCCCTAGCAACCCCCTTAAATATTTTCTGAGACCTCACCCTCCTTCCAACAATGATACATCCTCTTTTAATTCCTAAGTCTCTTCAAAACCTCCTTGCCCATCCTGGCTGGATGTTTGCCTTGTTGACTCATCTTTTGACACACAGGGTTGGTTGGACAGTTGGTTCCTGTGCCCTCAAGATCTCTGTTTTGAAGCACATCCAGCTTTCCTGGACTCCTTTCTTTTTAAAGACTATTTTCCAAGGAACTCTCTGAATAAGTCTCCTAAACAGGCCAAAGTCTTCCCTCAGGAAGCACAATGTGAAAGTCTTATTGATGCTTATCCTGATTTCACCAAATACTGAGAATTCTATAATTTCATGATCACTGTTCCCCAAGCGGCCTCCAACCACCTCATCTCCGCCCAGCCCATCTCTATTCTCAAAGAACAGGTCGAACATGGTCCCTCTCCTTCTGGGCTCATTTCTAGCTGTGACAAAAAGTTGTCCTCCACACACTCTAAAAGCTTAGAGGCTGCTGTTGAGTTTTACTGCTCCAGAGGCTTGTTCAGCCTTCAGCTCTTCAGTTCAGGAATTCAGTGTCCCAGGGCTCATTAACATCCTGAGCACCTTAACAAGCTAAGCCTCTAGGAATAATTTGATTTCAGTTTCCAAATAATCTGTGGTTAATTTGACAGATTCCGGAAGTGTATTCAAACTGAATGTATTCTATTTAAAAAGAGTGAGAAAATATTTTTTACGTCCTGTTTAGATTTCTTTTACCTGTTAATTCAATTATATATGCAATCTCCAATTGACACTGAATCCAAGTACCTCCTCATGCAGTTTGAATAGATGTGGAAATCAAGACCCTTCATGGCTGACAATCAATCAGACTCTGTCCCTACCCCACCCCACCATTTCCCCCACCCAAGCCCTGGCACTCAGAGCAGCCTTGTGCAAATCTGAGCTCCCTCCAGCCCAGGCTGCACCTGCAGCTTTCAGCTCCTTGGCTCCAACTCCCACTTGCTTTCCTTGGAGAAGGAGCTGCCCGAGACACAGAGGGATGTTCATTTCTTGTCAGCCAACAAAGCCAAGGGAAGGCACAGCTCCATCAAATGCAAAAGTCATTCTCCCTGGCTGTGCCCTGCCCCTGATCCCAAGAGCCTCTCCTGTTTCCTTCATCCCGGCATTGCCAGGGACTTTCTAGGACAAGGGAGCTCTGCTCTGGATGTGGAGGGAGATGCAAGTGCCACCACTACATTGGGAACAACAACTCACCAGGTTTGTCCTTTGGGGGTCAGGAACTGGTGAGACTCGGAGGCACAGAAAGTTTCTCTTCATGGCCAACAGACCACAGTTGAACAGGACACAATTTAATAACAATCACGCTCTTCCCTGAGCTATGTGCTATGTCTCAGCAGTGTCTGATGAGTCCACCATACACAAGTGATTTCCGTACTAAAATTACTTTCACACAAACATAGTTCTCTGATAGATACAAACACAATTAAGTTCTTGTATCAGGATTCTTGTCCTGGAGTGGGGGCAAAACAGCTCCAACAAATCCTGATTTGCAAAGCTGTCTGTGGTGGATGGAGAAGGGAGGTAAGGCTGCTCTTGGTGTTGAGGAAATGCTGAAACCCGCCTGAATCATTTCTTTACCTCCTGTCCTGGCTGATCTCCCCTCTTTCCCCTTCCACCCATTGGCTTTTGTCTCCCCCCAGCCCCTTGTGAAGAGCCTAGCTGTGTGTTCTCCATCCCCTCCTCGCTGGCACTGCCAGGCTGGCATGAGGAGCCCCTCAGCCTTCCCTGCTCTGGGCTAGACAAGCCCAGCTCCCTCAGCCTCTTCTCACAGCCCAAGGGCTCCAGCCCCACCTTGGAGGCCCTTCCCAGACCCTGCCCCAGCTGCCAGACATCTTTCCTGCCCTGGGCAACCCAAACCATGCCACAGTGACCTGGATAATCCCCGTCCTTGATGTCCTGGTCACACAGCCCTGGCCCCTTGTCCCCGTGTCAGGCTCTGGGGTGGATCCTGTGGAACATCCTTTGGTGGAGGCTGTGGCTCCAGGTGGGCTGAGGGGGATCCCAGGGGACAGGGATCCTGCTGGGCATGAACAGCATTGGACTTGTTGGGAGAAACTGTGAGGGTGAGCTAGGGCGGAATGACCAACCCAATGGCCTGACACAGCCCTGCTGGGATGTCACACAGCCCCTCTGGGATGTCACAGCCTGCTCTGTGAGGTCACAGCCCATTCTCCAATGTCACCAAGTTGGTCTCTGATGTCACAGCCAACTCTGTGATATCATAGTCTGCTCTGGGATGTCAGACCTCTTCCCTGTGATGTCACAGCTGGCTCTGTTATGTCACAGAGGCAGTCTATCTTGTCATAGCTCCTCAATGACTCCACATAACCCACTCTGTGATATCACACAGCCCACAGCCATCCTCATGTTACCAGATGATAAATTGTCTACACCAGCTGAGCTGACACAAGGACATTATTCTCCAAAACCCCAGGCCTATGGAAAGCACACAATGCCCATTGTGTGAGAAGGGGAACTGGAAGTTCAGTAGCCTCAGTGTCCTGCCAGCTCAGCCAGGCCCACGGGAACATTGGGGTCCACGAGCACCAGGGACCACCAGAGAGACCGCCAGGACAGAAGAACGCATGGGTAAAGGGGGGGGGGGGGGGGAATATGTTAATGATTTTGGGGAAATGATTATCATATGTATGTTTAGTCCAGGACAGTCAATGAATTTGTGAGCAAAATACAGAAAATAAACAGAAACTTTCCTGTACTCAGTACACACAGCTTTGGGAGGAGCTATCCCCTGTGCATCCCCCTGAATAAAGAATGCTGCTTCTTTATGCTACATTGGTGTTAAGGAGTTTTCTGTTTTACTGAATTTTTGGTAACACTCCCACTGCCAAGGAAAGCTCTGTCTCCCACTGTTCACAAACAGAGAAGGGCTGGTGGCAGATGTGGGGGTCATAGGCTGCCTGGGGTGCAGTGACCATGAAATAATAAAGTTTTCCATGTTCTGTGAGAGAAGGAGGGACAGCAACAAAATTTCTGCACTTTAATTAGGAAGGGCAGGTTTGGCCTATTAAGGATGCAGATTTGAGGAATACCAAATAAGGTACAGATTTTTTTTAAAAAAAGAAACAGCCCTTAAAAACAAAGGGGTACAGGAAGGATGGACACATTTCAAGGAAGTAATCTTAAGGGGGAAGGAGCAGCCTGTCCCAGTGTGGCAAAAGATGAGCTAGTGAGGAAAATGACTGGCCTGGCTGTCCATGGATCTTTGGTATGAACTTAAGGGAAAAAAAGAGGATGCATCATTTTGAAAAGACAGGCAACTAAAAAGTATTTAAGGATGTTGTTAGGTTATGCAGAAAGAAAAGGAAAGAGGTGAAAGCTCAAGTAGAGCTTAATCTGGCCACTTCTGTGGAAAATAATAGGAAATATTTCTATAAATAAATTAGTAGCAAAACACCAGATAAAGATAACCTCTACTCTTTATTTGGATGCAGTGGAGAATTAGTAACTAAAGAAAAGGCTGAACTGTTTAAAATCTTGTCTGTCTCAATGTTCAATATTAGAACAGGTTGTCCTCAGGACAAGTGTTCTCCTGAGCTGGTAGATGGGCACAGGGAACAGAACAGCCCCCTGGAATCCAGGAGGAAGCAGTTGGTGACCTGCTGAGCCACTCAGATGCCCACAGTTGTATGGGATCAGATGGGATCCATCCCAGGGGGATGAGGGAGCTGGTGGATGAGCTCCCCAAGCTGCTCTCCATCATTTACCATCAGTCCTGGCTCAGCAGGGAGGTCCCAGAGGACTGGAGGTGCCAGTGTGAGCCCATCCCCAAGAAGGTCTGGAAGGAGGAGATTGGGAACTCCAGGCCTGTCAGCCTGACCTGGGTGCCCAGCAAGGTTATGGAACAGATTACCTTGAATGCCATCACAAGGCACCCACAGGATGGCTGAGGGATCAGAGACGGCCAGCATGGATTTAGGGTAGGCAGGTCCTGCCTGACCAACCTGGTCTCCTTTTATTACCAGGTAACCCACCTGTGGGTGTGGGAAAGGCTGTGGATGTTGTGTACCTGGATTTCAGCAAATCCTTTGACACTGTCTCTGACAGCATTCCCCAGAAAAGCTGCAGCCCACAGCTTGGGCAGGTTCCCTCCTTGCTGGGAGATTTAAGAGCTGCCTGGAGGCTGGGCCCAGAGAGTGGTGGGGATGGTGCTGCACTCACCTGGTGTCCAGGCACTGGTGGTGTCCCCCAGGGATCTGTGTTGGGCCCAATCCTGTCTAATATCTTCACTGATGATCTGGGTGAGGGGATCGAGTCCACCATTCACAAATTGCAGATGGCACCAAGCTGGGTGTGAGTGTGGATTCTGTGGGAGCATAGGAGGGCTTTGCACAGTGACCTGGACAGGTGGATCCAGGGGATGAATCCAATACAATCAGGTTTAACAAGACCAAGTGCCGGGTCCTGCACTTTGGCCACAACAACCCCTGCAGTGCTACAGGCTGGGGACAGAGTGGCTGGACAGCAGCCAGGCAGAAAGGGACCTGCAGGGACTGATGGACAGCAGGTTGGACATGAGTCTGCCCAGGTGGCCAAGAAGGTCAATGGCTCCTGGCCTGGATCAGGGATGGTGTGGCAAGCAGGAGCAGAGTTGCTGTGCCAACACTGATCTGCCCCCCCAGCTCTGCACACAGACATTGCTGCTGCAACTCCAGAGTAGGGAACACAAGGGTATCTCTGGAAAAAACTTGGCTGGGAGATCCTTTAGTTCCTTTAAAGCCACCAAGAGTGCAGCCCCTCATTGACACAGTCTCTGGCCACAGGGTGGAGAGACACTCTCTCACTCTCCACTCTCTCAAGGTGGAGAGACACAAAATGAGAAATGGCAAAAACAATGACATTTCTTTGTGGACAATATGAAAAACTAATACAAAGGAAAAAAGAACAAACCACAACCAAAGCAACAAGAAGTATGAAAGATGTCTTTTAGTACAAGTGATTGGCAGAAATTGGCCAGCAGTTTAATGTCTCTGAAACCATCCAGTCATCAGTCTCCACACTGCAGCCTTGAGCTCCTGGTTCCTCAGGCTGTAGATGAGGGGGTTCAGGACTGGAGGCACCACCGAGTACAGAGCTGACAGGGCCAGATCCAGGGATGGGGAGGACATGGAGGGGGGCTTCAGGTAGGCAAACACTGCCGTGCTGACGAACAGAGAGACCACAGTCAGGTGAGGGAGGCAGGTGGAAAAGGCTTTGTGTCGTCCCTGCTCAGAGGGGATCCTCAGCACAGCCCTGAAGATCTGCACATAAGAGAAAACAATGAACACAAAACAACCAAATTCCAAACAGATTGAAAACCCAAGGAGCCCAAATTCCCTGAGGTTTGAGTGTGAACAGGTGAGCTTGAGGATCTGGGGTACCTCACAGAAGAATTGGCCCAGGGCATTGCCATGGCACAGGGGCAGGGAAAATATAGTGGCTGTGTGCATGACAGCAGTGAGAAAGGCACTGGCCCAGGCAGCTGCTGCCATGTGGGCACAAGCTCTGCTGCCCAGGAGGGTCTCGTAGTGCAGGGGTTTGCAGATGGATACGTAGCGGTCGTAGCACATAAAGGTCAGGAGGTAATATTCTGATCCAAGAAAGAAGAAAACCAGAAAGACCTGAGCAGCACATCCAGTGTAGGAGATGTTCCTGGTGTCCCAGAGGGAATTGTGCATGGCTTTGGGGACAGTGGTGCAGATGGAGCCCAGGTCACTGAGGGCCAGGTTGAGCAGGAAGAAGAACATGGGCATGTGCAAATGGTGGCCACAGGCTATGGCGCTGATGATGAGGCCGTTGCCCAGGAGGGCAGCCAGGGAGATGCCCAGCAAGAGGCAGAAGTGCAGGAGCTGCAGCTGCGGTGTGTCTGCCAATGCCAGCAGGAGGAAGTGGCTGATGGAGCTGCTGTTGGACATTTCCTGTGCCTTGGCTTGGGGATCTGTAAAAAAAGTATTCATGGAATAATTGGTTTGGAGAGGACTTTAAATATCCCAGCACAGCCTGGGAGCACTTTCCCCCCACTGCCTGTCCGGGGCTCTGCTGCCTGGAGCTGTCCCTGCCAGCCGCTGCTTCCCTGTTCCCAGGGCTGGGCCCTGCCAGTGCTGCCAGAGCCCAGCCCAGCCCTGGGGGCTCAGCTCTGCCCTGCAGACCTCTGCCAGATCAGGCACTGCCCAGGGGCAGCTCTGGCACTGCAGGCTCTGATGGCAACATCAGAGCAACCCTGAGGACACTGGATAAATGAGACTGATGCAGCTTCTAAGGGGCCCTGTGCTGATTTCTGTCACTGCCTCATTTAGCAACATCTGAGAAAAAATTTTTTTCTCATCCTGGACTGCCAGATGAATATCTACTTGCAATTTCCCATCAAGGCAACCCAGACCAGTAGTTTAAAAAAGCAGGATTTTCCCTTTAATGCAGCTCCTGCCTTGCTCCGCTCCCTGTATAATCTACTTGGAAATGTTCTGCAGTTCAATGCCATGCTGGGAGCAGTCCTGAACAATGCAGCATCCTCACCACACCATGACAGCCCTCCCAAGCCTTAGCAGCTGTCTCTGTTCCCGCAGATCTTGTCCCCCAGTGCTGGGAGCAGCTGCCAGGGCTGGCTGACAGATGTCCCTGGCAGGCGGCAGAGTCCCTGCCCCAGCACAGCGCCCTGGGCTGCAGGACCCTGCTCTGCAGGACAGCCCTGGGCACCCCTGGCTGCTCTGCACAAGAGACAATCAGAGAATGTACTCACAGGGTCTGTAGGCATTGGGATGGTCCAGCTTCAGGAGATCACTCCAGGAGCTGCAGCTGCATTGTCCTGCAGCCAGCGGTTCCTGTGCCAAGGGCTGGCAGTGATTCTGCCCCAGACACTTCTCAGCACCTTCCCAGCCCCTACTGTATGAAGCTCTCTGTGCTGTGCCCGGGGTGGCTGCAGGCAATGCCCCAGCCCTGCTGGGCTGGCAGAAGAGCTGCTCATCAAGAGAAATGTGCTTTTGAAGCTCTTCTTGGTTACCAGGACCTGCCTCTGTGCCAGGAGCCCAGCCCAGCTCAGCAGCACAGACACAGCACCATGACTTTAATGAGCCTCTGGGGCTTTGTGGTCAGGCTTTGAATGTCAGTCCCTGAGAGGGAGCTGAAGAAACCTCTCCAGAACTCCAAGGCAGAATCCAACTCCAAAGTTTCTTGGACTTTTAATGGGTCCCACTGAGGAACACAACTGAGAAAATGTCCCCAGGCCCCAGGCAGAGCAGAGAACTGGAGGCAGTGATGACAGGTGGGGACAAAGAGAAGCCAAGCCTTGGTGCCCTGGGGCACAGCAGCATGGTCTGTGCCACCAAGGGCTGGGAGAAGAAACCTTGTCCTGAGGCACTGGGGCCTCCTGGCACAGCCCCAGCCAGGCTGGGCACTGTCAGCCCCTTGTCCTGCCCTCAGCATCCCCCGTTAGCCCACATCCCAGTGGCCTTAAAGATCTGCTGGAAGGATTCCCTGGGGAGCCTGGCTCACGAATGGCCCTGTGGGGACTCCTTAATGCTCCCTGCAGGGACTGCAGTTTTTCAAAGGACTTTGTGTTTGGCTTTTGCCTTGGAGTCTCTGAGAGGTCTGTGCAACCATGGCCTCCAATTATCTGCTTTAATTAGTCCCTGGAGAGGATTTGTGAGTAGCAACACTCAGTGGGGCTCATTAATGCTTCAAGGTACTTCAGTTATTTCAAGGTACTTGGTATTTCCCTTCTGATACAGCCTCTGTGAGAGGTTTGTGCAGTCATGGCCCCAGTTATCTGCTTTAACGTGTCCCTTGAGAGCTTTGTACTTACACTCGGTGAGGCTCATTAATGCCTTGAGATACTGAAGGTTTTTAAGGTACTTTATGGATTTAAGAAGAGTTTTAAGTACTTTTAAGAATTTTCCTTCCCACATCGAGTCTCTGAGAAGTTTTTGTGCCATCCTGGCCTCCAATTCTCTCTTTCAAGAAGTCCATGAGGAGCCTGTGTTGGGTATCTTCCCCCTTTCTCTTTTACAACAAAGATGGAACTGAAAGAATTTTGTAAGACTTTCTGAAAGCATCCAAACAAACATGGGACAATTAACAATACAACAACAACCACTAAGAGAATTAATAATCCTGTTTTAGCTAGACATCATCCAACCCTTCAGTTCCTTGTATTGGAAGAGTTTTTTGAACTAGTCTTTGTTTTCCACTTGAAGCTTCTTGAACTCTTCATTCAGTACTTGAATGCTCTTGTGGATTGACTCACTGTGGCTGCAGAGGTTCATGCAACACACGCCCTCAGAGTCTACTCGGCCATGCCCATGTGCCCAGAGTAAAAACTCTATCACTGTTCTGCAAGGTGGCATGTCTGATGGTCTCTATGTCTGAGAGCACGCCACTCAATGTGTGAGAGGTAGCATTGTTTTGCTTACTTAACAGGCACCCAAGATGGTCTAATTGTCCTAAAGCTTTAGCTGCAGCCACCCAAGGTAGTCCAAATTGAGGGTGCTATCATCTGATACCTGGATTGCAGCTTTCAAAGCCATCTCTTTGATATCATCCAATACTTCTCTGGGGATGCCTGCTGCCTGATCATCTGGTAGGCTGTGTTGTCTTTCTCCAGCTATATGGTTGATTGTCAATTCCACCCTTGCATCATTATTAGCATAGTCTGCTATTAATTCATTAAGTAAACACTTCCATCCCCCTTCCCACAGGGTGTATTCTGTAGGTGATAACAAAATGGTCATAATATATTTTAAATCAGGGAGTTAGGGCATGTGCTGTAAACATGGCTGTCATTAGCCCATTAAAACAAAGTAAGTCCTTCCTATGCTCTTTAGCTGCCTTTTAAGATCCTTGATTTCCCCATAAACCAGTGGCTGAGACCTGGGATTCTGCCCCCTTCCTTCATAACATATGGGTGCAACAAGGAGTTTCCTAACTGTTTCCCAGTCTCCTTCCATAATTAGATGGTGGACTTCTAGGGTGGAGTTCTGGAGGCATGGCCCAGGGTGAAGGTGGAATAATTGGCAGTGGGGGCATGACCCACAGTCAAGGCGGTAGAGTCTGGAGGTTCGTTCTGGGTGGAAGAGAATGTTGTGATAGCAGGAAGTGGAGGAGCCAAGATGGCAGGAGGATGGTCAGGCCACATTCAGGCTCCTTCCATCTCGAGTCTCCAGGTCACAGTGCTCCAAGAGGGTGTGTTCATCACCATCTTGGAGCATCGTGGAAGGTCCAAGAAATGCAGGTTTGAGAGGAGGTCCTGAGTTAGGAGTTACCAATCGATTGAGTTTTCGACACACTGCTTGCTGGTGAAGGGTCTCAAGAATGGTGTGGGAGATGGGGAGTATGTGGGGTACAATGGGGTCCCTTTAGATTGAAAGGTTGTATAATTTAACTCCCACTGAGTCCCAAAATTTGGTAGTATAGATTTTTTCAGCAGGGGCATCTGGAAAAATTTTAATGATCCACCTCACAATTGATTTTAATTTGCTCTTTGTAAATATTTTGGCATGATCAGTGAGAATTAACAAAGCATCCATATATGCTCCTTTCTACTTTGGACATCTGGCTGCCCATTTTTCTTTTTATCCACCTTAGGGGGAACAGCCACTGAACACTCCAATTTAATAATGGGATGTGAGCTCATACGATAAAAACACAGCAGCAAAATGGGCAATGAATGTCTTGCATTTTCCCAAACCCACCTGCAATCCTTCACCGGTGAAACCATCATTGTCCCTGCAGATCCTGGCCAAGGTCCCTCGAAGCAATGATGAATCTGCCAGGCTGGCACAATCCAAAATCACAGGGGACACTGGCCTATCCACCAGTTCACCCCAGCTGACATGATTCAACGTCAGGGTCCCTGTTTGGGCGCCAAAAGTCACAATGAGGGTGACTGTGACAAACCTTTCTAGTTCCTCAACTTCAGGGCAATGGTGGTGAAAATGAAAAGGACCAGATGCTGGGGAAGATGAAACAGGAAAGCCTTATAAATATGATCGCCTGGCAAAAGATTTTGAGAATATGGAAACTATAAGTGAGATTGAAATGAAAGCAAGCTTTGAGACACCAAGCCTTAGTTACTGAACAAATGGAAAACAATGGTATGGCTGGCTGAAAGTAATCTTCTTTTGATGAAACAATACCCTCTGCTTGCAGACAGGTCCAAGGGTCAGAGCAGACCCTACTAGCTTGGCAGAAGGGGTCCAAAGAGTAGTTTTTAGGATTTAAAATGTAACACAGTATGGTAATGTAATGATTCTTATAGGCTGTATGTAAATGCTTAAAGATTTGTATCTTGTACTAGATTGGTTAGTGAAAATTAGAATATGCAGCACAAAAGAAGATTTATTGTATTGTAATGGGAACTCCCCTCCTCTTTTGGGTATCCATTTTGGGCACCTCTTTCAAGCCCCTCTTATGGGCCTGCTCCGAGCTGTGGCTGGCAGCTCCAAACAAGGCCCCTGCACTCACACCCATTGCAATAAACCACAAGTTCCAAGACCTGACTTCAGAGATCTCTCGCCTCTGTCCGTCCCAACTGTCCTACCCCCTGATGCTTCTACAAGCAGGATCAATGGAGTTGCCAAAAAAAACCTTTAATAACAGGGTGAAAAACAATAAACATGGAGAAGTCAAGCACAGTACAAGGGGTGGGATCCAAAGATCTGAGATAAAGGCGAAGTAACAATATATACACTTGGGGGTAGAACACTCTAGAACAAAAATCACAGAGGGAAAACAAGTAACCAGTAGGGGAGGAGAACTTGGACAACTTAGCATAACAACACTAAAGGCATATGAGGGAACACTCAAACTCACCTTAAGTTAAACGAATGATTCCCAGGGCTTGAAACTTGCGCCCAGGTCTTCTGGGGTATAATCTGTCTGACTCTGAGTTACAGCTGGGCTAACTCCCACACCGCTGCTTTGCTCTGGCCCCTTGGCACCATGTGGCCCAACAGAGCCACAGTGATGTCCTTGGTTCCACGAGGCCCCACAGTGTCACAATGGTCCCTTGGATCCATGGTGCTCTGCAGTGTCACAATGGCCCCTTCATTTCACAAGGCTTACAAATGTCACATTGGTCTCCATAGGAAGGATACCATGGAGCTCTCATGTTTCAGGAGCTGATGAACAGCAACCACCAGAGATCAAGGCAAGCCTGATCTGTCTGTCCTGGCAGGTGTGCTTGGAGCAACCCTTGGATATTCGGAATTATGAAAGTGGAGCTTTAATTTCAGACATTTGTGGCAGGAGAAGGATGATTTTTTCTATATAAAGCAAAACACAGAATCTTTTCCAATTGATAGTGGAGTCCTGGAAAAAGTTAAAGATAGAATCTAAAATGTTAAGCTTTGTGTTTTCCCAGATCAACTGCACCTGTGTAAGCAGTATGATAAATTACATCATTGTTAGATGGGATGATTGTTTTGTAATTAAATATAAATATTATATAACCATAAGAAGAATAATGAGAAACTATGTTGGAAATTCAGAAGGGGGCTGAGCTTAGCTGAAATCTATGTATACAATAGAACAATATAAGTTTAACAATTAACATGAAAGTTATATAATGATAGAGTATAACACATGATCATTTTGGATGTATGGTCGGAATCAGATTTGGGTAATACCCCAATTCCCAGAGCTCTTAAATAAAAAGCACCGCATATAATCCCTACATGATTATGTGTTTTTGAATGCTAACACAGGGCTTGGTGCATAGGTGAGTTCTGGCACTCAGGAGTTAAAGAACAGCCAGACCTGTCTGTCCTGGCAGCTTTTGTCCGGCAGCAATCCTTGGATACACAGAAATTTGGAAGTGGAATCCAAATTTTGGCCATGGATACCTGGAAAAAATGGACAGTCCTTTCCCATACAAAGGAAAGCCCAGAGCCTCAGTGTTTCAGGGGCAGATGGGAGTGGCCTTCCACATTCCAAGGTCAGCCAGACCGTTCAGGTGACCCCTGGGAGACCAAGGCAGCCACATCTGTTTCATGTTCCCTTGCTTCCGCAGGGCCCTGCAGTGTAACAATGGCTCTTTGTTTCCATGAGGCCTTGCAGTTCCACAATGGTTCTCTGCTTCCATGATGCTCTCAGGTGTCATAACGGCCCCTTGATTACAAAAATCCTTAAACATCTTAATGGTCTCCAGGTTTCCACAAGGCCCCACAGTGCCACAAGTTTCCATAGTGTTACAACGGCCCCGTTCAGGTGACCCCTGGGAGACCAAGGCAGCCACATCTGTTTCATGTTCCCTTGCTTCCGCAGGGCCCTGCAGTGTAACAATGGCTCTTTGTTTCCATGAGGCCTTGCAGTTCCACAATGGTTCTCTGCTTCCATGATGCTCTCAGGTGTCATAACGGCCCCTTGATTACAAAAATCCTTAAACATCTTAATGGTCTCCAGGTTTCCACAAGGCCCCACAGTGCCACAAGTTTCCATAGTGTTACAACGGCCCCGTTCAGGTGACCCCTGGGAGACCAAGGCAGCCACACCTGTTTCATGTTCCCTTGCTTCCGCAGGGCCCTGCAGTGTAACAATGGCTTGGTTCCACAAGTTTCCATAGTGTTACAACGGCCCCTTCCTTCCATGAGGCCCTGCAGGGTCACAATGTTCCTTTGGTTCCATGGGGCCCCACAGTGTCACAATGGTCTCTGTGATTCTATGGGGCCTTGCAATATCACAGTGCTCTCCATGGATCCACAGTGCCCTGCAGGATCACAATGGCCCTTTGGCTCCACAAGACCCTGAAATGCAGCAATGGCCTCTTGGTTCCACAAAGCCCCGCTGCTTCACACTGGCCCGTTGGGACCGTGTGGCCCAACTGGGCCACACGTTCTTGGTTCCAAGAGAACAGAAAGATGTTCTTGGTTCCACCAGGCCCCACAGTGTTACCTTGGATCCAAGGTATCCTGCATGCTCTCACTGTTCCCCTTGGTTCCACAAGTTCCTACAGTGGAACAGGTTCCACAAGAGCCTGCAGTGTCACCATGGCCTATTGGTTCCACAATGCTCCGCATTTTCACAATGGTCTCCATAGGAAGGAAACAAGTGAGCCCCAGTGGTGCAGGATCAGATGAGAGGCAGTCACCAGAGGTCAAGTCTAGCCAGACTTGACTGTATGGGCAGATTTTGTCTGGGAGTAACCCTTGGATATAGAGAATTTTAGACACAGAATCCCAATTTTGGCCATGGGCATCTAGACAAGAAAGACAGTTCTTTTCCATAGGAATAAAAGCACAGAGCCCCAGTGCTTCACGGTCAGATGGGAAGTAACCCTTGACATGTCAAATTCAGTGGGACCTGTCAGACAGATACCAGGAGTCCAAACCAGGCAGACTTGCTCCATGTTCCATTGACTTCATTGGTGCCCACACTGTCACAGTGTAATCCTTGATTCCATGAGGTCTTGCAATGTCACAATGGCTTCTTGGTTTCATGAGACCCAACAGAGTCACAGGGGTCCCTGGGCTCCAAGTGGCCTTGCTGTGTCACAATGGCTCCTTGTTTCTATGGGCCCCACTTTTGATCATTGACCCCTGCTTCTATAGAGGCCCATGATTTGCACAATGGTCTCCTTGATTCCAGGAGGTTCCGTAGTCTCACCATCGTTTCCATGGATCTCCATGGTCACAACTGACCCATGGTTCCATGAGGTTCCGTAGCGTCACCATGGTCGCTGTCAGAGGCTGGATGAGATCAATATCCCGAGACACCTTGGGATGCTCGGAATGCCTGTGTGGAGCCAGGGCTGGGTCAGGCCTTGGTTTGTGGTGGATCAGAGCCCCGCCCCCAGCAGGGGCCTGGCAGAGCTGTCAATCACATAGCAAACGCTGTGCTAACCCTGCTCTGATTGGCTGAGCTGTCAATCAATCACACACTAGCAGCTGGTGCTACCCTGGGTCTGACTGGACAAGCAACTGGCAGTCCCACCCCAGGGGTGGGCCCATGAAGGTCCAGGGAGTTAAAAGCCAGAGCATGAGGCCAGGCCATGGCCTGGATCCTGTCTTCTCTTGGGGTTTCTGTGTTCGAGATGCTGGAACCCAAGTAGCTGGTACGTATGTGTGTGTTGTTCTATAGACTTCTGTCTTTCTGTTGTTCTCTATTTTTTCTCCTTCTAATCCTACTTACCTGGAACATTTTTGGTAACTTCATGTTAAGGGTTAAAGGTTTTTAGGTTAAATGTATGGGAATCCAGGGCACAGGGAATATTTCTCTGTCTGCTCTGAGGCATCCTGACCCCCAGAGAAACACTGCCTTTAACCTTCCCCCATGGAGAGCACTTCCAGGACTTTGAGACAGATTAGAATTTACCAAAGTCTGAAATAGATTAGAGGGTAGTATAGTATGTCACTTGGGTGAGAAATTTAGGTTTTGGGATTTTTAATATGATGTAGATAGGAAGCAAGATGGAGGGATTTGGATGTAGTCCCTGTCTTCTTCTTCATCATCTATTCCATTTTCTTCAGTGTAGGTGGCACAGGGTGATTGATCAAGGAAAGCACAGTGTAGAGGTTATGTGGACAGTCAAGGGATTAATTATGTGTAGATAAGTAGAAATAATGTATGTTTTAAGAGTTAATTGGTTGAGAAAACTTTAAAAGACCTTGAAACCGTACATTTTTGAGCCATTTTGAGGTATTTGTCCTGTGTGCTGAGCCTGGTGTGCACAGCATGCAAAACTTTAGAGAAGTTAACATTAAACAAGAAGCTGAAGACCAAAAAAGTCTGTTGCATCTCCTTTTACCTGGCACAGAACTGCTACAGGAGGGTTTCCCACATCCAGAGAGCCCCCAGAAAGGCCCAGGATAAAACAAATATCAATAAATGGCACCTTGACAATATTTATAATAGAATGTTTTTTTCCATAAAATTGTTTAATGAAGAGTGTTGTCTTATTAATAGCCAATCATGTGAAATGTGTTGATTAAATGAACAATGAAGTCCACCTCTAGCAAACTAAGGTATAAAAGAAGAGGATTGAAAAAAGGGTGGCTTTTAGACCTTAGACTTGTGATCTGAGTCTGTGTCATCTCTGATTGAATGGTGATATTTTGGGATCTGTGGGGTCTGTTGGGGCTCCCTTCTGAAGCTCGAGACCCATCAGGAGCTTATCTAATAAATTTTGCCTGAAGCTCCCACTGTGTCCATGACAGGAAGCCCTGTGAGTGTCTGGGACATCCCAGCTCTTTGGCAGCCTCGGGACTCCTGGGATGTCACCGTGGAGCCTCCGTGAGTGCCTGTGACAGATTGGTGCCTTTGCAGGCCAAGGTCCCCTGGGATGACACCATGGAATGGCTGTGACTGCCTCTGACCACAGGGCTCTTTACCATCCCCAGAAAGCCCTGGGAGGTGTCCATGGAGCCCCTGTCTCTGCCTCTGATATTCCAGCTCTGGAACAGCCTGGAGACTCTTGGAAAGTCCCCATGGAACCCCTCTGAGGGCCTGTGACAAATCTGATCCTTAGCAGGCAACCATCACCAGGCCCCTATTGCTATGGTCAGTTTCCATGGCAACGATCACCAGCCCCTGTTGCTATGGTCAGTCCCTGTGCAGCTCCATGGAGAACCCATGCCAGGGGAGGTTGCCATGGACACCAGCTCAGGCCTGCAGCCAGAGCCCGTTGCCATGGCAACCATTGGCAGCCCCATCCCCCGGCTCATGGGATCCCAGAACCACAGAATTGGCTGAGCTGGGAGGGACCCATCAGGATCCTCAAGTCCAACTGCTGGCCCTGCACAGGACACCCCAACAATGCCAGCCTGGGCCTGGCAGTGCTGTCCAAACGCTGCTGGAGCTCAGAGAGCCCTGGAGCTGGGACCCTTCCCTGGGGAGCCTGGGCAGGGCCCCAGCAGCCTCTGGGCAAAAACCTTTTCCTGACATCCAACCTGAGCCTGCCCCGACTCAGCTGCAGCCGTTCCCTCCACTCCTGTCCCTGGGCACCAGAGGGAAGAGGTTCCCACAGCCCCAGCCAGGGACCTGCTCCCAAGGCTGTTGCCATGGCCACCAGGGCTGGGACCAGCTGGGATGCTCGGTTTCCATGGGCCGGGGTTCAGGAATGGGATTCCCCAATTTCCTCCTCCCGCTTAAACTGCGCTGCCCTCACTGCCCTCCCACCTCCCATGGAAAGCACAAAAGGCAAAGATCCCAGGCTGGGATAAGAACGATTTATTGGGAACAGCAATGAGATCAGGAACAAATGGAACAGAAACAATATTGATAACAGAAGGGATAAATAAAACTGTTTACAGGAAAAATGAAAACAGAACTCACTGGGTCTTCCTGGCCACAATTTCCCCTTCCTGGAAAGGACACCCTTCTTCTCAGGGAGAGAGAGAGTCCCTTTCCTGCCCCTGGCAGTGACCTGAGGTGGGAGTGAATGTAATGACATGGCCATGGCCAGACCCTCATGTTTTTCATTGCCACATCATGTCACTGGGAGGGGCAGGACAAGGGACAGGTGTCTTCCCCACATAGATCACAGGGAAAGTGGATCACCAGGGGTCTTCACAACATGGATCCTCTAATGATGGATGAAGTTGGGGCAGTGCACAAAAATCCTCCTGCACTTGGCACACCAGCAGGCCTTCCCTTACCGGTGCCTCCATTGGTGACTGGTCAAGGCAGAGTTCTGGGTAACACTCTTCATACACTGGGGACACTCCTAGGGCCTCTCCCCAGTGTGGATGTGCCGGTGGGTGACGAGGTTGGAGTTGTGCTTGAAGCCCTTCCCGCATTCAGGGCAGTGGAAGGGCCTCTCCCCAGTGTGAATCTGCTGGGGGCAGAGATCGGAGCTGATCCGAAACCTCTTCTGACACTCAAGACACTCATAAGGCTTCTCCCCAGTGTGTATACGTTGGTGGGTGAGGAGGTGGGACCTGCAGCTGAAGCCCTTCCCACATTCCCCACACTTGTAGGGCCATTCCCCAGTGTGGCTCATCTAGTGGTTGATCAGGGTGCTTCTCTGCCTGAAGCTCTTCCCACACTCCAAGCACTTGTAGGACTTCTCCCCATGACGAAGCTGCTCATGGAGCACCAGCTCTGAGCTCTGGCTGAAGCTCTGTCCACCTTCCTGGCACAGGGTGGGTCTTTCCTCCTCAGAGTAACCTGGGCTGGGTTTGCAGCCCCTCCTCCTTCAGTATCTTTGGAGATTTTCCTCCCCAGTGGGGAGGAATTCTGCACTGTGGAGTCACTCAAAATGGCCTCTTCCACAAGGTTTTTCCATGGAGATTTTTCCTCCCTTGTCTCCATCATCAGCTCCTTGTCTGGGGGAGGAAGGACAAGGACACGATGGGATTTGCCTCCGTGCCAGAGGGAAGGTGAAGAAGATTCCCCCAGTGCATCCCTGGCAGGATGGGGTTGGCAGCAGGGCTGTCCTGCAGCCAGGGGCTGTGCTGGGCTGGGAGATGGAGCAGGAGAGAGGGGGAAAGGGGCACTGAATTCCTCCTCACTGCCTGGGTGTCCTGAGGCATCTTCCTTTTCCTCGCAGCGTCTTCCATCTGATCAAGATTTGGGAATGGAAAATCCTGTTTTGGGAGAAAAACAAGGGATGAGAACATTGATTTTTATACTGGTTTGAAGGCAAACCTGGGGGAGAGTCTAAACCAGAATTACAATTTAAAAAGAAAATAAAGATCAAGGCAATGATACAGAAACACTGCCTTAAACTGACAGAGTCAGAATATAACCTGACACCCTCTTGGTCGGGGTGGTGGCAGCAGTCCCATTCAATGGTGGCTGCAGTCCTGTTGGAGTGATGAACATGATTCTGTCAGAGCAGTGATCCTGTAGAAGGGTCTGGTCTTCCTCTGAAGGTCCAGTGCTGGTTATGAACCTCTTGTCCTCTGGCAATCCAGTAGGCAAGCTGCTCCTGGTGTTGAAAGCCTCAGCTTATATCCAGGTAGGAATGCTTGGATCCTCCCCCTGGGCGGAGAATCCCACAATGGGATGATGGAATTTTATCAGTCCTGCAGTGACACACAATGGCCTATTCACAGAAGATATCTCCCCTGGAGGGCGTTATCAGGGGTGAATCATGGAAGGGATAAAGAACACTGCCTTGCCTGTTCATAGCAGTTGATGAAGATGGGGATTGAAAACATGCATTTGGTTACATCTTACATTGCAACCTGAAACAGTGGGGTAATCCCTGCTCAGGGGGTGAACACCACCCCCCTTACCCAAACTGGATCAGATGTTAAAACCCCCACCCTGGGAAGGCCACACACACAGAGGACAATGTCACACTTGCCCTGCTCCAGGGGACATCTCTGTCCCTGTCTCTCCCTTGCCCGCCCCTCTTTTCTCTTTCACAGACTGGGGGGCTTTGCCAAATGTCAGAATAATTTGTCTCTTTGTCCCTGTCACCTTTGTAAACACCTACATAGAGCTTTACCTTCCTTTTCATTATCTGAATTCGGCCAAATTTCCACATTTCTTTTATCAGAATGTGCCAGCAGCTGAGCTGGAGCTGTGCAGGACTAATGGAACTTGGAATTGCCACATATTTGCTTCATTTGTCAGTTTATTAAAGTTTGGGGTTTTTTTGCATTTCCAGAAAAAGTGTCCTGTGGTAAAAGCAAATTCAAGGCGTTTTTTTAGGGTTAAATTTGATTTCTGACCAGAAACAACTTTAAATTGTCCAGTGCCCAGAGGATGCTCAAGGGGTCTCTGAGCCTCTCACACAGGGAGAGGCTTGGGAGGGGCGGGAGGGAGTTTTCCCTGTCCCTGTCACCCCAGGCCATTCCCCAGGCATTTGTCCCTGTCCCTGCCACCCCAGGCCATTCCCCAGGAGATCTCTGTCATTCTCACCCCAGGGAATGCCTAGGGGGTCTCCCTCCCTCTCACCCCTGTGCCAGGGGGTGCTCAGGGCAGTCTCTGTCCCTCTCAGCCCAGGGGATGCTCAGGGGTCCCTGTCCCCTCACCCTGGGGGATGCTCAGGGGGTCTCCATCCCTCTGGCCTCAGGCAATGCCTGTGCAGGGCTGGGGACCAGGGGCTCTGTGTCCCTCTCACTGCTGTGGGTGCTCAGGGCTGGGGGGGCTCTCCAACCTTCTCACACCTGTGGAGGCCAGGGGGGTCTCTGTCCCTCTCAGCCCTGCTGTGACCCCACCCAAATATCATCGGGGTCAGAGGGAAAGAGACACCCCTAAACCCCCAGAGGGGCTGAACCTGGGATTTGGTTTGGGGCTGAGGATTTAGGAAGGGGCTGGAACTGAGGCTGTGTTGGAGTTGGGGCTGAGATTTGGATTAGAGCTGGGATTGGGGTTAAGGCTAGACATGGGATTGGCTTTAGGGCTCAGATTGGGATTGTGTCTGGGGCTAGACGAGTCTGGGACGGGGCTGAGAATAAATACAGAACTGTGAGTGTGTCTAAACATGGAGTGAGATTGAGACCAGGATCAGGGTCAGGTTTGGGACTGAGCTCACCCACAGTGGGACAGGGGGGATGTCACGGTGGAATGGTTTGGGGAAAATTCTGGTTTGGGGGAAAAAATGGTGTGAATGCCTTGTGTTGGGGATTCCTCTTGCCCAAATCCATTTCTAAAAGTCACCTGATGCCCAAAAATCAAGAATGAATTAAAAAAAGACACCAGGAGTTTCCCATTTCCAGTCTCATCCCTCTCAGGTTCTGGTGGTCCCCCATCTCAGGGCTCGTGGGGATCCCATGGGTCCTGGGTAATGAGCCTTAATTGGTTTTATCCTAGGCAAGCTATTACAGCTCCAGAGCTCAGCTCCAAGGGGACCGAGTGCCAGAGGCCAGCTTGCTCAGACCAAGGCCATGGGTCAGCCCCTAGCAAGCAGGGGGATATTCAGCTCTTATAGTGATTAGCCAGCTCTTATGATTTCAGCTTTGCTTGCTAGTTAGCTTGCCCTTGGCTTGAGGCTCCAGCAGACGGCAGAGAGAGGAGAAGGAGAAGACGCCGGATGTTCCACGAGTATGGCTTTATTGGAGGGGTTCGTGAAGGGTCTCAGCTCTTCTTCTTCCGAGTTAGTAGAGGTACAGTATGCTACTTTTATACCCTTGGCCCGGTTCCAATCTTGACCAAAGGCAAAAGGTTAGAGGGACCATAAGTGACCAATAGTAGGGTTAATAAGATATTGCCTTACATGGTTATAGGGATAGGTTATAGAGCGGATGTCCCTGGAGTCAGGAAGCTTCTGTACTGCTGTATCAGCATTTCTATTATTCAGATTCTCCACGGGGCCCTGGCTAAACTTGTAGGCTTCACTACACTGGGGATCCTCCCTCTCCAGGGTACTGCTTATGGATTCTGGGAGGTTTTGGCATCCCAGGGTTCCCCTCTCCAGCCTTCCCTCAATCCAGCCAGTTGGGGTTCCCCCTTCTTTCCACTACTCTGTACTGGTTTAGGGCAAATTGGTTGAAAACCTCCACAAGGAGTTACCTCTAGAAAGCAGATTCCAGTAGTCCAACCCCCAGCCAGTTTGGGAAAATATTTCCTTGGGGAAAAGTTCAAAAACCCTGTTTATTTTACAGGCAAAACATTCACCAGCAAAGCAAATGAACAATATTAAGCAATAAGATCTCGTGCCACTCCAAAAGAGATGAAAAACCCAGCAAGTCCTTCTGTGGGCGGTAGCTCAGCTCACTCAGACTCTTACCAGTCTCTTATCAGTCCCTCCAGCACTGGAAATGCCGTGGCCCAGGCTTGGCCATGTGGGCCACAGGTGCGAGGTGCCAGTGGTGTTCTGGGTGTTCAGTCCAGAGCAGATTTAAACAGCTCCAAAGAAAAAGAAAAATCACAGTCCAGGGAACTTCTCTGCCTCAGCAAGTTAAAAACTAACTAAAAGCAAAGGAGAGCTCCATCCCGCTGTCTGTCCATCCTGTCCGTCCAGGAGCCGAAATGTGGAGGAGTGAGTGCAGTGTATGAAAACAAACTGCAGATTCTTCCTCCTCCCCTTTGCTTTCAGAACCAGCCTTAAAGGTGCAGAACTCATTGCTGGGCTAAACAGGCCGATGGAGGTATGACCATCATAAAGTCGCCCCAGGACATGCCCCTGCCAGGGTCAGGGGGTCCCGTCCCCGCCTCATCTCCGGGCTGCCGGGGGTCCCCCAGCTGAGGTATTGCCCCTTCTGCTCTCCCTGCCCCAAGGGTACCCCCGTTCCACAGTCCTGGCTCTCACGGGGATCCCCAAAACCAATGTCCTGCCCCATCAGTACCGGGCCATCCCCACGTGGACTCCTGTGGACCCTCTGAGGGGCGACTGCGGCTCCTCTCCCCCCAAAATAGCTCCTCTTAGGGAGCCTGGAGATATCTGGGGCTCGAGTCCGGGATCTGCCGGCTCTGAACACTCCAAAAAATCCTTCCGGAGACCCCTGACTGGAGTTATTTGGGAATGTAGCTACTTGAGCTGAGCTTCTTGCAGGACGTACAGGAGCCTTGTGTTCCTCACCATGGGGTGAATGAACTTTGTCAGTCTCGCTGGTAACATTTGCTTCCTTTCCTCCAGTGATTTTAACAAACTTTTCAAGGAAGGAAAACAAGATATTTTCTCTATACTCTGGACCCACAACAGCAATTTTCCTCATCAGTTCTCCCATAAGTTCCCCAGGAGGAAGGAGGGACTGTATCAAAGTTTCCAAGAATTCTTCCAGAAAGAAACACAAACTTCTCAGTGGAGGGAACCATGAAGCAATCAAAGGCACTTGGAGTTGGAGAACAGTGCCCTGAACTCATTGTGCCAAAAAAATGTTGCAATATGGTTAAGAAAATTGTTAGAAAGATGCCTCTGCCCCAATTAAGGTGCAAACGAGACCAAATCCAAAGTGGATTTTATTGAACAATAAATGTGAGGTAGAGAGAAAGATGGAAAGAAAGAGAAAAGGGGGGACAGCAAGGGAGTGACAGGGACAGAGATGTCCCCTGGAGCAGGGCAAGTGTGACATTGTCCTCTGTGTGTGTGGCCTTCCCAGGGTGGGGGTTTTAACATCTGATCCAGTTTGGGTAAGGGGGGTGGTGTTCACCCCCTGAGCAGGGATTACCCCACTGTTTCAGGTTGCAATGTAAGATGTAACCAAATGCATGTTTTCAATCCCCATCTTCATCAACTGCTATGAACAGGCAAGGCAGTGTTCTTTATCCCTTCCATGATTCACCCCTGATAACGCCCTCCAGGGGAGATATCTTCTGTGAATAGGCCATTGTGTGTCACTGCAGGACTGATAAAATTCCATCATCCCATTGTGGGATTCTCCGCCCAGGGGGAGGATCCAAGCATTCCTACCTGGATATAAGCTGAGGCTTTCAACACCAGGAGCAGCTTGCCTACTGGATTGCCAGAGGACAAGAGGTTCATAACCAGCACTGGACCTTCAGAGGAAGACCAGACCCTTCTACAGGATCACTGCTCTGACAGTGCAGTGATCCCAACAGGACTGCAGCCACCATTGAATGGGACTGCTGCCACCACCCCGACCAAGAGGGTGTCAGGTTATGTCCTGACTCTGCCGTTTAAGGCAGTGTTTCTGTATCATTGCCTTGATCTTTATTTTCTTTTTAAATTGTAATTCTGGTTTAGACTCTCCCCCAGGTTTGCCTTCAAACCAGTACAAAAGACAATGTACTCACCGCTTGTCTTCTTCCCAAACCAGTATTTCCCATACCCAAGTCTTGATTGGATGGAGGAGGAGGCTGTGAAGAAGAGAAAGGAGCCCTGGGATACCCGAGCAGGTGAGGAGGAAGTCAGTGCCCCTTTTCCTTTCTCTCCTGCTCCACCTCCTAGCCCAGCATGGCCTTTGGCTGCAGGACAGCCCTGCTGGCAACGTTGTCCTGCCGGAGATGTACTGGGGGGATCTCCTTCCTCTTCCCTCTGGCATGGAGGCAAATCCCATCGTGTCCTTGTCCTTCCTTCCCCAGAAAAGAAGCTGATGATGGAGACAAGGGAGGAAAAATCTCCATGGCAGAATGCCGTGGAAGAGGCCGTTTTGAGCAACTCTAGTGCACAGGAATCCAATGGGGAGGAAAGGTCCCAGAGATCCCACAGGAGGAGGGCTGGCTCTAAACCCTGCGCAGATTGCTCTGAGGAAGAAAGACCCACTCTGAGCCAGGAAAGTGGACAGAGCTTCAGCCAGAGTACGGAACAGGTGGTGCATGAGCAGCTTCATGATGGGGAGAAGCCCTACAAGTGCTTGGAGTGCGGGAAGAGCTAAGACGGAGCACCACCCTGATCAGCCACCAGATGATACACAATGGGAAATGGTGCTACAAGTGTGGGGAGTGTGGGAAGGGCTTCAGCTTTAACTCCCAGCTCATCACCCACCAACACATCGACTTTGGGGAGAGGCCCTACGAGTGTCCCAAGTGTCAGAAGAGGTTTCAGACCAGCTCAAATTACCTCTGCCACCAGCATATTCACACCGAGGAGAGGCCCTTCTGCTGCCCTGAGTATGGGAAGGGCTTTAACTGCAACTCCCACCTCATCATCCACCAATGCATCCACACCGGGGAGAAGCCCTATGAGTGCCCCACCCGTGGGAAGAGGTTCCAGACCAGCACAAATCTCCACCTGCATGAGCAGAGTCACATCCAGGAGAGGCCCTTCTGCTGCCCTGACTGCTGGAAGGGCTTCAAGAAAAAATCCACCGTCATTACCCACTGGCATATCCACACTAGGGAGAGGCCCTACGAGTTCTCCACATCATGGGAAGAGCTTCTCCATGAGCTTGGACTTGACCAGACACCAGTGGAGTCAGCAGTAAGGGAAGTTCTGCGAGTGCCCCAACTGCAGGAAGAGCTTCATGCCCAGCCCCAGCTTCTTTCGCCATTGGAGGTTCCACGTCAGGAAGAGCCCTGGGGATCCATTTTCCCTGTGATCCATGCTGGGAAGATAGCTGTCCCTTTTCCTGCCCCTCCCAATGACATGTGGCATAGAAAAACATGAGGGTCTGGCCATGGACGTGTCATTACATTCACTCCCACCTCAGGTCACTGCCAGGGGCAGGAAAGGGACTCTCTCTCTCTCTCTCTCTCTCTCTCTCTCTCTCTCTCTCTCTCTCTCTCCCTGAGGAGAAGGTTGTCCTTTCCAGGAAGTGGAAATTGTGGCCAGGAAGACCCAGTGAGTTGTGTTTTAGTTTTCCCTGTAAACAGTTTTATTTATCCCTTCTGTTATCAATATTGTTTCTGTTCTTGTTTGTTCCTGATCTCATTGCTGTTCCCAATAAATTGTTCTTATCCCAGCCTGGGATCTTTGCCTTTTGTGCTTTCCATGGGAGGTGGGAGGGCAGTGAGGGCAGCGCAGTTTAAGCGGGAGGAGGAAATTGGGGAATCCCATTCCTGAACCCCGGCCCATGGAAACCGAGCATCCCAGCTGGTCCCAGCCCTGGTGGCCATGGCAACAGCCTTGGGAGCAGGTTCCTGGCTGGGGCTGTGGGAACCTCTTCCCTCTGGTGCCCAGGGACAGGAGTGGAGGGAACGGCTGCAGCTGAGTCGGGGCAGGCTCAGGTTGGATGTCAGGAAAAGGTTTTTGCCCAGAGGCTGCTGGGGCCCTGCCCAGGCTCCCCAGGGAAGGGTCCCAGCTCCAGGGCTCTCTGAGCTCCAGCAGCGTTTGGACAGTGCTGCCAGGCCCAGGCTGGCATTGTTGGGGTGTCCTGTGCAGGGCCAGCAGTTGGACTTGAGGATCCTGATGGGTCCCTCCCAGCTCAGCCAATTCTGTGGTTCTGGGATCCCATGAGCCGGGGGATGGGGCTGCCAATGGTTGCCATGGCAACGGGCTCTGGCTGCAGGCCTGAGCTGGTGTCCATGGCAACCTCCCCTGGCATGGGGTCTCCATGGAGCTGCACAGGGACTGAGCATAGCAATAGGGAGCTGGTGATAGTTGCCCTGGAAACTGACCATAGTGACAGGGGCCTGGTGATGGTTGCCTGCTAAGGATCAGATTTGTCACAGGCCCTCAGAGGGGTTCCATGGGGACTTTCCAAGATTCTTCAGGCTGTTCCAGAGCTGGAATATCAGAGGCAGAGACAGGGGCTCCATGGACACCTCCCAGGGCTTTCTGGGGATGGTAAAGAGCCCTGTGGTCAGAGACAGTCACAGCCATGGTGACATCCCAGGGGACCTTAGGCTGCAAAGGCACTGATCTGTCACAGGCACTCACGGAGGCTCCACGGTGACATCCCAGGAGTCCCGAGGCTGCCAAAGAGCCGGGATGTCCCAGACACTCACAGGGCTTCCTGTCATGGACACAGTGGGAGCTTCAGGCAAAATTTATTAGAGAAGGTCCTGTTGGGTCTCGAGGTGCAGAAAGGATCCCCAATAGCCCCCACAGATGCCCAAACGTCACCGTTGAATAAGAGATGACACAGACTCAGATCAGAAGGCTAAGGGCTGAAAGCCACCTGTTTTTTTAATCCTATTGTTATACCTTGCTTTTCTATGGGTGGACCTCACTGGTCCTTTGATCAACACATTTCACATGATTGGCAATTAAGACAACACCCTTCAGTAAACAATTTTATGGAAAAAAGCTAACTTATAACAAACATAGTCAGCCAAGTGTTTCCTCAAAAATCCACTCCAATAACATCAGTTATTGATGTTTGGTTTATGTTGCGCCCTTCTGGGGGCTCCCTGGATGGGGAAAACCCTCCACTAGCAGTTCTGTGCCAGGTAAAAGGAGAAGCACAGGACCTTTTCATTCTTCAGATTCTTGTTTATTGTTATCTTATCTAAAGTTTGGATGGTGTGCATACCAGGCTTAGCACGCTGGACAGACAACTCAAGATGGCCCCAAAATGTACAGTTTCAAGCTCTTTTAACATTGTCTCATCCAATTAACTCTTAAAACCTATGTTATTTCTACTTATCGACCAATAATTCATCCCTTGACTGTCCACATAACATCTGCACTGTGCTTTCCTTGACCAATCACCCTCTGCTATCAACAGTGTAGAAAATGGAGTAGATGAAGAAGACAGGGACTACACCCCAATTCCTCCCTCTTGCTTCCTATCTACAACATACTAAAAATCCCAAAACCTAAATTTCTCACCCAAGTGACATACTATACTAACCTCTAATCTATTTCACACTTTGGTAAATTCTAATCTGTCTCAAAGTCTTGAGAGTCCTCTCCATGGGTGAAGGTGAAAGGCAGTGTTTCTCTGGGGGCCGGGATCCTTCACAGCAGACAGAGAAATATACCCTGTACCCTGGATTCCCACACATTTAACCTAAAAACCTTTAACTTAAAATCTTTAAAGTTACCCAGAAATGTTCCAGGTAAATAGGATTAGAAGGAGAAGAAATAGAGAACAACAGAAAGACAGAAGATCCATAGAAAGATACACTCAGGGGTACCAACTGCTCAGGTTCCAGCATCGCTAACAGAGGAACTCCAGAAGACGGCAGGATGCAGACCGTGGGCTGGCCTCATGCTCTGACTTTTAACCACCTGGGCCTTCATGGGCTGCCCCTGGTGTGGGACTGCCCGTTGCTTGTCCAATCAGACCCAGGGTAGCACCAGCTGCTACTCTGTCGACAGCTGGGCCCATCAGAGCTGGGATAGTACTGCCTGGGTTGTGATTTCTTGACAGCTGGGCAATCAGAGCTATGTTACCACCCCTGCTCTGTGATTGATAACTGTCCAAGACCAGGGCTGGGGCAGGGCTCTGTCCCACCACAAACCAAGGCCTGACCCACCCTGGCCCCACACAGGCATTCCAAGCATCCCAAGGTGTCTCGGGACAACGATATCATCCAGCCTCTGACAGCGACCGCAGTGACACTGTGGAACCTCATGGAACCATGGGTCATTTCTGACAATGGAGATCCAAGTAAACTATGGTGAGACTGTGGAATCCAGGAATCATGGAATCAAGGAATCAAGGAGACCATTGTGCAAATCATGGGCCCTATAGAAGCAAGGGTCAATGATCAAAAGTGGGGCCCATAGAAACAAGGAGCCATTGTGGCACAGCAGGGCCACATGGAGCCAAGGGACCACTGTGATGTTTTTGGGCCTCATGAAACCAAGAAGCCATTGTGACGTTGCAAGACCTCATGGAATCAAGGAGATCATTGTGACAGTATGGGACTCCATGAAATCAGGGGAACATGGAACAGGTCTGCCTAGTTTGCCTCCTGGGGGCTGTCGGACAGGTCCCACTGAATTTGGTATGTCAACAGCCACTTCCCATCTGACCATGAAGGACTGGAACTCTGTGCTTTTCTTCCTGTGGGAAAGAACTATCTTTCTTGTCTAGGCTCACATGGCTGAAATGAGGATTCTACCTCTAAATGTGCCTATATCCAAGGGTTACTCCCACATAAAATCTGCTAATACAGTCAAATCTAGCTAGATATGGCCTCTGGAGACTGCCTCCCATCTGCCCCTGCACCACTGGGGCTCGCTTGTTTCCTTACTATGGAGGCCCTTGTGAAACTGCAGAGCATTGTGGAACCAATGGGCCATGGTGACACTGCAGGCCCTTGTGGAACCTATTACACTGTAGGAACTTGTGGAACCAAGGGGGTCATTGTGCCATTGTGGGTACCAAGGATCCATAGGGCCACTGTGGCACCGTGGGGCCTCATAGACCCAAGGACATCTTCGTGGCTCTGTTGGACCACATGGTCCCAAGGAGCCAGTGTGAAGCAGCGGGGCTTTGTTGAACCAAGAGGCCATTGCTGCATTTCAGGGCCTTGTAGAGCCAAAGGGCCATTGTGATCCTGCAGGGCACCGTGGATCCGTGGAGAGCACTGTGACATTGCAAGGCCCCATGGAATCACAGAGAGTATTGTGACACTGTGGCGCCCCACAGAAACAAGGGGCCACTGTGACCCTGCAGGGTCTCATGGAAGGAAGGGGCCATTGTGACACTGTGGGAAGTTGTGGAAACAAGGGGATCATTGTTGCATTACTGGGCCCCAATGGAACCAAGGAACCATGATGACACAGAGGGGGTTCATGGAACAAATAGAGCATTATGACGCTGTGAAGCCTTGTGGAACCATGGAGACCACTAAGATCCTTAAGGACTTGTCTAACCAAGGGGCCATTATGACACCTGAGGACATCATGGAAGCAAGAGAACCATTGTGGCACTGCAGGGCCCTGTGGAAGGAAGGGAACATGAAATAGGTGTGGCTGTCTTGGCCTTCTAGGGGTCATCTGGCAAGTCTGGTTGACCTTGGAATGTGGAAGGCCACTCCCATCTGCCCCTGAAACATCAGGGCTCTGGGCTTTCCTTTGTATGGAAAAGAACTGTCCATCTTTTCCAGGTATCCTTGGCCAAAATTACCATTCCACCTCCAAATTTCTGTGTATCGAAGGATCACTGCCAGAAAAAAGCTGCCAGGACAGACAAGTCTGGCTGGTCTTTGACTCCTGAGGGGCAGCACTCACCTGTTTTCCAAACACTGGAAAGGGCTCTCTGCTTTTATTTTTATGGAAGAAAAATAACCCTCTTCTCCAGGCACAAATGTCTGAAATTAAGACTCCACATTCATAATTTCAAATATCCAAGGGTTGCTCCAAGCAAACCTGCCAGGACAGACAGGTGAGGCTTGCCTTGGCCTCTGGTTGTTGCTGTTCATCAGCTCCTGAAACATGGGGCCTCCATAGTTTCCTTCCTATGGAGACCAATGTGACATTGGGAGCCTTGTGAAATGAAGGGGCCATTGTGACACTGCAGAGCACCATGGATCCAAGGGACCAATGTGACACTGTGGGGCCTCATGGAAGCAAGGATATCATTGTGGCTCTGTTGCACCACATGGTGCCAAGGGGCCCAGTGCAAATCAGCAATGTGAGAGTAAGCCCAGCTGTAACTCAGAGTCAGCCAGATTTTACCCCGGAAGAACTGGGTGTGAGTTTTAAGTCATAGAAATCATTCATTTAACTTAGGGTGAGCTTGAGAGTTCCCCCATAAGCCTTTAGTGTTGTTATGCTAAGTTGTCCAAGTTCTACTCCCCTATTGGTTTATTGGTTACTTGTTTCTTATTGTTCTAGTTTCTAGCCCCAAGTGTCTATGTTGTTGCTTCCCCTTTGTCTCAGGTTTTAGGATCCTGCCCCTCATACTGTGATGGACTTCTCCATGCCTATTGTTTTTCACTCTGTTATTAAAGTTCCCTTTAAACAACACCATTGATTCTGCTCCTTTTCATTTTTGCCACCCTCACCCTGAAGTCAGGAGAACCAGAGAAGTTTGTCGCAGCCACCATCACTGTGACTTTTGGTGCCCAAACAGGGACCATGACACTTAGGGCTCCCTGTGTCAGCTGGGGTTAGCTGATGGATAGGCCAGTGCTCCCGGGATTTTGGATTGTGCCAGGCCCAGCAGATTCATTGTTGCTTCGAGGGACCTTGCCCAGGATCTGCAGGGACAACAATGGTTTCACCTGCATAGGATTACAGGTGGGTTTGGGGAAATGCAAGACATTTAATGCCCATTTTGCCACTGTGTATTTACAATATGCACCCATGTCCCAGAATTGATTTGGGGTGTTCTGGTGGCTCTTCCCCATAAGGCAGAGAAAGAGAAAAATAGGCAGCCAGATGTCCAGAGTAGAAAGGAGCATATATGGATGCTTTAATTCTCACTCATCATTGCATAATATTTTCAAAGAATGAATTAAAATCAATCACGAGGTGGATCATTAAAAATTTTCCAGATTCCTCAGCTGACAAAATCAATACCACTGAATTTTGGGACTCAGTGGGATTAACATTGTACAACCTTTCGATCAAAAGGGACCCCGTTGCACCCTGCATGCTCCCCGTCTTCCGCACCATCCTTGAGACCCTTCGCCAGCAAGAAGTGTGTGGAAAACTCAATCTGTTGGTCACTCCTAACTTGGGACCTGCCCTCAAACCTGCCTTTCTCAGACCTTCCACAATGGTACAAGATGGAAATAGTCATGCGGTCTTGGAGCAACATGCCCTGGAGACTCAGGATGGAAGGAGCCCTAATGTGGCTTGGGAGCTAGACAATCCTCCCTCCATCTTGGCTCCCCCACTTCTTGCTACCACAACCTTCTCTTCCGCTCTGAACAAACCTCCAGACTCCAACCCCATAATGGCGGGTCATGCCCCCACTGTCAATCATCCTCTCCACTCCGGGCCATGCCTCCAGTTAAGGAAGAAGACTGGCAAATAGTCTCGAAACTCCTCGTTGCGCCCATATGAAAGAAGGGGGCAGAATCCCAGCTATCAGCCATTGGTTTACAAGAAAATCAAGGATATGTGTAGGGCAGCTAAAGACCATAGGAAGGACTTACCTTGTTTTAATGGCCTAATGAGGGCCATGTTTACAGCACGTCTTAAGATCTTTAAATCCTAAGATTTAAAATGTATTATGACCATGTTGCTGTCACCTACAGAAGACACCCTGTGGGAAGGTGGATGGAAGTGTACATGTTGGAGGATTTTGTTCAGACATGGCTTGAGGGAAAAAAGGCTATGAACATATACAGCTGGTTGAAAAGTAAAAGGCAGCTGTAAGCAGCAAGTTCTCAGGCTTGTTCCTTAACAACAGTAAACACCTTGTCCTTGAGTAGTGATGAGAAAGCATGGTGACAAACATGGAGGCCTTGAGAATGATAAATAAGTCAAAAACAGGATGAGAGAAACAAATGTTAGTCTCAACAAGAAACCACAGGTATTGACAACAAAAGGAGGGGTTGGTGTGTAATCTGTAGCCAATAATGAGCTCGGGTATTGCAATATGTGTGAATTAATTAACACTACTATAAAAGTGTGTAAGCTAGATCAATAAATCAGAGTTCGATGCTGATCAATAAGGATGAGGTCGACTCCCTTTACTTCCTCAAATGGTGACACCTGATCATGATTTTACGACGCACCACGGAGGGGTGAAGACACGGCTCGGTTTCTGAAGCAGCCAGAACAGCAGATAAGCGCAGAGAGAGAAAAAAGCAGATAAAAAAGAGGCTGAGACGCGCCATGCTCTGGGTGTTGTATAGACGAGCCTGGCTGATACGTGCTGCACGGACCTTGAAGAGCTGCAATCAGCGCTGACGATTTTGGTATGGAAAGGCAAGCAGCATATGATTTATTTACTGCCTTTTTACAAAAAAGGCAGGTTAAGGGGATAGATTTGCAAAAGGATTTACCAGGGCTTTTGACTTACGGCTACGATAGGGGAGTTTTTATTAACCCCCATACGGTTCATGAGTTAACGGAGTGGCGTAAATTCGGTGATTTATTGTGGGAGGCTACTTTAGAGGGTGATAAAACTGCCAAGAAGTTAGGTAAATTATGGAGGGTGGTTCACAATGAGATGTTAAAGTTTCAGGCTGAGAAAAAGGCTGCCCAGCATGGGCGTAATAAAGATTACGATCAGGACAGGAGATATGATCAAGATAGGGGATTACCATTAGCCCCTGCAATGAGGACGGTCTTATTACCTGCTTCGCCGCCCTCTTCTGCTTCAAGGCAGGCTACACAGAGCACTTCTGAGGCTTCCACACCCCCTGAACAACACGAACTATGGCCAAGACCATACGATAATCTCCCGAAAATCAATGAGCCGATCCCTGGGGCGGAAAACGACCTAGCGGGGGCTATTGCAAGGGAGTGGAGGTTGGCTTGGGCTAACCTCTCCAGAGATGGTATGAAAAAGGGGGATAAGGAAGTTATCAGGGCTGCTACTGAGCTGGCTTGTCCTGTTGTATTCCATCCGCAGGGGGGAGGGGGCATGCAGGCTACTATTACAGCCCTTGATTGGAAATTGCTGTCTCAACTGAGGTCTACTGTTAGTCACTTTGGAGTGAAAAGTGAGCCAGCCAAACACATATTAGATTATATTTTTGATACTAGCCTCCTTCTGGTGAATGATTGTTGTGGGATAGCTAAATTGATTTTTACTCAACATCAGCAGTTGTTATTCAATGCTCATTGGCAAGGGCTTGTGAACAAGTGTGTGGCGGTCCAGAGGCAGCCGGGGGACCCTCTCCATGGCATAACTGTTAATGAGCTTATGGGCCTGGGACCTTTTCCTCGTACTGAGGCACAAGCTCTATTGGGCCAGGAGAAGTGCCGGGAGGCTGTGAGATTGGTCAGGCTTGCTATAGAGAGGGTAAAAGAGCCAGGAGGGATACCCATGTATATGGGAATTAAGCAAGGGGCAGAAGAGTCATTTGGGTCATTTATTGATAAGGCTGCTGCTGCAATCAAAAGGGCTGGGGTGCCAGAATATCTTAGGGAGGCATTACTCAAGGAGTGTGCTCTCCAAAATTGTAATTCTGCTACTAGGAGAGTGCTTAATACTCTGGGTGCCAATTGCACTATAGAGGAGGCATTAGAGAGAATGGCTTTGGTGCCAACAGGAGCAGAAGCCTTTGTAGTAGATGCGATCAAACAATTAGGGCTAAGCTTACAAGAACAGGCAAAGACCTCTCAAAATCAGGTGTTATCTGCTCTTGCACCACTTCAAATGTCAGCAGCACTTCCTCTGACGGCTAATTGGGGCCAAAAATGCCATTCCCACACCCACAATATGAGTGCCTGCAAGAAGAGACCGGGAAGCACGAACCGCAGTGACCACGCACCGGCTCAAGTTGTCGCTGCAGCATCAGCACCCTCTCCTGTCTCCAACCCGCCACCACAGGGAGCCTCGCCTTGGAACTGGCAGCCGCCGTAGGAATTACGCTGATGACCCCGCACCCACGGAAAATCCTGACAGGGATTCATGGACCTATGTTATACAGGGTCAAGCTGAGTGCTTTGCTGTTTGGAACATCATCTGTGTTGGGATTATTTGTTTTGCTTGGCGTCATTGGTGTGGACTATATGGTTGTAGTGCATACCCCTTTCCCACCACTCCAAATTAACAAAGGACTGAGAATTGCTTAGTTGGTGCCACTTGAGCCAAATGACTAAGGGATTACAGACTGTAAAAAGACAAGAGAGGGGGGAAGATGGTTTTGAATCCACCGGAGGACTTACCTTACTGACTTTGAACCTTTCTGAGAGACCCAAGAAAAGGGTGGAAGTGGAATTTCAAGGACAGAAAGGATCATTTTCAGGCTTGCTCGATACTAGAGCAGATTCCAGCATTATTAGCCCTAGCCGTTCGCCTCCTCTCCGGGTTCGCATGAATGAAAAACAGCTAACAGCTTTCTTACCACCTACTGTGCAATGCCTGATAAGGCAGGACATTATGGCTCAGTTGGGGTTGGTTTTAACCCTTTGGGGTAAAAGCCATTGCTTGGACCGTGGCTGGGGAACCTTATAGAGATACTAAGTGTGCTTTTAAATGCTTTTGCTTATTTTACCTTGTATTTTTAATTGTATTCAAGATATGGTTAGTAGAATGATAGAAAAAAACTGGCAGACTAACCTCCTTGTGCAAAAAGGAAAACAGGGAATTTGTTGGAGGACTTTGTTCAGACATGGCTTGAGGGAAAAAAGGCTATGAACATATACAGCTGGTTGAAAAGTAAAAGGCAGCTGTAAGCAGCAAGTTCTCAGGCTTGTTCCTTAACAACAGTAAACACCTTGTCCTTGAGTAGTGATGAGAAAGCATGGTGACAAACATGGAGGCCTTGAGAATGATAAACAAGTCAACAACAGGATGAGAAAAACAAGTCTTGGTCTCAATAACAAACCACAGGTATTGATAACAAAGGAGGTGTTTGTGTGTAATCTGTAACCAATGATGAGCTCAGGTTTTGCAATATGTATGAGCTTAATTACCACTACTATAAAAGTGTGTAAGCTGGATCAATAAATCAGTTCGATGCTCATCAATCAGGATGTGTGCTCGTCTCCCTTCACTTTCCTCAGCTCTGTACTGGGAGGGACTGGGACAGAGCGGCTTTGTACTGGGATATACTGGGAGGGACTGGGATTAACTGGGACAAACTGGGACCGACTGGGATGTACTGGGAGCACTGGGATCAACTGGGAGCACTGGCATGAACTGGGATGCACTGCAATGGAACTGGGATTGAACTGGGATGCACTGGGATGGACAGGGATTGAACTGGGATGCACTGGGATGGACAGGGTTTGAACTGGGAGCACTGGGATTGAACTGAGATGCACTGGGATGGACAGGGATTGAACTGGGATGCACTGGGATGGACAGGGTTTAAACTGGGAGCACTGGGATTGAACTGGGATGCACTGGGATGGACAGGGATTGAACTGGGAGCACTGGGATGCACTGGTTTGAATTAGGATGCACTGGGAGCACCGGGACACCCCCTGCTGGTGTCTCCTGACGTGGATGAGGCGGGGCCACCCTGGGGACACCTCAGGGACACCTTGGGGACACTTTGGGGTGACCCTGGGGCCACCTTGGGGACACCTCAGGAACTCCTGGGATCATTTCAGGGACACCTCGGGGACACCCTGAGAGCACCCTGGGGATATTGGGGAGTGACCCAGGGGACACCTTGGGGACACCTTGGGGACATCCTGGGGACACTTTGGGGACACCTTGGGGACATCTTGGGGTGACCCTGGGGACATCCCTGAGACACCTCGGGGACACTTTGGAGACATCCTGGGGACACTTTGGGGACATTGTGGGGTCACTTTGGGGAGACTTGAGAGACACCTTAGGGACATTTTGAGGACACCCTGAGAGCACTTTGGGGACATTTTAGGAACCCCCAGCTCAGGAACACCTTGGGGACACTTTGGGGACACTCTGGGGTCATTTCAGGGACACTTTAGGGACATCCTGGGGACACCCAGAGAGCACTTTGGGGACACTTTGGAGCCACTTCAGGGACACTTTTGGGTGACCCTGGGGACATCCCTGAGACACCTTGGGGACACCTCAGGAACTCCCTGGGGTCATTTCAGGGACACTTTGGAGACATTGTGGGGACATTCTGGGAAACCCAGACTCTGGGGTCACTTTGGGAGCTGTCGTGGGGACACCAAGGGGACACTTCAGGAGGCCCCTGGGGACACTTCAGAGCCACTACTCTGGGGACACTTTGGGGACACCTTGAGGAGACCTTGGGAACGTTCTGAGAACCCCAGGGGGACACTGTCAGAACGCCCCTGGGGACACTTTGTGGACACCTCAGGATGCCCCGTGGGGACTTCTGGGGGACACCTTAGGGACACTTCAGGGTCACCATCATGGGGACACCCTGGGGAAACTTTGGGGACATTTGAGGGAGATATAGGAGTGACACTGGGGACACTTTGGGGACATCTCAGGGGCACTTTAGGACCCCCAGGGGACACCTTGGGGACACTTTGGGAACACTTTGGGACACCTGAGGGACACCTTGGGGACAGTTTAGGGGGACATCTTGGGGACAACTTGAGGACACTTTGGGGAGACATCTCAAAGCCACCCCGGGGACACCTTGGGGACATCTCAGGGTCACTTCAGGGACCCTTGAGAACACCTGAAGAACTCTTGGGGACACTTTGGGGACATCTCAATAGCCATCGCAGGGACACCTTGGGGACAGCTGAAGGACACTGTGGGGACACCCTGAGAGCACTTTGGGGACACCTTGGGGACATTTTGGGGACCTCAATAGAGCATCGTGGAGACACCTTGGGGATACCTCAGGACCCCCCTGGGGACCCTTTGTGGCCATTTGGGGACATTTTGGGGCCATTTGGGGGTGATTTTTGGGCCATTTGAGACATTTTGGGGCGATTTGGGAACATTTGGGGACATTTTGGGTCCCTCCAATGAGCACAGACTCAGGCCATGCCCCTTTCCCCACACCACTTTATTCCCAACCAATCAGAACCTCCAGAGTGCTTCAAATGGGCGGAGCCTCCTCTGCTTACTCCTCCCCCTTCCCAACGGTGGGCAGGGCCTCCTCGGGGGTGGGTGGGGCCTCCTCGGGGATGGGCGTGGCCTGCAGGGCGTAGGCGGCGGCTCTCCAGCGCTGCAGCCAATGGGAGAAGGGGGCGCAGCCAGGGGGCATGGCCAGGACCCACTGAGCTGGCTGGGCCCACCTGGGGAGAGGGGCGAGGTTAGGAAAAGGGGTGGGGCTTGGGGTGGGAGGAGCCACGCCCCATTCCAGACCTCTCCCCCTCCAAGCCCCGCCCCTCCCTCACCATTGGCTGACGAGCTCCTGGAGGCGGGGCCAGACCCTGATTCGCTGCTCACAGCCTTCTCTGACCAATCGCAGCCGGGCCAGCAGCTCGGCCACATCCACGGTGAGCGGGGGCGGGGCCAGCGGCTCTGGCTCCACCCCCAGGGCAGGCCCCGCCCCCCAGCGCAGGCGCAGCGCCCCCTGGCGGAGCTGCTGACGCAAGATGGCCACCTGGGACAGCAGCGAGCCCTGACGGACACAAGGGTGGGGGGCGGGCTTAGCCATGCCCCCCAAACCCCGCAGGACACGCCCACAATTGGCGGCACCCTCCCCCACCTTTTCAGCCCCATTTAAGCCCCACCCCAAATCCCTCCCACTCTCTTCAAGCCCCTCCTCCACTCTTTAAGCTCCTCCCCTTTCCCTCCAGCCCCTCCCTGACATTTCAAGCTCCTCCCCCAATCCTGCTCCCAAGCCCCTCCCCCTAAATTTAAGTCCCTCCCCCATCTTTTGGCTCCTCCCCCATTCCCCTCCCCCATCCCTTGGCTCTCTAAACCCCTCCCTCCTCGAGGCCCCTCCCCTACTCAAGATGCTCCCCCACCCTTTAAGCCCCTCCCCATCTTTAAGTCCCTTCCTCTCTTTAGATGCCATCTGTTTTAGGCCCTCCCCCTTTGAGCCCCTCCCCACTCTTAAATCTCCTTCCTCCCCCTCAAGCCCCTCCCCCTTTTTAAGTCCCACCCCTCAAGCCTTTGCCCTACCCTTTAGGCCCCTCCCACTTTAAGACCCTCCCCCACTTTATCCAAACCCCTGGTTTAAGCCCCTCCCCCATTTAAGCCCTCTGGGTTAGGCCCCTCCTCCTGGTATAGGCCCCTCCTCCTGGTATAGACCACTCCCTCATTTAAGCCCCTCCCATCCCTCTTTAAGCCCTGCCCCACCCTCTTAGCCTCTCCCCCACCTGAGCCACGCCCATCTCCTGTGCCAGCCCCCGCAGAGGGGGCCTGGCCTGTGCCGGGGGGCGGGGCTCCTCTCCCAGTGCTCCCAGTGCTCCCAGTGCCAGCTGCCGGCGCCGCAGCCTCTCCCCCTCCAGAGGGGGAAGGGCCGAGCCCGGCCCCGCCTGTGCCATGCCCACAACCTGCGGCCAATCAGAGACATCAGGAACTGGGATCCAACTGGGAGGGACTGGTAGGGACTGGGAGGGAACTGGGTTATACTGGGAGGGCACTGGAAGGAATTGGGAGATACTGGTTTATACTGGGAGGGATTGGGAGAGAACTGGGTTATACTGGGAGGGCACTGGGATCAAACTGGGAATTACTGGGATCTCAGCTGGAGTCAAACTGGGAGCACTGGGAGGAAGTGGGAGTTACTGGGGGCACTGGGATCAGAGCTGGAGTCAAACTGGGATGAACTGAGAGTCAAACTGGGAGGGACTGGGGGATACTGGGTTATACTGGGAGGGGACTGGGATGGAACTGGGGAGAACTGGGAAGGTCTGGGAGAGAACTGGGAGGGAAGTGCAGGATACTGGGATGGACTGGGTTATACTAGGATATACTGGGATGGAACTGGGAGGGTGCTGGGAGGGACTGGGTTATACTGGGAGGGACTGGGATCAAACTGGAGTTACTGGGAGCACAGTTGGAGTCAAAATGGGAGCACTGGGAGGGACTGGGGGATACTGGGACAGACTGGGAGGGAACTGGGATCTCAACTGGATTCAAACTGGGGGCATTGGGATGAACTGAGATTGAACAGGGATGGACTGGGAGGGAACTGGGAGTTACTGGGAGCACTGGGAGGGACTGGGAGGGAAATGAGGGATACTGGGATATACTGGGAGGGAACTGGGATCGTACTGGGAGTTACTGGAAGCACTGGGATCAGAGCTGGACTCAAACTGGGAGCACTGGGATGAACTGGGATGGAACTGGGGGATGCTGATTTATACTGGGAGGGACTGGGAGGGAACTGGGATGTACTGGGATGGACTGGGGAGGAACTGGGGGATACTGGGATGGACAGGAGGATACTGGGATATACCGGGAGGGGACTGGGGGGCTTAGTGGTCTATACTGGTCCATACTGGTTCATACTGGGGCGCTCCCCACCTGCTCCTGCAGCGGTTTCAGCGCCGCTCGGCGCCCCCTGGTGGCGGCGCTCAGGAACCGCAGGTGCTGCTGCAAATGGAGCTGGGGAGGGAAATGGCAAAAATCAACAGAATTCACCCCAAATTCACCCAAAATAAACCAAAAATTAACAAAATGAACCCAAAATTCCCCCGAAACCATCCAAATGTACCCAAAAATCAACACAATTCACCCAAAAATAAACCCAAAATTCACCCAAAATGAACCTAAAATACACCAAAATGAAACCAAAATTAACCCAAAATTAATTCAAAATCACCTAAATTACCCAAAAATCATCAGAATTCACCCAAAATTCATCCAAAATCCCCCGAAACCATTCAAATTAACACAAAAATCAACTAAATTCACCCAAAATTAACAGAAAATGCATAAAAATTCACCCCAAAATCCCCCCGAAGCCAGCCAAATTAACAAAAAAAACTCCCTGAAATCACCAAAATTAACCCAAAAATCACCAAAATTCACCAAAATTAACCCTGAAATCCCCCCAAATTAGCCCAAAAATCACCAAAATTTACCGCAAAATACTCCCGAAATTATCCAGATTAACACAAAAAATCACCAAACATCACACCAAAATCAGCCAAATTAACCCCAAAATACACCCAAAATTACTGAAATTAACCCAAAAATCACCAAGATTAACCCAGAAATTCCCAAAAATCACCGAAATTAACCCAGAATCACCCAAATATCCCCCTGAAATCACCTAAATTTACCCCAAAATCAGCAAAATTCATCCAAAAATCCCCCTCAAACCACCCAAATTAACCCCAGAATAACCAAAATTAACTCAAAAAACCACCTGAGATCACCCAAATTAACCCAAAATACACTAAAATTAACCCCAAAATCCCACAAATCATCCCACAATCACCCAAATTAACCCCAAATCACCAAAATTTACCTAAAAATACCTCAAACTAACACACAATTAGCTCACAATTTACCCCAAGTCACGAAAATTAACCCAAAAATCTCCCTGAAATCACCCAAATTGACCCCAAATCAACCAAAATTAACCCTGAATTCCCACCCAATTAACCCAAAATTAAACCAAAAAGCACCAAAATTAACCCAAAAGTCAACCAAATTAACCCCAAATACATCAGTTCACCCCAAAATCCCCCCACAATCAAGCAAATTAACCTCAAATCACCAATTTACCTAAAAATCCCCCAAATTAACCCAAAATTAACCCAAAAATCCACCAAAGTTAACCCAAAATCACCAAAATTAACCCAAAATCCCCCCAAATCACCAAAATTAACCCAAAAAACCAGTCAACCAAAATACCCCAAAAATCTCTCCCAAATCACCCAAAATACCCCAAAATCACCAAAATTACCCAAAGTTCCCCATTTCCCCCAAAATTCCCCTTTCCCCCAAATTACAAAAAAAAAGCCCAAAACCCCAAATCACCCCCAAATCCCGAATTCCCAAAATCCCAAATCCCCCAAAATCCCCCAAACCACCCAAAATCCCCCAAACCCCCAAATTTCCCCCAATTCCCAAAGCCCCAAAATGCCCCAATCCCCCAAACCCCCAAAACCCCCAAATTCACCAAATCCCCCAAAATGCCCAAACCCCAAAAATCCCAAAAACCCCCAAACTCCCCCCAAGCCCTAAACATTCCAAAAAGTGCAAAACATCAAAGTCCCTCAAAACCCCCCAAAATCTCAAAAATTTCCCATTTTACCCCCTCAAAAACCCCAAATCCCACAACCCCAAAAAACTTCAAAAACCTCAAAATTCCCCTAATCCCCCAAAGTGCTCCAACTCCCAAATCCCCCTATCCCAAAAAAACCCCAAATGCCAAATTCCCCAATTTCAGCCCAAAATTCCCCATTTTACCCCCCAAAAATCCCAAAGTCCCCAAAACTCCAAAATGTCCCCAAATCCCCCCAAACTCCCAAATCCTCCAAGTCCCCTGAAATCCTCAAACTCCAAATCCCCCCAAAAACCTCCAAATCCCCCATAATTCTCCCCCCAAATCTCCCAAAAACCCAAATCCCAAATACCCCAAAAACCCAAACCCCCAAATCCCCCCCAAAACCTCCAAATCCCCCAAAATTCTCCCCCCAAATCTCCCCAAAACCCAAATCCCAAATACCCCAAAAACCCAAACCCCCAAAACCTCAAATCCCCCAAAATCCCCAAAATTCCCAGATCTCTCCCAAAATCACAAACCCCAAAATCTCCAAAACCCCCAAATCTTAAATCCCTAAGAACGCCAAAAGATAAATCCCCAAAACTGCCAAAACTCCCCAAAAACCCCCAAAACCCCAAAATGTCCCAAATCCCCAAACCTCCCAAATCCCAAAATCCCCTCAAATACTTCCCCAAAACCTCCAAATTACCCATTTTATGCCCCAAAAACCCCAAATCCCAAACATCCCAAAATCTCAAATCCCAAAATCCCCCAAAAAAACCCCAAAATCCCAAACCCCAAAATCCCCAAATCCTAAATCCCCAAAACCTCAAACTCCCCCAAATCCCCCAAACCCCCCAAATCTGAAACCCCAAAAAAACCCAAACCCCAAAATCCTCCAAAACCCCAAAATCCCCAAATTTCCCATTTTATCCCCCCAAAACCCCAAATCCCCAAAAACCCCCCCAAAAAACCCAAAATCCCAAATCCAAAATGTCCAAAATCTCGAATCCTCAAAATCCCAAATCCCAAAACCCCAAAATCCCCCAAAACTCCCCAAAAAACTCCAAGGCCCAAAACCGCCAAAAAAACCCCCAAAACCTCAAACCCCAAATTCCCCAAATTCCCAAACCCCAAATCCCTCAAAATCCCAAATCCCCCCAATACCCCCACTCCAAATCTCCAACCCCCAAAATTGCCCCCAATCCCCCAAAATTTCCCATTTTATCCCCCAAAAACCCCAAATCCCCAAAAACCCCAAAAAAACCCCAAAACACCCCAAAAATCTCAAATCCCAAACTCCAAAATTCCCCATTTTACCCCCAAAAATCCAATAAACCCCAAAAATTCCATAAAGCCCAAAACCTCCAAATCCCCAAAACCCAAATCCGAAACTCCAAAAAACCCCAAAACCCCCAAAATTCTCAAATCCCAAACCCCCCAAATTTCCCCATTTTACCCCCCAAAAGCCCATAAAAACCCCAAAAAACCCCATAAAATCCCAAAATTCCCCGCACTTACCACTCGGCCCCTCCCCTTCCACAGCTGCTGCCGGAGCTGCTCCGGGGCCGAGTTTGGGGTCAAATCCGCGGAATTTGGGACCAGATTTGGGGATTTAGGATCCAAATTTTGGGATTTTGGGTCCAATTTCGGGGATTTAGGATCTAAATTTTGGGGTTTTAGAGCAGATTTTGGAGCTGATTTTGAGGCCAAATCTGAGGATTTTGGGTCCAAATTTTGGGATTTTGGGGCTGAATTTTGTGGATTTTGAGGTTTTGAGGCCGAATTTTGGGGTTTTTGAGGTTCCTGGGGTGGATTTTGGAGCTCCTGCTGCAGCTGGGTCAGCGCCCGGCCCAGGGAGGCCCGGTAGGCCAAGAGCCCCTCCTGGAGCAGGAACAGCCTGGGGAGGAAATTGGGGCGAGAAATGGGGAAATTGGGAAAAAGGGGAGAAATGGGGAAAAATGGGGGGGGGGAGGAAATAGGGGGAGAAATGGGGGAAAAAATAGGAATTTTGAGAGAAAAATAGGGGGAGAAATGGGGGAAAATGGGAATAAAAATTGGGATTTTGGGGTCAAATTTGGTGATGTTGGAGCCAATTTTGGGTCCAATGATGGGGATTTCAGAACAGGTTTTGGGGCTGAATTTGGGAATTTTGGGGCAGAATTTGGAGATTTAGAGCCAAATTAGGAGTTTTGGGGCTGAACTTTGTGGTTTTGGGACCCAATTTGAGGCCAATTTTGGAAATTTTGGGGTGATTTGGGGCTGAATTTTGGGATTTTAGAGCTGAGTTTGGGGCCAAATGGGAGTTTTTGAGGCCAAATTTGGGGATTTTGGGGCCGATTTTGGGGATTTTGGGGCTGAATTTGAGGATTTTGGGGCTGAATTTGAGGATTTTAGAGCAAATTTTTGGGATTTTATGGACAATTATGGGGCCAAATTTGGAAGTTTCGGGTGAATTTGGAGCGGAATTTTGGTGGTTTCAGACAAAATTTTGGGTTTTTTTTCTGGGAGTTTGACGCCAAACTTGGGGATTTGGGGGCTAAATTTGGAGCCAGATTTTGGGGATTTTGGGGCCGGTTGTGGGGATTTTAGAGCCAATTTTGGGGCTGGTTTTGGGGCTGGATTTTGGGATTTTGGGGTGGAATATTGGGAGATTCGTACTGATTCTGAGACTGATTTTAGGGCAAATCTGGAGGATTTGGGGCCAAATTTTGGGGCCAAACTTGAGACCAAATCTGGGAATATTGGGGCTGATCTTAGGGCTGAATTGTGGGGATTTTGGGGTTGAATTTGGAGGTTTTAGGGCTGAATTTTGGGATCTTAGACCCAAATTTTGGGGCTGATTTTAGGGCTAAACCCAGAGGATTTGTGGCCAAATTTTGGCGATTTTGGACAGGATTTTGGGGCCAAATTTGGGGATTTGAGAGCCCATTTTGGGGTCAAATTTGGGGCCAAACTTGGGGGGATTTTGGGGCCCAGGGAGCCCCAGAAGGCCGAGAGCCCCACCCAGAGCAGGAACAGCCTTGGGGGGGGGAGTGCAGGGAAATCTGGGGTGACAAATGGGGAAACTGAGAAAATGGGGAAAAAATGGGGGAAAATGGCAGGGGGGGGGAAGGGGGATTTTGGGAGGAAAATAGGAATAAAAATGGGAATTTGGAAGGAAAAATGGGAATAGAAATGGGGGTTTTGGGGGATAAAATTCAGGAAACAGGAGAAGAAATATTGAGGTTTTGAGGTGAAAAATGGGGATTTTGGGGAAAAGGCAATAAAAATTGGGAATTCTGGGTACATTAGGACAAATTTGGGATAATTTTGCTTTTAGGAAAAATTTCAGGGAGTTGGGGGTGATTTGGGAATTTTTTTGGTACATTTTGGGCTGGATTTCAGACATTTGAGGATAATATGAAGTATTTTAGGATGGATTTGGGATATTTTAGGATATTTCAGGGGATTTTGGTCTCACCTGGTGACTCCATCGTTGCCCATCCCCCGCTCCAGGTGTGTCCCAGGGAATTTTTGGGACCATTTGGGATTTTTGGGGTATTTTGGGCTGGATTTCAGGGATTTTGGGATATTTGAGAGTAATTTAGAATATTTTAGGATAATTGAGGATGTTTTAGGGATAATTCAGGACATTTTGGTGTTACCTGATGACTTCATTGTTGCCCATCCCCTGCTCCAGGTGCGTCCCCAGCTGCCCCTTCAGGTGGGACAGGTGGGACAGGAGGGGGGGCAGCGCCCCCCACACCTCCCCCACGGACCCCCAGCACTCCTGGGGACCCCAAAAGCACATCAGGGACCCCAAAATGGCCTGGGGATCCCAAAATCCCAAAAATCCACCCCAAAATGAGCTCAGAAACCCCCAAAAGCCCCAAGTCCACCCCAAAAACGACCCTGGGATCCTGAAAATGGACTCGGAAACCCCAAAACCCCAAAACCACCCCAAAAACCCCAAACTACCCCAAAACCAGCTAAGGAACCCCAAAAATGGACTCGGGGAGCCCAAAAATCCCAAAATCTGTCCCAAAACCCCCCAATACCTCAAAATCCACCCCAAAAATCCCAAATCCACCCCAAAAACGCCTCAGGGACACAAAAAATGGATTCAGGGACCCCAGAAACCCCAAATTCACCCCAAAACCCCAAATCCTGACCCCAAAAATGCCAAAATCCCCCCAAAAATCCCAAATCCCAACCCTAGAAATTCCCCAAATCCCTCAAGTCCCCAAAAAATTCCCCAAAATGCAAATTTCTGACCCAAGAAATCCCCAAATCCCTCCCAAAATCCCCCTAATTCAAAATCTTGACCTCTAAAAGCCAGAAATCTCCCATCTGAAATTATGACCCCAAAAAAGGCCCAAAATCTGAAATTTTGACCCCAAGAAGCCCCAAAATCCTCAATTTTGACCCCAGCCCCGTTCCCCTCCCCCTTCACCTGCAGGAGGCTCTTCAGGGTGGGCGGGGCCTCAGCTGAGGGGGTGGGGCGAGCCAGGAGATCTCTGTGATTGACAGGTGTGAGGCCACGCCCCAAACGGCACCAGAAATCCCTCAGGGACCCCAAAATGTCCTAAAAACCCCCAAAATTCCCTCCCATCCCATTAAGCCCCACCCACCTACTTAGGCCACACCCATTCCTTTTGGCCACACCCACTCCTTTAAGCCTCACCCATTCGTTTGGCCACACCCACCCCATTAATCCCCACCCATTTTAACCCTGCCCAATCCCTTTCAGCCCAACACACCCCTTTAGGCCACACCCACCCCCTTAAGCCTTGCCCATCCCTTTAAGCCCCACCCACTGTTAAAGCCCCACCCACTGTTAAATCCCCACCCATCCCCTGTTTAGGGCCTGCCCGTCCCTTTAACCCCCACCCCTCCCTTTAAGCCCCACACACTTCTTTAAGCTCCACTCACCCACTTAGGCCCAACCCACCCTTTTAAGCTCCCCCCATCCCTTTAAGGCCCACCCACCAATTTAGGCCACACCCACCCCTTTAGGCCACACCCACTCATTCAGGCCACACCCCTCTGTTTAGGCCCCACCCAACATTTAACCCACCCAATCCCTTCAAGCCCAAACCCACATCTTAAAACCCCGCCCACATCTTTAGGCAACACCCATGCAATGAGGCCCAACCAACCTTTTAAAGCTCCACCCACCTCTTTAAAATCCACCCACTGCATTAAGCCCCACCCACCACTTAAAGCCCATCCCACCCCTCTAAGCCCCACCCATTTTAGCCCTACCCAGTCATTTTGGCCACACCCACCTCTTCAGCCCCACACACTCCATTTAAGCCCAGCCTACTCATTTAAGCCCCCCCACTCATTTAAGCCCCACCAATTCCTTTAATCCCTGCCTGCTCCTTTAAGCTCCACCCATGTCTGTAAGCCCCATCCACCTCTTAAGCCTCACCCATCTACGTTTATGCCCCACCCATCCCTTTAAGCCACACCTACCCATTTAAGCCACACCCCTCTGTTTAAGCGCGACCGAAAATTTTACGCACCTAATCCCTTTAACCCACACCTGCCTCTAAGCCCCACCCACATCTTTAAGCCACACCCATTTATTTTGGCCCCACCTACCCCTTTAAGCACTGACTATCCCTTTAAGCCCCACCCACCCTTTTAAACCCCACCCACCCCTTTAAGCCACACCTATTCCTGTAACCCCCACCCACCTTTTAAAGCCCCCACCCACCTCTTCAGGACCCACCCATTCCTTTAAGCCCCACCCACCACCCTAAGCTCCACCCATTCTTTTAAGCCTTACCAACTCCTTAAAGCCACACCTATTCCCTTTAAGCCACATCTACCTATTTTAGCCCCACCTGTGTTTTTGGCCCCAGCCACCCACCCCTTTAAGCCCCACCCACCCCTTTAAGCCCCACCCACCCCTTTTAAGCCCACTCCATCCATTTAAGCTCCACTCACAATTTAAGTCCCACCCACATATTTGAGCCCCACCCACCCTTTTAAGCCCCACCCACCTTTTGAGCCCCCCTCACATATTAAAGCCCCACCTACCCTCTTAGGCCACACCCACACTTTAAGCCCCACCCACCCCTTTAAGACCCTCCCATTCTTTTGGCCATTTCCTCCCCTTTAAGCCCCACCCACTCCTTCAGGCCCCACCCACCTTGTGCTCTGATTGGCCAGGACCTCCAGCGCCCAAAGCACCACCTCTGGGCTGTGGCCAATCAGTACAGCCTGTAGGGGACGCCATGTGTCAGAGCAGAGGGCGTGGCCTGAGCAGAGCCACGACCCCTCCCCTAGCCAGCCACGCCCACCTCAGCCTGTTCCGACCAATCTCGAGCCTCCTGAGCCTTCCCGGGGTGATTGGCAGCTCTGGGGTTCATTAATTAGTTGATTAATTGAGGGGTTAATTAGGGGTTAAGGAGGAAGGGGTGTGACTTACCTGTGTGGGCGTGGTCTCTGGAACTCCACCTCCCTGGCCTTGCACAGGGCCTTGATTGACACCTGCAGAGGGGGAGGGGTTGGGGGAATTTGGGGATTTTTGGGGGGTCCTGGGCTGATTTTGGGGTCCCTGAATGGTCTCCAGGCCCCGCCCACTCACCAGCACTTCCGGCTCCGCCCCTGCGGCCAAGATGGCCGACAGCTCCTCCCGGGATTGGCCCGGCCTGAGGGGACCCAAAAGTCTTTTAAAATACCCAAAATCTCCTCAAAATCCCCAAAATCCCCCAAATTTACCCATAATCCACTCAGGAACTCCAAAAATCCCATCAAGAACCCCAAAGTCTCCTCAAAATCAACCAAAACCCCTCAAAATTTCGTCAAAATCCCCCCAGATCCCCTTAGGAATACAAAATCCCCCCAAAATCCCGCAGGGACCCCAAAATCTCCCCAAATTCCAAAAAAATCCCCTCAGAAACCCCAAAATCCACTCAGGAACCCCAAGAATCCCCCCAGAAAACAAAAATTGCCTCACAATTCCCCAAAATCACCTCAGAGACCCAAAAATTTGATCAAAATTTCTTCATAATCCTCAAAAATCTGAAAATTCCCACCAGGGACCCCAAAATCCCCTCAGGACACACAAAATTCTTCAAAAATCACCTAATGGACTCCAAAACCTCCTCAAAACCCTTCAAAATTTCCCAAAATCCCATTAGGAACACAAAATCCCCTCAAAATCCTTCAAATTGTCTCAAAATCCCTTCAAGACCCCAAAATCCTCAAAAAACGCTTCAGGGACCCCAAATTCTCCTCAAAATGTCCCAAAATCTCCTCACAATCCCCGAGAGACACAAAAAAATCTCTTGAAAAGCCTTCAAAATCTTCCCAAGTCCCAGAGAATCCTCCAAAATCCCCTCAAAAATCACCCAAAATCCCCTGAAGGGCCCCAAAATTCAGTCAGGGACCAAAAAATCTAAAAATCCCCCAAATTCCCCCTTTGCCCATATAAGGAAACACTGCAAGGCCCCACCCCTTCCACCCTGCCCCTTCAGGCCCCGCCCCTTTTACCTTTTATGGATTGCCCTCAGCGCCCTCTCGTGGCCATCCTGCAGCCCAGCGGGGCCCGGCTCCGCCCCCAGCAGCCGAAGCTCCGCCCCTCGCTGAAGCTCCGCCCACCGCCAGCTCTGCGCCTCCTCCAGCGAGGCGTCTGGGGGGGAAAGGGGGACCCCAAAGGTTTGGGGTGAGAACCCCCAAATTTGGGGTTTGGGGGGTCTGGGACCCCTTAATTGAGGGAGGGGACCCCGAAATTGGGATTTAGGGGGATCAGAGATCGCAAAATTGAGGAAGGGGACCCCAGAATTGGGGTCTAGGAGGACATGGAACCCCAAAATTGGGGTTTGGCCTCGATCAGAGACCCTAAAAATGAGGAAGGGACCCCAAAATTTGCGTTTTGGGGGTTCAAGGATCCCATATTTGGGGTTTAGGGGGATCCTGGGACCCCAAATATTGGGGAAGGGGACCCCAAAATTGGGGTTTGGGGGGTTCAGAGACCCCAAATTTGGGATTTGGGGGGGTCAGCGGACCCCAAAATTGGGGAACTCAAAATTTGGGGGTGAGAATCTCAAAATTGGGGTTTAGGGGGGCTCAGGGATCCTAAAAATGTGGATGGGGACCCCAAATTGGGGTTTGGGGGTTCAGGGACCCCAAATTTGGGGTTTAGGGGGAGTATGGATCCATAAAAATGGGGAAGGGACCCTGAAATTGGAGTTTTGGGGGGTCTGGGACACTAAAATTGGGGTAGGGGACCCCAAAATTGGGATTTAGGGGGATCAGGGACCCCAAAATTGAGGAAGGGGACCCCAGAATTGGGGTCTAGGAGGACATGGAACCCCAAAATTGGGGTTTGGCCTCGATCAGAGACCCTAAAAATGGGGAAGGGACCCCAAAATTTGGGTTTTGGGGGTTCAGGGACCCCAAATTTGGGGTTTTGGTGGTCCTGGGAGCTCAAAAAGGGGGAAGGGGACCTCAAATTTAGGGCTTGGAGAAAAACTGGGGTTTGGGGGTTTCTGGGACCCCAAAATTGGGGATGGGGACTTGAAAACTGGGGTCTGGGGAGATCAGGAACCCCAAAATCAGGATTATGGTAGTTCTGGGACACTAGAAATCAGGGGGACCCCAAAATTTGGGGGTAGAGACCCCAAAATACAGTAAGGAGCCAAAAATTGGGGTTGGGGGGGGTCCAGGGACTCCAAAATTGGGAAAGGGGACCCCAAAATTTGGGGTGAAGATGCCAAACTGGGGCTTTAGTGGCTCAGGAACCTCGAAATTGGGGTCTAGGGGGACATGGGACCACAAAGTTGGGGTTTTGGGGGTGCTGGGACCCTAAAATTGGGGAAAGGGACCCCAAATTTGGGGCTGGGGTGTTCAGGGACCCCAAATTTGGGGTTCAGAGGTTCTGGGACCATAAAAATTGGGGGAATCCCAAAATTTAGGGGTGGGGACCCCAAATTTGGTGTCTGGGGTGTTCAGGGACCCCAAAATTGGGGTTTGGGAGCATCAGGGACCCCAAACTTGGGGTTAGGGGTGGGTCAGGGACAGCAAAATTGGGGTTTTGAGTGCGCAAGGAATTCCAAATTTGTGGTGAGGACCCCAAAATTGGGACTTAGGGGCATCGTGAGACCCCAAAAATGGGGCGGACCCCAAAATTTGGGGGTGGGGAGCCCCCGAAATGGAGGTTTTGAGGGTAGGAACCTTTGTGCGGGGCCCGCGTTTCTGGCTGGACTCACCGAGGCGCTGCGCCGTTTCCTGTGCGTCCGCAACGGCGTCCCCCAGGTCCCGCACCTCGTTCTGGAGCCGCTGCAGGGCCGCGCGCAGCGCCCCCTGCTGGCCCGGCGGAGCCGGAGCGGCCCAAAAGCGCCAAAACGGCCCAAAAGCGCCAGAATTCAGCCAAAATTCACCCAAATGTACCTGGGAGTGTGCCCAGGGTTCTCACGATACCCAAAACTCTCAAAATATTGAGAAAATCCCACAAAAAACCCCCAAAATTCCACAAAAACGAGGGTTAAAATTGGCCCATATCTGCCCGAATTCACCTCAAAACTCACCCCAATATCCCTGAGATTGTGTCCAGCGTCCTCACGATACCCAAAACTCCCAAAAAAATGAGAAAATCCCCAAAAACGAGGCTCAAAATTGACCCAACTCCACCCAAATTCACCTCAAAATTCACCCCAATATCCCTGACATTGTGCCCAGGGTTTTCACAACACTCAAAACTCAAAAAAAACCGAGAAAAATCCCACAAAAATACCCCAAAATCCCACAAAAATGAGCCTCAAAATTGACCCCAAAAATCCCTGAAAAAAATCCCCCAAAACTCTCCAAAATTCCCCCCAAAAACCCACACAAATTTTATAAAAACAAGCCTCAAAAAAATTTCCTAAATTCCCCCCAAAAGTCCCAAGATTTTATAAAAATGAGGCTTAAAATGGACCCAAATCCACCCGAATTCAGCCCAAAACGCACCGAAAATTCACCCCAATATCCCTGAGATTGGGCCCAGGGTTCTCATGATACCCAAAACTCCCAAAGTTTGGGGAAATCCCACAAAAAAAACCCAAAATGAGGCTCAAAATTGACCCCCAAATCCACTCAAATTCACCCAAAATTCCCCCCCAAAATAATCCCCAAAATTCCTCCCAAAATCCCTAAAATTCCCCCCCCATAAACTCCCTGAAAAAATCTCCCAAAAATTCCCCCCCAAAAATTGCCCCCCAAAAATCCCAAGATTTTATAAAAATGAGGCTCAAAATGGACCCAAATCCACCTGAATTCAGTCCAAAATGCACCCAAAATTCATCCCAATATCCCTGAGATTGTGCCCAGCATCCTCCTGATACCCAAAACTCCCAAACGGGAAAACTCCACAAAAGAACCCCAAAATTCTACAAGAATGAGGGTTAACATGGCCCCAAATCCTCCAAAAAATCCCCAAAATTGCCCCCCCAAAAAATCCACCAAATTCCCCAAAAACCCCAGAAATGAGGCTCAAAATGGACCCGAAATCCGCTTGAATTCACCCAAATATCTCTGAGATTGTCAAAAAATCCCAACAACTCCCCAAAGTCTTTTCCAAAATTCCCCAAAAACCCTGAAAAATCCCAAAAATCCTGCAAAAAATCCTCAAAATTCCCCAAAACAATCCCCCGAAAAATCACTTTTAAATGCCCCAAACCCCCCAAATCCCTCCCAAAATTCCCACAAAACAAAAAAAAAATTCTCCAAAAATTTTGCACTTCGCCCACAAAAACAATCCCATTTCAAGCTGCAAAACTCCCCTGGACCCCCCAAAATTCCCTCAAATTCCCTCCAAAAATCCTAAAAAATCCCCCAAAATCCAAAAAAAACCCTTAAAATTCCTGAAAATTCCCCAAAAATCCTCAAATTTCCCCAAAATGTCCCCAAATCTGAGGGAACCCCCCCAAATTTTGAATTTCCCACCCCAAATCTGACCCCAATTGCCCCTCAGGTTTTGGGGTCCCGCTCACCTCCAGCTCCTGCAGGTGCCCGTACCTGAACCCCGATTTAAGGAACAATTTGGGGATCCCCCAAAAATCTCCCCTTCAATTTAAGGTTCAACCCCCAAATTTGGGCACCCCCACCCCAAATTTTGGGGTTTCTAGAATTTTCTATCCCAAGAACCCCCAAATTTTTGAGGATCCCCCGAAATTTCGGATACAAGCGCAGATTTCCTCGGATCTTCTTCGCGTTCCTGTGGGGACCCCCCAAAAATTCTGTGAGGGGAGAACCGGGAAAAGGAGCGGGAAAAGCAGCGCGGGGCATGATGGGAGCTGTAGTTCGGGGGGGTGGGGCCTGCAATGATGTTCTATGGGCGGCGCGGGGCGTGATGGGAGCTCTAGGCCGGCTAGAATAAAAATTAATGGAGCGTGGGGCATGATGGGAGCTGTGGGCTTGGCTATAATGGAACTCAGTGGGGCGCGGGGGATGATGGGAGCTGTAGGCTTGGATATAATGGAACTCAGTGCGGCGCGGGGGATGATGGGAGCTGTAGGCTTGGATATAATGGAACTCAGTGGGGCGCGGGGGATGATGGGAGCTGTAGGCTTGGATATAATGGAACGCAGTAGGGCGCGGGGGATGATGGGAGCTGTAGGCCCGGAAAGCATCTCTCCCTCCTTCCCCTTAAATTTTGGGGTTTTTCACCCTCCCCAATGTTGGGGTCCCCCCTCACCGCTGGTTCCGGACGTGGCGGGTGACGTAATCCCAAATGGGGGCTGCGGGGCCGGAGCAGAGCCTGCAGGGGAGGGAATTGGGGCACCCCAACATTTGGGGGTGACCATAAAATTCACCCAGGAGCCCAAATTTCACCCAGGAACCCGAAAATCACCCCCAGGAACCCCCAAATCCACTCAGGATGCTCTAAAAGGGACTCCAAAAAGACCCCTCCGGACCCCCAAAACCACCCCAGGACCCTCCAAATGGACCCCAAAAATCCCCACAGGACCCCCCAAAACCTCCCAGGGACCCTTCAAGGGGACCCCAAATTCTCCAGGACCTCCTAAAGGACCCCAAAAGCATCCCCAGGACCCTCCAAAGGGACCCCAAAACCCCCCAGAACTCTCCAAAAGATCCCAAAATCTCCTCAGGACCCCCCCAGACCTCCCCATTACCCTCCAAGGGGACCCCAAAAGCATCCCCAGGACCCCCCAAAACTTCTCAGGACCCTCCAAAGAGACCTCAAAACCACCTCAGGACCCCCCAAACCCACCCAGGACCCTCTAAAGGGACCCCAAAATCCCCCCAGGACCACCCAAAAGGACCCCAAAATCCCCCCAGCACTTAAACCCCCTCAGGACCCTCCAAGAGGACCCAAAATTCACTCAGGACCCTTTAAAAGGACCCCAAAACTCTGTCAGAACCCCCCAAAACCCAGCCAGTACCCTCCAAGGGGACCCCAAAACGCCCCAGGATGTTTCAAAGGGACTCCAAAATCCCTTCAGGACCCCCCAAAACCTGTCGGGACCCTCCAAGGGGACCCTAAACCTCCACAGCTCCCACCACATTCCCGCTCTCCCCTCACGGAGCCCTCTGGGAGTTCCCATGCCCGCCCCCCGAAGCCCCCCGGCCCCTCCCCGCCTCAGGGGGGGTCCCCATAGGGGTCCCCGGCTGGTCCCGACCTGCGGAGCGCGGCCGGGGAGGGGATGGCGGAGGCCGGCAGCTCCATCTCCTCCCGAAGCCAGCGCTCCAGCGCCTCCGCCATCATTGCCGGGGGGCGCTGAGGGGAGCGAAAAACCGCGGGAAAAGCGCCGCGGGGCAGCACGGGAGTTGTAGTGCGGGAGGGGCGGGGCATGCAATGATGGGCAATGGGAGGCGCGGGGCTTTACGGGAGTTGTAAGTGAGTAACTGGCGCGCTGTGGTGCGCGAGGGATGATGGGAGTTGTATGCGTGTTTGTAGTGGGGCTCTATGGGTTATAATAATTCTCTATGGGGCGCGGGGGGTGGTGGGAGTTGTATGCGCGTTTGTAATGGAGCTCTATAGGTGATAATGATTCTCTTTGGGACTCTATGGGTTATAACGATTCTTTATGGGGCGCGGGGAATGATGGGAGTTGTATGCACGCCTGTAATGGGGCTCTATGCGTTATAATGATTCTCTATGGGACTCTGTGCGTTTTAATGATTCTCTATGGGGCGCGGGGGCTGATGGGAGTTGTATGCGTGTTTGTAATGGGGATCTATGGGTTATAATGATTCTCTATGTGTTATAATGATTCTCTGTAAGACTCTATGGGTTGTAATGATTCTGTATGGGGTGCAGGGCCTGATGGGAGTTGTATGCGTGTTTGTAATGGAACTCAACGGGCGTCGCGGGGCATGATGGGAGCTGTAGGTCAGGAAGTTAGTCGATGGGGAAACTTGGGGGTCCTAAGGGCCACTTATGGGTCAGAGAAGCCATTTAAGGGACACTCAAAAGGCACCTGAGGGGAACTTTGGGTCTGAGGACACTCAGGGTCACTTGGTGAGCTGGATCCTGGCTTTACCTGGCCTCTGTGATGCGCGGGGGATGATGGGAGTTGTAGGCTCTGGGCAGCATGGGAATTGTAGGCGCAGACTGAGGGTCTGTGAGGCGGGGGGAGGTTTAGAGGGGCACCTGGGAGTCCGTGAGGGCAGTCGGAGGTCCTGAGTGGGGGCTGAGAGATCACTTAGGAATCCTGGGAGGCACTTGGGGGTCCGGGGGGGCAACTGAGGAGCAACTTTGTGTTTGGGGGGACATTTGGGGGCATGTACCGGGCACTCTGTGTGGCTGCGCGGCATGACGGGAGGTGTAGGCCCGGCTTCCATTAGACTCTATGGGGCCGCGGAGCATGAAGGGAATTGTAGGCCAGCCATCAATACTTACGTGTGGTGCCGCAGGGCACGACGGGAGTTGTAGGCCCCGCTTCCATGGCGCTCTAAGAGGCCACGAGGCATGCTGGGAGCTGTAGTCCAGCCTTTAATAGCTCTCTATGCCGCCGCAGGGCATGACGGGAGTTGTAGTCAAAAAAAGCCAAATGGCGCGGCCTTTAGATACCGCCTTCAAGGCCGCTGATTGGTTGCAAGCTGTGATTGACAAGCAGGTCGACCAGTGGGAGGTGGCGCCGGCGGAAGGCGGGAAGCGGCAGCTCCTGAGGGTGGCGGTGGGGGGGGGGGGGGGGGGGGCGCGGATTTTGGGGGGATTTGAGGCGATTTTGGGGAATTTTGGGGGATTTTTGGGATCCCTCACGAGCCTCTCACCCCTGCCAGGCCCCAGGGACGCGTCCGGAGCTGTGATGGCCGCCAAGGCGAAGGTGGAGAAACCAGGTGAACTCGGCCGGGAGCCCAAAAACCCCAAAAATCGCCCAAAAACCCCCAAAAGTCCACAAAAATCCTACTCGGGACCCTCCAAAACTCCTCAAATCCCCTCAGAAACCGCCGAAATCCCAAAGGATTTCCCGAATATAGCCCAAGACAACACAAATCCTCCCCATAATGCCCAAAATATTCTCAAAATTCCACCCAGAATTCCCCAAATTCCTCCCAGATTCCTCCAGAACCCCCAAATTCCCCACAATTCTCAAATTTTTCTGCCAAATTTCTTAAAAACACCTCACAGGACCCTGAAAATTCACCAAATTCCCAGAGCTGGACCCAAAAATGCCCAAAAATTCCCCAAAACTCCGAATTTTTTTCCAGTGCTGAACACCAAAATTCCTTAAAATTCCCGCAAATCCCAATTAAAGCCCAAAATACCCTCAAAGTTCTCATTTGAATCCCCCAAAATCCCAACAAAAACCCAAAAATTCCATTTAAACCCCAAAAATCCTTTTAAGACCCCAATATTGCCCCAAAAATTCCCTATGTCCCCTCAAAATTCCCATTTCAATCCCTCAACATTCATTTTAAACCCTAAAATTTCTTCTTTAAGCCCCCAAATCCCCTCCAGGATCCCCCAAATTGAAAAGAATCCCTTAAAAATCCCAAATTTCCCTGAACTTGTTCCCCAAATTCCCCTCAAATTCCAAAAAAACCCCAAAATTCTCCCAAAAATTCTCTAAAACTTGCCCAAATGCCCTCCAGAATCCCCCAAGTTTAAAAATAATTCTCTAAAATCCTCAAAATTTCTGAATTTCCCAGAACTGGACCCCCAAATTCTTCCCAAATTCCCAAAAATTCTCCCCAAAATTCCCAGTTATTCCCCAGATTTCCCCAAAACTGCCCCAAATCCATTCCAGGACCCCCTAATTCCCGAAAATTCCCCCAAAATTCCAAAAGTCTCCAATATTCCCAGAGCTGGACACCCCAAAGCCCCAAGACTCCACAAAATCCCCCAAAACTCCCCCCAAATGCCTTCCAATATTCCTAAAAATTCCCAAAAAAATCCCAAATTTCCACCAATTTCCCCAATATTCTCCAAAAAATGCCCAATTTCCCATTTCAGTCCCTCAAAATTCCCATTTTAACCCCAAAATTCCCCCAAATCCCCTCCAGGACCCCCAAATATCCCCTCAAATTCCCCAAAATCTCTTCCACCATTCCCAAAACATCAAACAAAATCCCCAAAAATTTCCCATTTCAACCCCAGAAAATCTCCCAGAAACCCCAAAATTCCCAAAAAGTCCCAAAAATTCCCCCAAATTCCCATTTCAACCCCCATAAATTCCCAAAATTCCTGGTGCTGGAGCCCAAATTCCCAAAAATTCCCCCAAAACTCCCCCAAATTTTTTTCCTCATTCCCAAAAATCCTGCAAAATTCCCAAAAATCACCTGAATTCCCCCGAAATTTCTTCTAAAAATCCCCTAAATCCCTTCCAACATTCCCAAAACATCCCCAAAATTCCCATTACAATCCCAAAATCCCCCTAAAAATTCCCAGAATCCCCCAAATTCCCCCAAAAATTTCCATTTCAACCCCAAAAAATTCCCATTTCAACTCCCAACCCCCCCATTCCCCCAAAATTCCCAAAAATTCCCCTCAAAACCCCCAAACCCCCTCAGCATTTCCCCAAATCCCCTCCAAGTCCCACAAAATTCCCAAAAATTCCCATTACAACCCCAAAAATGCCCCAAAAGTTCCTAAAATTTCCCAGAATTTCCCCAAAATTCTTCAAACTTTCCACAAATCTCCCTGAAATGCCTTCCAATATTTTAAAAAATCCCCAAAATTCCCCAAGAAATCCCAAAATTTCCTCAAAAATCCCCTTGTTCCCTGAGCTGGGGCCGCTTGGAGGCCCCAAAATCCCCCAAAACTGTCCCAAAATTCCTTCCAAAATGTGCAAAAACCCCACAAAATTTCCCCAAAGTCCATTAAGAATTGCAATTTAAACCTCCAAAGTTCCCATTTCAACACCATAAAACCCCCTTAAAATCCCAAAACCTCCCCTAAAACTTCCCCAAATCCCAAAAAATCCCCAAATTTCCTAAAAAAAAATTGAATTTCCCAGAGCTGTGCCCTGGAGCTGCTCAGCACCACCTGGAGCCCCCAATTCTCCTCAAAATTCCTCAAAATTCCCTCAAATCCCACCCAACATTCCCAGAAAATCCCGAAATCCCTATAAAATGTCTTCCAAAATTTAAAACAAAAACCAAAACATCCCAAATTTTCGCCCCAAATATCCCATGTCAAGCCACAAAATTTTCAAAATCTCCCCAAAATTTCCCCCAAAAATACCATTTCAAAGCCCAAAACTCCCCCTAAAAATCACCCAAAACCCGAAAGGCCCCCAAAACTGTCCAAAATCTCAAACAAAATTCCCAAAAATCCCCCAAAATCCCAGAAATTCCTCAAATTTTCCCCAAAGTTCCCCAAGTTTCCCCAATTTCCTAGAGCTGTCCCCCGGTGCCGCCCAGCGCCGCCTGGAGCCCCCAAAAGTCCTAAAAACTACCCCAATTTTCCCAAAATACCCTAAATGCCCCCAAAATCCCCCCAAAATTTCTTCCAAAAGTTCCCCAATTCCTTCCAATATTCCCCAAAATTCCCGTTTCAAACCCCAAAATCCCGAAAAACTCGGTGGAGAGTCAGGGCTGTGTGTGCAGCAGGAATGGGGCTGTACGGTCAGTCAGGGATCTGTGTGTGCGGCCGGAATGGGGCTGTACGCTCAGTCAGGGATCTGAGTGTGCCCCAGGAATGGGGCTGTAGGGTCAGTCAGGGATCTGTGTGTGCGGCAGGAATGGGGCTGTAGGGTCAGTCAGGGATCTGTGTGTGCAGCAGCAATGGGGCTGTACGGTCAGTCAGGGTTGTGTGTGCGGCAGGAATGGGGCTGTATTGTCAGTCAGGGCTGTGTGCAGCAGGAATGGGGCTATAGGGTCAGTCAGGGATCTGTGTGTGCGGCAGGAATGGGGCTGTACGGTCAGTCATGGATCTGTGTGTGCAGCAGGAATGGGGCTGTATGGTCAGTCATGGATCTGTGTGTGCAGCAGGAATGGGGCTGTATGGTCAGTCAGGTCTGTCTGTGCAGCAGGAATGGGGCTGTACGGTCCGTTAGGGTTGTGTGTGCGGCAGGAATGGGGCTGTATTGTCAGTCAGGGCTGTGTGCAGCAGGAATGGGGCTATAGGGTCAGTCAGGGATCTGTGTGTGCAGCAGGAATGGGGCTGTACGGTCAGTCAGGGTTGTGTGTGCAGCAGGAATGGGGCTTTAGTGTCAGTCAGGGCTCTGTGTGCGGCAGGAATGGGGCTGTACGCTCAGTCAGGGATCTGTGTGTGCGGCAGGAATGGGGCTGTACGGTCAGTCAGGGATCTGTCTGTGCGGCAGGAATGGGGCTGTATGATCAGTCAGGGATGTGTGTGTGCAGCAGGAATGGGGCTGTAGGGTCAGTCAGGGCTGTGTATGTGGCAGGAATGGGGCTGTGCGGTCAGTCAGTGATCTGTGTGTGCGGCAGGAATGGGGCTGTAGGGTCAGTCAGGGATCTGTGTGTGCAGCAGGAATGGGGCTGTGCGGTCATTCAGGGCTGTGTGTGCAGCAGGAATGGGGCTGTGCGGTCAGTCAGGGATCTGTGTGTGCGGCAGGAATGGGGCTGTAGGGTCAGTCAGGGATCTGTCTGTGCGGCAGGAATGGGGCTGTAGGGTCAGTCAGGGATCTGTGTGTGCGGCAGGAATGGGGCTGTACGGTCAGTCAGGGATCTGTGTGTGCGGCAGGAATGGGGCTGTAGGGTCAGTCAGGGATCTGTCTGTGCGGCAGGAATGGGGCTGTACGGTCAGTCAGGGGTGTGTGTGTGCAGCAGGAATGGGGCTGTACGGTCAGTCAGGGATCTCTGTGTGCGGCAGGAATGGGGCTGTATGGTCAGTCAGGACATCCCCCCCCCCGCAGTCCGACCTTTGCTCTGTACCTGGCCGCAGCCAGCCGGACGTGAGCAGAAGGAAATGACACTGACTGCCCAAGGTAGACAAACCCCTGTGACCCCTCAATAAACACCATTTGCTGTCCACCACATTGGTGTCACGAGCATATGGACCGAGTGACCCTGGGCTTTGGGCCACCGTGCCGGACTGAGAACCAGGTCAGCACGCCTTGAGAAGGCAACAGTCATGCATAATACACAATGAGAAAAAAAGGCATATATTATTAGAAGAGCATCTGAGTTTTTCAGAGGAGGAGAGATTCATTGATGTCTCAGCAGTCAAACCTGTTCAAATACTTTCTTCAGGGCTTCCTTGAGATGAGAGGTGCCCACCAGAGGCCAAGGCCAGCCAGAGCTCTCTGTCCTGGCAGCTTTTGTCTGGGAGAACCCTTGCATACAGGGAATTTTCCAGGGGGAGTATCAATTCTGGCTGTGGGCACCTGGAAAGAGCGATGGCTCTTTCAATAGGAAGGAAAGCACGGGGCCCCAGTTCTCCAGGGGCTGATGAGAGGCAGCCCTCAGTATTCCAAGATAAGCTGGTCCAGTGGCCCCTGGGAGGCCAAACCAGCCAGACCTGTTCCATGTTCCCTTGGTTCCATGAGGCCCTGCAGGGTCACAGTGGCCCTTTGGTTCCATGGGGTGCCACAGTGTCACAATGGTCTCCATGATTCCATGGGCCCTTGCAATTCCACAATGCTCTCCATGGATCCAAGGTGCCCTGCAGGATCACAGCGGCCCTTTGGCTCTACGGGGCCCTGAAATGCAGCAATGGCCTCTTGGTTCCACAAAGCCCCGCTGCTTCACACTGGGCCCTTAGGACCATGCGGCCCAACAGAGCCACAGTGATGGTTGGTGCCACGGCGTCCTCCCAGTGTCACAAGGATTTCTTCATTTCAGAAGGCCCCACAGGGTCACAATGATCCCCACAGGAAGGAAAGCACGGAGCCTCAGTGTTTCAGGGACTGATGACCTGCAGTCACCAGAGGCCAAGGCCAGGCCTGTCTCTCTGTATTGGCAGATTTGTCTGGGAGCAACTCTTGGATATTGGAAATTTTGAATGTTGAATCTCATTTTCAGTCAATTTTGGCCTGGAGGAGAAGGCTAATTCTTCTCCACAGAAAGGAAAGCACTGAGTCCCAGTGTTTGGAAGGCAGGTGAGAGCTGGCCCTCAGGAGGCCAAGGTCAGCCAGACCTGTCTGTAATGGCAGCTTTTCTGCAGGAGAAATCTTTGGATATAGAACTTTTGGAGGTGGAGTCCCAATTTCAACCATGAGCACCTGGAGAAGAAAGATGGTTACATTCCATAGGAAGGAAGGGGTGCAGCCCCAGGGTTTCAGGGCAGAATAGAGGCAACCACCAGAGTCCAAGGTCAGCCAGAGCTGTCTGTCCTGGGAGCTTTTGTCTGGGAGGAAAACCCCTTGAACATAGGAATTTTGGAGGAAAAATACCAAATTCAGATATAGCCATCTGGGCAGGAGAGACAGTTCTTTTCCATAGGAAGGAAAGCACTGAGCCCCAGTGTTTGAAGGCAGGTGAGAGCCAGCTCTCAGGAAGACAAGGGCAGCCAGACCTGTCTGTAATGGCAGCTTTTGTCTGGCAGCAATCCCTGGATATTGGGAATTTTGGAGAGGGAATCCCATTTTGGCCATGGATGCTTGAATGAGAAGGGCAGTTCTTTTCCATTTGAAGGAAAGCCCAGAGTCCCAGGGTTTCAGGGGTACATGAGAAGAGACCCTCAACATGCCAAGGGCAGTTGGACCAGTCAGGCCAAGCCAACCAGACCTGTTCCCTGTTCCCTGCAGGGTCACAGTGGTGGTGTCATATTGGATCCTTGGATCCATCAGGCCCAGATGTGTCACACTGGCCTCTTGTTTCCATGGGGCTCCAGAGTGTCACAATGGTCCCTTGCTTCCATGAGGCCTGGCAGTGTCACAGGGGTCTCCTTGGTGCCACAGTGTCACACTGGACCCTTGGTTCCATGGAGACTCACAATGTCAGAAGGGTCTCCTTGGTTCCATGAGGCCCTGCAAAGCCCCTTGATTCAACGAGGCCTCCAAGTGTCATCATGGCCCCCAGGATTCCATGAGGCCCCACAATGTCACAATGCACCTTTGGTTCCATGGGGTCCTGCACTGTTCCATGGATCCTTAGTTCCATGGGGCCCTGCAATGTCCCATGGCTTCCTTGGTTCCATGGTGCCACACAATGTGACAACTGTTACTTGACTTGCCAAGCCCACACAATGTCACAATGGTTCTTTGCTTCCATGAGGCCTTGGATTGTCATAATGGCCCTTTGGTTCAGTGAGGCCTGTAGTGTCACAATGGTCTCCATGATCCCATAAGGCCTTGCAGTGTCACAACAGACCATTGGTTTCATGAAGCTCCACAGTGTCACTATGGTCCCCATGGCTCCACAAGGCTCTGAAGTGCCACAATGGCCCTTTGGTTCCACAAGGCCTCCAAGTGTAAAAATGGCCTCCATGGTTCCATGAGACCCTGCTATGTCACAATGGACCTTTGGTTCCATGATGCCCCAGAGTGTCACAATGGTACCCTTGGTTCCACAGTGTCAGAATGGACTCTTCATCCCATGGACACCCACAGTGCTCACTGCAGTCCCCTTGATTCCACCAGGTCCTGCCATGCTCTAATGGCACCTTGGTTCCAGTGGGTCCCAAAGGGTCAGAACAGTCTCCATTGTTCCATGAGGCCCCACAATGTGCCTGTGCTCCCCTTGGTTCCACAGGGCCCCACAGTGGAACAATGGACTCTTGGTTTCATGAGGTTCCTCAGTCACAATGGTCTTCTTGGATCCACAGGGTCACACTGGCCCCTTGGCTCCATGTGGCCACGCTGTGTCACAATGGCTCATGGTTCCAAGAGGTTTCTCAGGGTCACCATGGTCTCTTTGGATCCGCACTATCACAATGGACCATTGGTTCAACGAGGCCCCAATGTGTCAAAATGGATTTTGGTTCCATGGGGTTCTGCTGGGTCACCATGGACCCTTTGTTCCATGAGTTTGCACAGTGTCAAAGCTGCCTTCTTGGTTCTGTGAGACCCCGCTGTCACCAAATCTCTGAAATATCAGAATAAGGCTCCTCAACACTCATTTGCTATTTCAGAGGGGATCATTTATTCAGGCCTGAGGCCCAACATGGCATAACTCCTAATCCTTTGTGGACATGGAATTCTACCAGTGTGTTACTTACATACAGTCCCTAAATGTGAATTACAATTTACCCACTTCCATAAAACCCACCCCAAGTTCCCAGATTCACTCCTTGTTTTCTCTATCCCTGCACCCTTGAGCCAGATGTCTTCTTTTCCTCTTCCAACCATCCTTGCTGGGAAAGCAGCCCCTGAATGCCTTGTTCCTGTGCTGGAAGTTCACAGGCAGGGTACAAATGGAATGCACCCTTTTGGTATCAGCCCCAGGCTTTGTGTGGGCAGGCAGAGGCAGGCAGGAGGCAGAGCTGTCAGCAAAGGAAGGGCCCAGCCAGGTGGGGCAGCCGAGGGATGCCAACAGCCTGCAGGGACAGAGGTGCAGGGCAGGGACACCGTGGGACAGCCTGGGCTGCACAGGGCACAGGGATGGGCAGCAGCTGCAAGACAGCCCTGCCAGAGCCAACCTGGGCAGCACTTTGGCCATGGCTGCTGGCCCTGGGCCTGAGGCCACGAGGGGACAAGTGACCCTTGCAGGCCTGGGGCCTCATGGCCTCCTTGTCCCTGCTCAGCAGCCTGGCAAGGGCCGCCCCATGCTCCTGCCCTTGGCACTGCACATCCCCACATGCCAGTGCCCATCCTGGGAAGAGCCCTGAGCAAGGAGGGAGGGACAGGATCTGCCTGGCCAGGGGCTGGGGCTCAGGCATGGGCCCTTTGCATTCCTAAAATACATCCAGCTTTGCTCAGCACCAGAGACACCTTTGCCTTGTTTGTCTCCAGCTGTCATCACTGCCTCCAGTGTTCTGCTCTAACTGGAACCTATGGACACTTTCCCAGTCATCTCCCTCAGTAGGACCCATTGAAACTTCAAGAAAGTTGAGAGTTTCAATTTAATTTTGAGTTCTTGAGATGTTTTTTGAGCACTATCTCAGTTACTGGGTCTCATGTAAACGACATCAAACCCTGAGAAGGTAATTAAAATTTTTCCTAGTCCAGTTTTGGAGAAAGATTTCAAAGAGCAGTAATAAAATACACATTCCTATTTTAAAGGATGTCTTTTATTAAATTTCTCTTTAGAGCAGAGATGATTGCAGCATTCTGTGATTGATATTGACCCAGGGTCTCTCCTCAGCAGCTCTGGCCTGCTCACAGAAGCTGTGCCTGGAGCTCTGACCTGGTGTGGACAACCTTGCTCCACATTGCCCAGCCCCATCCTGTCTGTCCTCACTGCCCTGGGCCCTGCTGTGCTTGCAGAGCTGGCTGCACTCAGCCTAAGAGGGGTTTTCACTTTGTGGGGTTATTTGAAGGAATTTGAAACTCCTGAGTTTCCCCAGTGCAAACAGACACACTGCTCAGGTGTGTGCCAGCCCCAGGTGCCACCAAAGCCACTGCAGAGCTGCCCTGGGCCAGCTGTGATGGTGGATCATCAGGCCAAGCTGCACTGGGCCCTGCAAGGGGCTGTGGCCATGGGCACTGCACTGACCTCACTGCTGGGTTTGGCTGCCACAGTCACCGTGAGAAATGAAACTGTCCTTGGAAAGACTGGGGAGGACTGGGACGTACTGGGGAACACTGGGAACGCTGTGGGAGACACTGGGACATACTGGGGGTGACAATGGGGGATACTGGGGACACTGGGGCCATTGTGGGGAAGACTGTGAGACACTGGGGGATCCAGTGGATGACATTGGGATGAACTGGGAGGGACTGGGAATCAACTCAGGTGTACTGGGAGGGACTGGGCTGTACTGGGAGGGACTGGAGGGGCACTGGGGTTGTACTGTGTTCTACTTGAGATGTAGAACAAGTAGAACATTTGGGCTGTACTGGGGTTGTACTGGTCTGTACTGGGCATGAACTGGGCTGTACTGGGAGGGACTGGAGAAGCTGAATGGGCTGTTCCCGCCTCCACCGTATCCCATTTGCCGAGACTCCCGCCCATCACCACCTGAAGCCAATCAGCGCCAGAGATCGGAGACTCGGGGACGGTGCCTACGGTAGCCACAACTCCCGTCATGCCCCGCGGCCTGATTGAGCCCCATTGAGCCCGGACTAGAAAGCCCGTCATGCCCCGCGCTCCACAGAACCCCGGGATCCACCACCCCTTTGTGCCTGAAGTGTCCCCCAGACCTTCCAGGATCCCTCAGTGTCCCCTCAGCGCCCATTCGGGACCCCCCAAAAGCGTCCCCGGACGCCCTGAGTGCTCCCGACCCCACAGATGCTGGGTACAGCCACTTCTGGGAATTCATCTCCTCTCCTCCCTCGCGGCCCCAGAGCCCCTCAGAACACAGTCCCGTGCCTAAAACTCCTGCCGTGCCCTCCGCCCTAAAGAGCCCGGTTAGAGCTCCCCGAGCTCCCCCGCAAGTTCTCCCGAACCGTTTACGTTCCCCTGAGGATCTCAAGTCGCAGCTTGGACACAGAAGTGTCCCCCAAGAGCCTTCCCGGACCCCCAAACTACACGTTGGAGCCACTTCTGGGACTACGGCTCCCATCATGCTCCGTGGCGCACATCCAGTGGTTTTCCAGCCGGGACTTCATCTCCCATCGTTCCCCGCGCCCCACCGAGAGCCATTGCAGCTGCGCCTCGAACTCCCGTGATGCTCCACGGCCACGTTAAACTGCATTAGACCCGCGCCTACAACTCCCATCACACCCCACGCCCTAGAGAGCCCTTCTGAGCCCCCCCAAGTACCCGCCTGGACCCTGAAGGGCCCCAAATTCCCCTCCCTGACCTCCAAGGGCCCCGTGGACCCCCAAGTGCTGTCCCGGACCCCGAACTGTCCCTTAGAATCCCTGAGTGCCCCTCCAAGTGCCCACCTGGCTCCCCCAAGTGTCCTCCAGACCCTCAAGTTCTCTCTGAATTCCCTCCCCAGACCCAAAACTGCCCCAAATGTGCCCCAGAGATGTCACCAGGGATCCCAAAGTGCCCCCCTTGACCCTTTCTGAGAAAAAGATGATAAAAAAGGTGACAAAAAGACTTAAATATTACTAGTTACCATAAAGAGAAATAAATAAATAGCCAATGGAGATTAATGAATGAATGAAGGGTATTGCATTACTTAGAACCAACGACCAATAATTTTTTTAGTTCCTGAAAATGTATTGGTTTTTTAATATAAATGAAATAATAGGGCAGGAGATCTTTCTCCTTTTTAATGTTTTTATTAAAAATCAGCTCAGGTGGGGGGATCCGATGGGTTGTACACCGCTGCTGCCCCCAGAAGTGGCATAGAGGAGGAGAAAGAGGAATACTCCAGTTTGTCCACTGGTCTGCAGGCAGAGCTGGGGATTCCTTCCTCACCAGAGCACCAGGTGATTCCCAGCATTTTGTTTTGACATTTGAGGTCCTCTTTCCAGCCAACATGATTTTAGGTTAGGGTGAGGGGTAAAAAGGGTCTTAGCCGACACTGGATTCTGTTCTTCACGTCTAGACACCACTTTGATCCCTCAATTCCATGTTGGTTTGTTGTTTTTAGACGTTTTTGGCTAGGTTTGGTGAAGGGCTTCCTCATTTGCTTGCCAACCCCGATGTCATGTGCATGCCAATCAAATGATTATCCCATCCTTGGTTGTCCCCTCCTCTTCACCATCCCGGGTGCCATCCTCCAGGAAGCAGCAGGGTGCTGCTCGACAAAAAGGGGAATTCCCAACCATCAACAACAGGTAGTTAACGAAAAACTATTAACAACAGGTGATTAGAACAACAAACAGTTAGAACTCCACCCTGGCAGCAACTGGCCCAATCTGTGAACTAGGCAACATTTTAATAAAATGGGCAACTTCTCTACTCATAACAGTATGACATCACAGAGAGGTTTTTGTGACATCACTGAGGGAGTTGTGACATCATACAGCTTCTGTGACATCATAGAGTAGGGTGTGTGGCCATAGAGGAGATCCTGCCATCATAGAGGGTGGGTCTGTGACATGAGAGAATGGGTTGTGACATCACTGGCTGGCTGTGTAACATCATAGAGCAGGTTGTGACATCACAGAACAGATTCTGACGTCACATTGTGGCTTTCTGACATCACAGAGTGTTTTGTGGTATCACAGTGCAACTGCCTGACATTCCAGGCTGACATCCCAGAGTTGGCTCTGTAACATCACAAGGATGCTGTGTGACATGCTAGAGTGGGCTGTTACATCACAGGTGGCTATGTGACATCGCAGTGGCTGTGTGACATCACAGGAAGATGTGTGACATCACATGTGACTGTGTGACATCACAGGTGCTGTGTGAGTCACTGGGGAGGTCACTCTGCCTCAGCCCCCTCACAGATCCCCCCAGAGCAGTCCAACCCTGCTCGTGCACAGCAGGGTCCCCTGTCCCCCCGGGTCCCCCCACTCCCGGCCCCGCAGCCTCCCCCAGAGGATGTTCCACGAGATCGACCCCAGAGCCTGACACGGGGACGGGGGGCTGGGGCCCTGGGGGTGGCACAGGGGGACAGGGACCCCCCAGCAGCATCCCCGTGTCCCCCAGGGCCAGAGCCTCGGCCAGGGCTCCTTCACCCTGCTACCAACGAGGGCTTGAGAGCACTGAAAAAATCCCTGGCAAGGGATCAGCAAAAACCAGATTTAATATTAAGGGACAGCAGTACAGAGTTCCTTGGCAAGAATTACTTTGCCCCTGACTGGACACTTCAGGCACAGAAAGGAAACCAACAACAACACCAAATCCAGGCAATCAAACCAGAAATGAACTGAGAACTGTCCCTGTGTGTGTGTATGACACATGCACAGTGAGGGCAAGGATAAAAGGAATATAGCCTAAAGCTTAACAGGCCTCACATTTAACAGGACTTAACTTACACCTCAAATGTAACCAATACCTTAAACATCAAAGTTTAGCAAAACAACAGAACTTAAGAGTATTTATCTTTACTCATAACGTATGACTTAGCAATTTAACAGAGGAATTACACTTAACAATCCTTAACTTAGATAATAAATTAAACTTAAGAATTTAGCAAAAGAAAAACTCTTAGGAGAATTGAACTCAGCTTAGACCTCATGACTTAAACTTACTTACAGCTATCTGGATATCTGACTGACTCAGCTATCCAAGGCACTCAAACCCCTCAGAGAGCAGCATTTCTGCCACATTTCCCCAGCACAGGCACTCCTGTGTGCACACAGACACAAAGAGTCAGTGCAAGGCACCAGTGAGAAATTCCCCTGAGGGCAGGAAATGCTCCCTGTGGATCCTTTGACATCTCCCCAGGGGGCAAAGGGTTGAGCCTGGAGGAGTGGGGTGATTGTCGTTGTTCAGGATCCCCCAGTGCAGTAAACGGGAGAGTTCCTGGCTGGGAGAGGCCCCGCTCAGAGGGAGTCGCTGGCCCAGGAGAGCTCCAAGGGCTCCTTTTGGAGCGCTGTTTGCAGGGCCCCGCGAGAGGGGCTTCAGTCCCAGCAATGGCTCATCCTGGCTGCACTTGGCATCAACAGCTTACTTTGGCAGTGTGAGAACAGGGATGTTGTGCCACTGAGGGAACAAAAACAGTTCCCAGGGCTGCTCCTCCAGAAACCAGGAGCTGGTTGGGCAGCAGCAGTGCAAGGCCTCATGGAGCCATGGAACCATAGAAAGACCATTAAGACTCTTCTCAGCTTTATGGAACCAAGGGGCTGTTGTGACACTGAGGGGACTCATGGAATCATGGAGACCATTGTGACACTATGAGGCCCCATGGAATAAGCAAAGTATTGTGACACTGTGGGGCACCATGGAACCAAGGAGACCATTGTGACACTGGGGGGCCTCATGGAACCAAGAGGCCTTTGTGACACTGCAGGGCTGCATGGAACCAAGAGGCCATTGTGAAATTGTGAGGCCTTCTGTCATCAGTGGTCCATTGTGACACTGAGAAACCAAGGGGGACCATTGTGACACTGCAGGGCTGCATGGAACCAAAGCTCCAGGGTGACACACAGTGGCCTCCTGTCATCAATAGTCCATTGTGACACTGTGGAGCCAAAGGAGACCATTGTGGCACCACAAACCCCCAGGGCCCAAAAGTCCTTTGTGACATTGCAGATCTCATGGAAGAGAGGAGTCCCATGACATTGTGGGGCCTGTGGAACCATAGAGACCATTGGGACATTGCAAGGCCTCATAGAATCCTTGGGACCATTGTGACACTGTGGGACCCCATGGAACCAAGACACCCTTGTGGGCTTCGGGGCCCCATAAAACCAAGGGAACACGGAAGAGGTCTGGCTGGTTTGGCCTCCCTTGGGCCACCTGACTGGTCCAGCTGACCTTGGCATGTTGAGGGTCTCTTCTCATCTGCTGCTGAAACACTGGGGCTCTGTGCTTTCCTTCCAATGGAAAAGAACTGTCCCTCTGCTCATGCACCCATGGCCAGAACCACCAAATTTCTTTATATCCAGGCATTGCTCCCACAGCAATATTGCCAGGACAAGTCTGTCTGGCAGTGGTTTCACAGGGGTCACCTCTTATCTGTCACCAAAACCCTGGCAAAGGCTTTGTGTTTTCCTTCCTATGGAAAGGAACTCCCCCGCTTCTCCAGGTGCCCATGTCCAAATTTGGGTTCCACCTCCAACATTGCCTATTGTGACAAACTGGAGGAGATCGTTGGCTCAAAATATTTTGTGTGGGGTAAGAAGGGGCAGGTCCAGCCTTGTCCTACCCTGGAACCCCAGCCCTGCCCTGCCCTGGAACCCCAATCCCCCCAGAGCCTCTATCCCAGCCCAGCAGAGGCTGCCAGTCCCTGGCACAGCACAGGCAATGCTCCACAGCCACCTCTGCAGCCCCAGCCCAGCTCCTGAGGGACCAAATGAGCCCAAGGCCCACCTGGGGGAAGAGCCCAGGAAGACCAAGAGGTATTTAAGACTGACCACAAGGCAAGCACACATCTTGACCCTCCTCTTGGAATTTCAGATGGACCTCCTCTTGGAATTTCCATCTGATCAGTGCTGGAATGCAGGAGTTGGTAGCTCTGTGTGTGCTTCTCTAAACCTTATTTTTATTTTTCTCTTTCTAAATCCCTCTTATTGCAAATTTTGAGTAACTTAAAATGGAACAGGCTTAGAGTTTGTGAAGTTAAATGGGCCAAGTTAATGTTATGAGAAGTGTTTCTTGTTGATTGAATGTTGTATTAAACCATTTTCCAAAATTTCTTTGATTTTCTAAAGTTCCCAGTAAAGGCTGTTTTCTTCTTTTGAGCTCCTGAGAATCTCTTGTTGGTATTTCTCCAGTGAGTCCAAATCAGAAGACACAGACAATTGTGATTTCTTTTAAATGTCTCCTTGAGAGAGTTGTTTTGGGAGATGGCAGTCAGGGCTTGTGTGTCCTGCTTGGCACAGCCCAGGCAGGGCTTTCCCAGCCACATTCCACACTCCATTTCCCAGCTGGAGCCGCTGGTGCCTCTGAGTTGTGCTGCCCCAGCCTCAGGGATGCTCTCCTTGTCTGCCCATTCCCCCACGGTCTCTGGGCAGGGATGGCCTCGGTGGGGGCTGCTGACATCCTCAGCACCTTGGAGGCTGCTGCTGAATTTTCCTGCTCCAGAGGCTTGTTCAGCCTTCAGCTCTTCAGAGCAGGAATTCAGTGTCCCTGGGCTCATTAACATTCAGAACACCTTAAGAACCCAAGCCCCTGGGAATAATTTTATTTAAGTGTTCAAATCTTTTGTGGTTGATTAGTCAGATTTCAGAAGCCTATTCAATGTGAATACCCTGAGATAAAAAAGACAGCAAGAAATTTTTTTTTTGGGTCCTGTAATTTCTTTTTTCACTAGTAATTCATTGACATGTGCAAACTCCAATTGACACTGAATCCAAGTACCTCCTCATGCAGTTTGAATGGATATGAAAATCAAGACCCTTCATGGCTGACAATCAATCAGACTCTGTCCCTACCCCCATCCCACCATTTCCCCCATCCAAGCCCTGGCACTCAGAGTAGCCTTGTGCAAATCTGAGCTCCTCCCAGCCCACACTGGACCTAGCCAACAGACCACAGTTGAACAGGATACAATTTAATAACAATCACTCAATTAAAATAACAATCACACAATTACAAACTCTTCCCTGAGGCTATGTGCAACGTCACAGCAGTGTCTGATGAGTCCACCATTCAAAGTGATTTCCATACTAAAATTTATTTCACACAAACGTGGTTCTGTGACAGATATAAACACAATTAAGTTCTTGTATCAGGATTCTTGTCCTGGAGTGAGGACAGAACAGCTCAAACAATTCCTGATTTGCAAAGCTGTCAGTGGTGGATGGAGAAAGGACGTCAGGCTGCTGGTGGTGTTGAGGAAATGCTGAAACCAGCCTGACTCATTTCATCTCCTCCTGTCCTGGCTGATCTCCCCTCTTTCCTCTTCCACCAATTGGCTTTTGTCTCCCACCAGGGCCCCAGTGAAGAGCCTGGCTCTGTGTTCTCCATCCCCTCCTTGCTGGCACTGCCAGGCTGGGATGAGGAGCCCCTCAGCCTTCCATGCTCTAGGCTGGACCAGCTCAGCTCCTGCAGTCTCTGCTCACAGCTCCGGACAAAATTGGTACTTCTCCAGAATTCCCTACATGCAAGGGTTTGTCCTGGACAAAAGCTGCAAGGACAGACAGGCCTGGCTCAATTTGGCCTCTGCTGGTTGCCTCCAATCTGCCCTTGAAACACTGGGGCTCTGTCCTTTCCTTCCTGAGGGAAAGAACTAGCCTTTCATCCAGGCGCTCATGAGCTGAAATTGGGATTCTTCCCCCCAAATCCCGTATATCTGAGATACAGAATATTTATATTTAAGATACAAGATATTTCTTCTGTTGCTCCCAGATGAAAGCTGCCAGGACAGACAGATCTGGCTGGCCTCGGCCTCTAGTGGCTGCTGTTTTTCAGCTCCTGGAAGACTGGGGCTCCATGCTTTCTTTCCTGGTTTCCTTCCTGTGGAACCATGATGACACTTCAGGGCCTCATGGATCCAAGGGTCCACTGTGACACTGTGGGGCCTTGTGGAACCAAGGACACCATTGTGCCTCTGTTGGGCTGCATGGTCCCAGGAGGCCAGTGTGAAGCACCAGGGCCTTGTGGAACCAAAGGGCCACTGTGACCCTGCAGTGCCTCTTGGAAGCAAGGGGCCATGGTGACACTTCAGAAGCAAGGATAACATTGTGACACTGCAGGGTCTCATGGAACCAAGGGAACATGGAACAGGTCTGGCTAGCTTGGCCACCCAGGGCCCACTTGACAGGCCCAGCTGAACTTGGAATGTTGAGGGCTGCCTCTCATCAGCCCCTAGAGAACTGGAGCCCAGTGCTTTCCTTCCTATGGAAAGAGCCATCGCTCTTTCCAGGTGCCCACAGCCAGAATTGATACTCCCCCTGGAAAATTCCCTGTATGCAAGGGTTCTCCCAGACAAAAGCTGCCAGGACAGAGAGCTCTGGCTGGCCTTGGCCTCTGGTGGTCACCTCTCATCTCAAGGAAGCCCTGAGGAAAGTATGTGAACAGGTTTGACTGCTGGGACATCAATGAGTCTCACGCTCTTAAAAACTCAGATGCTCTTCTGATTATGTGTCTTTTCTTTCTTACTATGTACTATGTGTGAAGTATTATTTTCAGCTAAAAATATTATTCTTATCACTTTCCCAGCGTTATCTGATGCAAAACACCTCATCTACATGCAGCTCAAGGTCACCTGGATAAGCAAACACAATATTGAATGCAGCCGGAATTATTGGTCTCTGTTCCCATCTGTCCCATCTCCTCTGGAGCTGGAGGTGTGCAGCGAGGACTGCGGCCTGAGACTCGTTGACCTGGCTAGTAGAAGGGGCGGCCAACAGCCCCACTGCAGCAGGGGGTGTCAGTCCCGGTGGCAAGGCCCCAGGACTGGCAGCTTCAGGCACCCCTCGGCGGTAGAAGCCTTGGGCTGTGCCTGCAGGACGAGGTCTCGGTGTAAAGCTGCTGAATAGGGCGGAGCGAAATGAGAGCCAGAAACTTCCTGGGGTCAAACGGGTTTAATGTCCCGGGGGGCGACCAGCAGGGAGTGACAGAAAAAAGAGGTTGGGCATGAGATTATAAAGGGAGGTGGTAACTGGGGGAGGGATTTACAAAAAGCCAATCAGGGAGAGACAGGGGACGAGCTTAACATAATAGACTGTAAGGGAGAACCAATCGATACATTGTAAAGGAGGGGCCCTGGGACCTCAGCCAATCACTACTCCCACTGAGAGGAACATTCTGGAAGACTGGGAGTGGTGGGGAGTGATTGACTAGGCCCAGGGAGGAGAGAAAACTATACATATTTGGAGATATAGGGCGGGGAAATTACATAACATGGGGGCAACCATGGCAACTAAATAATAGACAGAAACTTGGGCGGGGAAAACTGGGAGGACAGAACCATCATAACAAAAGGGGGAGAAACAGAACATACCAACACACCACAACATCTCCCCATTTTTTGTTAAATAAAATTGAAAAGAACGGAAAAGTCTGTGCTTAAAAGTTCAAAAGGCTGGATTCCGGGGCTGATTAGTCCAAGAGACTTCTTCTTCGTAACACAGCTCCTGGTGGTACAAGGGAGGTGCAGTGGGCTCCTCTTCATCCGCGGCTTCGTCTGCCTCCGAAGGGTAGGTATCTCCCTCTGCAGATTCTCCCACTACCACTTGGTTGACGCTTGGAGCTGTCATCTTGTTAACGAGTCTTTGGACCAACCCACGGATCAATGAAAAGCAAATCAAAAGTAAAAACAAAACTAAAACAACTTTCATAACTGATTCTAAAACAGAACTGGCCCAACTGCCCAAGCCCCAACCCTTAAAAATGTCCCTCAGCCAGTCCGATGTTTCCTGCTTCACTCGGTGGACTTGATCTTCCATCCGCAGGATGGTGTGTCTGACGTCCTCGGCTCATGATGACAAATTCATGCAGCAGAGGCCCTCGAACTCCTCACATCGGTGGTGATGGAGCAGCAATAGAAAATCTATTGCTGCCCTGTTTTGGAGCGTTGCCTTCCTTGTTATTTCCTTGTCTGTGAAGAGGTCGTATATAGCAGCTGAAGTCAAATTGGCTTGCTTAACCACCCAACACTCTAGGCGGCCCAATTCACCTAGAGACTTTGCCACTGATACCCACGGTAATAGAATGGTAAAAGCGACTGTCGCAGACATTTCTCCACAGAAATCCTTTCTTTCAGATTTCTGCGTCTTCGGGAGGCCAGAGGCCCCCGAAGAGAAGGTAAACAATTATTATCAGCTGCTGGGGAATGTAACAGGAACACCTTGATTGGCTCATTTTCTATGTTTATAATTAAGAGCCAATCACCAGTGCAAGCTAGGGGACTGAGTCCTTGAACACAACTTTGTTGTAGCTTCTTTTCTATCTCTTCCTAGCTAGCCTAGCTGCTCTGCAAAACCTCTCTCTATATTCTATTAGTATAGTAATAATGTATTATATATAATATCTTAATAAATCAAGCCTTCTGATTCAAAAAACAAGATTCACCGTCTATCTCTCACCAGCTGCGCCCACTCAGGCGCGGTAATAAGCGACGGTTTTGGAATGGGACCAATGTGTAATTTCGTCATCAAAGTCTTCTGGGAGATCTTTAAGATCTCTTTTAGCTCTAGCCAATTCTGCTGTGATGTTTGTCTTTTTCCAATCCACAATTTGAGTCATGTTGGGGGTAAACAGCGTCAGCTTGTCCAATGTGCACGGCCCTCCGACCAGACCAGAGGGGATACCTGCCCACGCTCGGTCGCCACAAATTAAAAATGCTCCCCTGGGAAGGGCATATGGGGTGCGGCCAGTGGTGGTGGGGCCGCTGATCTTTAAAACGGCCTTGCACCACTGGTAGGCTTGGTATTCAGCTTTATTTTGTTGCACAACTTCGTTGCCCTTCTCAATAGGGGAAAATGTGTACTCAAATTGAAAACAAATAGAGGAATTGGCAGAACCGAGTAGGTGCAATTCAGTGGGCTCGGAGGGTAAAGGATCCAGCTTGACCACTCCGTCTCTCCAGGCATTACTGGAATCAAAACTAGGAAGGATAGTGAGGCTCCGGGCCAAAATCGGGGAAAGGGCTGACTGAAAAGCGGAGGGGAACTCGCCTGGAGAGAAAGGGATCCCCACAAGGCACGACGACATCGGGTCCTCTGCTAATCCTGCGTCGAGGCAGATATGGTCTTGCCCAACGCCCGAGCCAAGGTACGCCAGACATTTACTTTTGGCTGAGGGACGATCCACACCACCAATGGTGGCAGGAGGAGACAGAAGATCGTAAAAGGCAAGAGAGCGCTTGGGCGCTGCCACAGTCAAGGGCTGAGCTGGGCCATTCTGATGTAGTGTGGGCCAGGAAACGGGAGATGAACTGAAAGAACAAAATAAACATAGTTACAACGCAAAATGCTTTCTCAAACGGATGGTTCTGTCCCAAAAAGTAAATCAAGTTCGGAGGAGGAGTCGGACACAGGGGAGGAAGGTCGGGATTCGAAGACAACACTGAAAGGGGCACGGAACAGAGGAGGTGAGGGAAGGGACTCTGCCAGAGGGAACCTGTCAATCAAATAGAAGTGAGAAAAGATGGAAGGTTTTCTCCTCCGCCGCCAACATGCCTCCTGCACCTGTGACACAGCCTCGGATGCCTTCGCCTGCTTTGGAAGGAAGGGCTTGACCCATTTAGATGGTATCCATTTTGGCCCTGAGGCAGTGGACACGCAAGCGTATCCCCTCCCCCAGGTAACCAGGTCAAAGGGCCCTTCCATTCGCCAGGTCTCCGGATCTCTTATCAGAACCAGAGGCCTGGTCTTCGGCTGCAGCTGTTGGTGACTGCTAAAGTGTCGGACAACTGGAGGATTAAGGTTGTTGAAAGAGCAGTTTAAGAAATTTAAGGTGTACAAAGCTCTCGACAACCGGACGTGGGGGGTCTCCACCTTCACAGCCGCGCGCTGTTTCTCTAAGATCTTTTTAAGGCTCTGGTGGGCCCTCTCCACCATGGCTTGGCCTGTCGGGGAATAGGGGATGCCGGTCTTATGCTCTATTCCCCATTGTTTCAGGAAGCTCTGCAGCTCCTTGGAGGTATACGCTGGGCCGTTGTCAGTTTTTAAGGCCCTAGGGATGCCCAGAACAGCAAACGCCAGAAGCAAATGCTTCTGGACATCCGCCGCCCTCTCACCTGTGTGGGCAGAGGCAAAGATAGCTCCCGAGAAGGTGTCGATGGAGACATGGACGTAACACAGCCTCCCAAGGGACGGGATGTGTGTCACGTCCGTCTGCCACACTTCACAGCTCGCCAAACCCCGGGGGTTCGCCCCAGATGCGATGGAAGGCATTTGATGGGCTTGGCATTGGGGACATGTGGCCACGGTCGCCTTGGCCTGGTCCTGCATAAGATGAAATTGCCTGACCAGACCTGGCGCATTTTGATGGAAACGCTGATGGCTGATCTTAGCCTGGCCGAACACATCTGGGAGCGGGCCCACCGTGACAGCAGCCGCAGCCAAAGAATCGGCCCGACGGTTGCCCTCAGCGATGAACCCTGGCAGATGGGTGTGTGATCTTACATGCATCACGAAAAACTGATGCTCTCGGTGGGAGACTAATTCAACTAGCCTTGAGAGCAAATTAAACAACTTTTGATTGGAGACCTCCTGCAGAACTGCCAATTCTGCTCTAGATACTACACCAGCTACGTATGCAGAATCTGTGACCAAATTGAAGGGACCAGGAAACTTCTCAAATGCTCGGACGACTGCGTCCAACTCAGCTACTTGTGGAGAAGCCTCCACAATGGCAACATCAGCCTCCCACCGCTTAGTCTGAGGATCCTTCCAAGTCATCACTGACTTGTGGGATGCTCCGGACGCGTCGGTAAATACTGTCAGAGCATCTAGAGGCTTCCTACTTTGAATTCCTTTGATTGATAATTTAAACTCTGAATTGAAAAGTTTATGGGCCGGCCGATCGACTGCAACATGGCCAGTGTAGCTATCTAATGCAAATTGCAGCATTTTGTTGGTTTCTAGCAGTTCACTGAAGGTCTTTAATTTAAGTTGGCCTGAAACCAATTGAATTGGAAGATGAATGCATGTAAAATCACAGCCTGCCAGCTCCCTGATCCGAGATCTTGCTTTTCGGATCAGTTTGGCTATCAGCTCTTGTGGCCTTGTCATCCTTTTGGACCTGTGGTGGCTGAGGAACACCCACTCTATAATTAAGAGGGGGTCGCCCAGAGCCTGGTCCTTCAGACTCTTGTCCCACTGATGGATCAAGCCGTGAAGATGTGGCAGTTTCCCCAGAATGATGAATTTGAATGGCAGGCCCGGATGGTAGTGGTGGGCCTGCCTGGCCGAAATGGTTTTTTGAACCTTCTCCAGGGCTACCTGAGCCTCTGGGGTGAGTTCCCTAGGAACTCAGCTCCTCTCCCCCTTTCAATAAATTGAAAAGAGGGGCTAGGTCTTCAGTTGGTATACCCAGCCAGGGTCTCACCCAATTTAAAGACCCGCACAGTTGATGGACATCTGCAAGGGTCTGGACTGAAGTCCTTATGGCCAATTTTTGCGGCACAATGGTCCGCTTTGTGATTTCAAGGCCCAGGTATTTCCAAGGTGGCATCCTTTGAATTTTGTCTGCTTGGAGCTCGAACCCTGCAGCAACCAATGCACTGGTTGTCAGGTCAAGCGCATGGGCAAGTAGATCATCTGTTGGGGCGCAAACGAGGATGTCATCCATATAATGATGTAACAGGACGACATCTCTGAGGGCTGTACAAACAGGAAACAGCAGCGAAGCGATGTACCACTGACAGATCACAGGGCTGTTCTTCATTCCTTGCGGAAGAACCCGCCAGTGGTAGCGCTTGGCCGGGGACTCACGGTTGATGGAGGGAACCGTGAACGCAAAACGCAGGGCATCATCAGGATGTAGGGGCATTTGGAAGAAACAATCCTTTATATCAGTAATGGCCAAATTCCAATTTTGGGGAGGCATTCTAGGGGATGGCATCCCTGGTTGGAGGGGACCCATATCAATTATTTGTTCATTAATTTGACGGAGGTCGGTCAGGAGCCGCCACTTGTCCTTATTGGGCTTCTTGATGACAAATACTGGGGAGTTCCAAGGTGACATGGTCTCCACCAGGTTGTCTTTGAGCAGCTGCTCCTGAACGAGCTCGTTGAGCGCCTTCAATTTTTGTTTGTTAAGTGGCCACTGTACTAGCTGTACTGGCTCATCTGATCACCAATCCAGCTTCCAGGTAGGGCGCTCCTCAGTGGCCACCGCCCGAAAAACTTGGGGAGCCTTTGGGAGGTCAATTCTGGCTCCCCATTGGGCTAGCAGGTCCCTTCCCCACAGGGGCTCGGTGTAATCTAAAACAAATGGGCATACTGAAGCCAATTGCCCATCTGGTCCCGTAATTTGCACAATGCCCTTTGATTGCTTTGCCAATTTAAGACCCCCTACACCTTGAATGTGTCCGGCTGCGTTTTGCAAATCCCAATGTGACGGCCAATCCCTAGAGGGAATGATCGTCACATCCGCTCCTGTGTCCAGTAACCCTCGCACGATCTTGCGGTCCGCGCCCAGGGACAGTTGGCACGTCAACCTGGGCTTTTCCCTCCCCACAACCTGGGCCCAAGCAACCGTTGGAGGCGAGGACCCTTGAGATGGCTTGGAGTCCTGCACCTCCTCCGGCACCAGGATGGCTTGGGTGATGACTTGGCCCTTGGGGAGAGAAAGCAGGGGCCGGACACAGTACAGCCCTAGTGAGAATCGGTCCCGATCGATTGCCACCAACCCTGGGACTATGTGCAGGTCTATTGGTGTGTATTTAGTGTCCCCAACAATGATCCACCTGCTACGTCCAAGTCTCCTCCAGCTGCCGGGATGTTGGATGTCGGCAGTCACCAGGTGGAAATCACTGTCCGAAAGGTGTATTTCTCGGGTCAGCTGCAGCCTGTATGGAGAGAACGAAGAGATGGTAGTTAGAGCAGGCTGAGGCTGTAGCCAACAGGTGCAGTATGTCAAGTCCGGAAAAGAAAGGTCACGTCCAGTTGAGGCATGTGGCGGGCTTTCCTCTGTCCCCTCCTCCCTGCCTGGTGTTACGTTGCCCGCCTTATTTGTGTCGTGGCGCAGGGAGGGGCTGCGCTCGCTGCCTAGTTTTTTTGTTGTTTTCCACTCCTGCTTCCCCACAGGACATTCCTTTCTCCTGTATGTTAGAAACTCCTCCCGCAGGGGGCAGTCAGGCATCCAGTGCCCCGTCTTTCCACAAAGGTGGCAGGGATGGGTGCCTGGATGTCTTCTGGCTGCTCCCGAGGTCAGAGATCCAGCTGCCGTCACGCTATGATCATCGTCGTCGGAGATGGAAGGCGACGCGAATGCCACCGAGTTCTGCTTGCTCTTAGATTTTGTGTCCGGCGCTCCTTGTAGAGGGACTTCCCGCGCCACGACCTCCATCATTTGTTCGATGGTCGGTCGTGGGCTACGGGGGAGGGTCCGGATGGCTTTCCTGCATTCGGTATTTGCGTTCTTATACGCCATCTGTTGCAATAAAGTCTCTCTCTCTCCCTCTTCAGAAACCTGAGTCTCTACATATCTATAGAGCCGCTCTAAGAAAACTAGGTATGGCTCCTGTGGTCCCTGCCGTGGCTCTTCCTCATCCTGCTGAGAGAAGACAGCTGGGAGTTTAAAAAAAGCCCTCTCCGCAGCACGGCAGGACTCGGTGATCTGAACAGGGAAGAGCACCCGCGCCTGAACTGCCCCACCAGCCCATGCCCCTGTACCCACGAGAGGATTTGTGGATATCAACTGGCCACCCGCATCATGTGAGGTCGCCTGGTTCTCCCAGAGAACTGGGAGAACTTCAGCGACCTCCCTCCCCCACTCTACCGCCAAGGCCCTAAATTCCATAGGGCCTAAAAGGCTAGAAAAGAGAGTTCTCAGGTCAGCGGGGACCAGATCTCCCGGTGCAAGGGCCGAACAGAGGAGCCCCCGGAAATACTCCGATTCCCGGGAGTACTCTCTCTGGGCCTTGCACAGTTCCTTAATCCGGTCCTATGCTATTGGCACCCACTGTGCCTGGGAACTCCCTTCCCTGCTCAGGCGGTAGGTAACCGGGGTGGCTTCAAAAACTGGGGCTCGCCCTGGCTTCCGGTTACCCACCCCGCCCCCCCCCGGAACACGAAGCATGGGAACCAGAAGGGAAGGCGTGGGAACCGGAAAGGAGGGAGGCAGAGGCGGGGCCTGGCATCTGGGAGGGGCAGGCTGATGGGCATGGTGGAACAGGAGGTGGTGGCTGGACCCTCTCCGCCTCCGAGGTGGAGTCTGGAGGCGGGGCGGAGAGAGGAGGCGGTACAAAGGAGGGGCTACTAAGGGGCGGAGCGCAAGGAGGAACAGAGGGCGGAGTCAGGGGAGAAAGGGGTGGATCTTGGGGTAGGAAGGGGCTGGGCTGAGGGGCAAAGGGATTGTGGGAAGGAGAAGGGAAATGGCGGGAAAGGACATGTGGCCGCCTCCATCTTGGGCTCCATGGGAGCCATCTTGTGGAGGCGGAGGGACATTAACCCTAACACTTTTGGGAATATCAACTGGGTACTGGGGAGGTTGGGAAAAGGGGTAGGAAAACCTGCTCCGAGGAGTCTGGCCAGGATCTCCTCAGAGTCCTCCCTTAGGAGGGCCAGGTCGGGCCGATCGAGAGGGGGCAGAGGGAGGATGGAGCCTCTGCTGTGCGCTGGCCTTGAGGACCCCCCTCAAGGGCTCCGATTGAGGAACACAGGTTGAGGTAGATGGGGTAGGGATAACAGAACTGGGAGAACTGGGGTGCGAACGTGACGTCGATGGATTTTTTTGCAGTTCCCTCTGCAGAGAAAACAACTGCAAAACTTTACCCGCCCAGTAAGCGGCCGGGTAAAGTTTCGCGTCCCCAGAGCTGACCTCCTGATCCAATTTGGCCAATACGGCTTTCCAATAAAGCGGGTCTTTAACCTGCTCTGGGGTAGTGTTGGGGAACTGGGAAAAAATCCACCTTATCAATTTCTTTAGATCAACTTTTGGGGGATCCAACCCTCCCCCAATAGACAAAGTTTTAACCTGATGATATGCTCTCTTTTGGGGAGTACTCTGCCGCGCACCCATCGTGGAACTCAAAAGAAAACGAGAGAAAAAACAAAGAAAAGAGTACTCCTCCAATGATAAAAACCGCCCAAACCGGAACAAAAAACAACTAAAACAAGAAACCATCTGCTTGCCTGCTCCCACACTACTGCTAGTTTAGGAGATCGGTCCCAAGGCAGGCATGAACCCCCCAGTGACTAGACAGTAGTAAAAGGACTTAGGGAAAGTAGGAGCTTTGACCTAGTAGTGGTCCCAGTTGGGCATGACTACCAGGCTACCGGTCCCAAAAAGGGCATGAGTACAGCTCCCACAGGAAAGAGAAAACAAAAAAGGAAGGGGTGTAGGGAGAAGAGGGGTTGGGAGCAGTCCCCAAAGCAGGGCTCAGTTCCCGGTAGAGATTAAAAAGGTGGGAGGGAGGACCCCCAAGGCAGGGGCTTACCGGTCAGGCGAGAGATGAAATAAAATCCGGCAGGGGCAGGACTCCACCCTCGGAGCTCTCCCTTGGTGACGAGAGTTGTAGCTCCGGTTCCACCGGGAGCGATGCTCCTACAACGGAGCCTGCTGTGACCGGTGGTAGATTAGTGCCCAGAGGTCCGATGACCTCGTCCGCGGGGTCCGAGCGACAGCCCAGGCCCCACATTGGGTGCCAATCTGCAGCGAGGACTGCGGCCTGAGACTCGTTGACCTGGCTAGTAGAAGGGGCGGCCAACAGCCCCACTGCAGCAGGGGGTGTCAGTCCCGGTGGCAAGGCCCCAGGACTGGCAGCTTCAGGCACCCCTCGGCGGTAGAAACCTTGGGCTGTGCCTGCAGGACGAGGTCTCGGTGTAAAGCTGCTGAATAGGGCGGAGCGAAATGAGAGCCGGACACTTCCTGGGGTCAAACAGGTTTAATGTCCCGGGGGGCGACCAGCAGGGAGTGACAGAAAAAAGAGGTTGGGCATGAGATTATAAAGGGAAGTGGTAACTGGGGGAGGGATTTACAAAAAGCCAATCAGGGAGAGACAGGGGACGAGCCTAACATAATAGACTGTAAGGGAGAACCAATCGATACATTGTAAAGGAGGGGCCCTGGGACCTCAGCCAATCACTACTCCCACTGAGAGGAACATTCTGGAAGACTGGGAGTGGTGGGGAGTGATTGACTAGGCCCAGGGAGGAGAGAAAACTATACATATTTGGAGATATAGGGCGGGGAAATTACATAACATGGGGGCAACCATGGCAACTAAATAATAGACAGAAACTAGCGTGGGGAAAACTGGGAGGACAGAACCATCATAACAAAAGGGGGAGAAACAGAACATACCAACACACCACAACAGAGATGCAGCCCCAGCACTTGGCAGGGATCAGGGGCTCACAAGCTCAGCTCCCACAGAGAAGTTGCAGACTCTGGGCTACTCTTCTTTGCCCCTACATGCTCAGCCAGGCTGAGATGGACACTGATGGTTTCTGGGCCAGGCTCTCGGAGCCCGGCCCAGCTCCCTGCAAGCTCTGCCAGCTGCCCCGCGCTCTGGGCAGCACCAAGGGCCTGTCCCCAGCCCAGCCCAGCCCAGCCGGCTCTGGCCCCACAGCTCTGCTCAGACCTGGCTGCTCTGGGCCACTGCCCCACGGCCTCAGCCCCTGCCAAGGGCACAGCAGCATCTGCAGCTGCCACAGGACTCAGCCCCAGCCATGGGGGAAGGTGCTTGGCCAAGGCCAAAGGAGGCTCCCTGACTGCTCTGCTCCCCTCAGGCTGAGGTGCTGAGAGCTCTTCAGCCCCTGCTGCCATCCCATCTGCCCAGGGCAGCACAAGAGCTCCGGCCTTGGTGCCCTCAAGAGCTGCTCCTGCTCCAGGCCCAGGGCCCATGCCAAAGCTGGGGCAGCCACAAAGCTGTGCCCATTTCTGTTCATTGCTGCTCTGATGGGGATTGGTTCTCAGCCACTTGGAGGTTGATGATGAATTTTACTATTCCAGAGGCTCCTCCTTTCTAGAGCTCTTCACTGCAGGAATTCAGTGGAAAAGGCTCATATGTTTGTGATATGTCAACAAGCGAATAAGAAAATCATGAGGAAAACACCCAGAGGTGGACGAGAACTACCCTTAGGACCCTTTCCAATTATCCAAGTAGAATTTACCGAGCTTCCCCAGGTACAACAGTGGAATTTTTTGCCAGTGATAGTGGATCATGTGACTCATTGGATAGAGGTGGTACCCACTGTGAAAGCCAATGCCAGTGTTGTGAGTAAAACATTTCTAGAATCAATCATCCCCTGATATGGGATGGCAAACAGGATTGATTCCGACTGGGGAACTCATTTCACATTGAAGATATTGCAGAAAGTTGTTCAGGCCCTGGGAATAAAATGGGAATTACACACTCCATGGTATCTACAGAGTTCTTTCAGACTGAGAGAATGAATCAAACTTTTAAAAGAGCTCAAATTAAGCTAATGATTAAAATCCAAATGTCATGGATAAAATGTCTCCCTTTGGCCTTATTAAGAATTAGAACCCAACCCCAGTCAGATCTGGGGGTGTCACCCTATGAAATGATGTTTGGGTTACCCTTCCTGACCTCACCCCAGAAGGTTGCCTCCAATGAGGAAGGGGAAGCCAATGCCAGAAATAAGTTATGTCTATAGCACAAACCTTAGATGGGCTAAGACATAAAGGGGCAATTCCTCAAACTACCACCCTGGATTTCAGAATCCATAATATTAATTCTGGGAATTGGGTGATGATTAAGTCATGGAGAGATCAGCCTCTAACTCCTCAGTGGGAAGGTCCCTTTCAGGTACCGCTCACCACCGAATCGGCCGCGCAAACTGCAGAGCGGGGATGGACTCATGCCAACAGAGTCAAAGGCCCAGTAGGAGAACCCAAAGAGTGGACTGTAACATCCAGGCTGGGTGAAACAAGATTGACTCTCAAGCAGAGACTGAAAGGCAACCAGAAAAAAACACCAAGACACCAAAAAGTAGAGTCAAGTGTCGCCAACCGACACGAAAGGACACAGGCACACACCGCTTTCAGGTGAAAGGAAAAAGGGTAAGTTTTATTCTCTGACTCCACTCTTTATAGTTTTACAAGGGTGACAGTGGTTTGGAAGGTGACAGTGACACCTCTGCAATGCCACAGGTCAAACCAACAGTCCATCAAATCTCTCATCCTCCAAAAGGAATGAAAAACAATGAGTTGTTTACAGAAAAAGTGTGTGGGAAAGTTCACTACAAGAATGTCAACATCAGAAGGCTTAGAAAATCCTAGAAAACCAGGGTGACATCTCACCCTTTTCCGTTTAAAAAAGAAAAAAGGAAAAAATGAACAATGTGAAAAGGAAAAATATGAACAACGTTCAGTGTCCACTTGCAGAGGAATCATCAGAGTGATCACTCTCAGCGTCTACATCCAAATCATCACTCAATGATTCCCCCGCTTGATGCCTTTCAGGTTGGTCACGGTTTCCATCTTGCTCATCAGCTGGATTCTGTCTCTGCGGTCGCAGATCAGGGCGAACACATTTGGAAGGTACCCAGCGTACCCCAGTATCTGTGGACATGCAAGCATACCCACGCCCTGAAGCGATAAGGTGATAGGGGCCTTCCCACTGTTTGGTGATTAAATTCTGCACCCGAACCTTCACTCGAGGCTGATGTGCCTCGTCTGCCACCTGCAATGAGAGATGGTGATTCAAAATGACAGGGTTACTTGAGTTCTGTGGCACAGTGAGATGACTGATTGTACACAAAGCTTTTGCCAACCGACTGTGCGGGGTTTCACCCTGCATTCCCCGTTTTTGTTTTTGAAGAACCTGCTCCAGAGTACCATGAGCGCGTTCTACAATAGCTTGACCAGTCGGAGAATGAGGGATACCAAACTTGTGCGAGACACCCCACAACTGCAGGAACTGCCGCACCTTTTGCGATGCGTAAGCAGGACCATTGTCGGTTTTCACAGCAGAAGGTATGCCCAGAATGGCAAAAGCCTGCCTCCAGTGGGCAAGGACATCACGGGCCTTCTCCCCCATGTGAGCAGAAGCCCACATCGCAGAGGAGAACGTGTCCACCATGACATGCACATACTTGAGCCGGCCAAACTCGGCAACCTGGGTGACATCGGTCTGCCAAAGCTCCAAGGCCCTAAGGCCTCTGGGATTTACCCCTGCTGGTAGAGGCGGAGCAAGTGCATGGCAGTCATCACATGACTCGACAATGTCACGAGCCTCAGTTGGCGTCAGCTGAAACTGCTTCTGCAGGGTATGTGCATTTTGGTGGAAAAACCCATGCGATGCCTTGGCCTGTGCGAGTGTATCAGGCTGAGGCGCTACCCACGCTGGGTTAGCCAACTTGTCAGCCCTCGTGTTACCTTCCACTATAAAACCTGGCAAATCGGTGTGACTCCTCACATGCAGAACATAGAATGGATGAACTCGGGCCTGAATGGCACACCACAAGGTCTTCAGTAAATGAAACAAGGCAGGATTATTGACCTCCTTCAAAACCGAATGACCCAACCGCTGTGCGATATCAGCCACATAGGCAGAATCTGTGACCAAGTTGAAAGGTTCCTGGGAAAATTTTTCAAATGCCATGACAGTAGCCCGCAGTTCAACCAATTGGGCTGACCCATTCTCATGACCTTCCAGAACCTGCCATTCAGATCCATCCCTCCAGGTAACAATGGCCTTTCCTGTTCTCCTTGAACTGTCAGTGAAGACGGTGGGTCCTTGCACGGGTTCCTGACTATTCTTGGGCCACAAAGAAATTTGTGTGGATTTCGCCATATGCAACAGCCTATGGCTGGGCAGATGATAAGTGATCTGCCCTGAAAAATTTTCCAGAGCACTCTGCAGGGACACACTGTTTGCAAAGCTCCAGTCAAAATCCTCCCGTTGCACCGGGAGTATGATCTTTGCAGGATCCGCACCCATCAATTCCAAATACCGTTGTTGGCATTTGATTATCAAGCGAGCAATTAGCTCAAACAATGTAGTTGCCGTCTTCTGCGGCTGATGGGGCAGGAAGGCCCATTCCAGAACGTGCAAGGAATCAGACCATTTGTCACTCCATTGACCAATGATACCTGTGGGATGGGAATCTGGAGTGGTGATGAACACAGTGACATCAACGGAGGGATCAATGCGATAAACCTGACAAGCCGAAACAGCTTGCTGAACCACCTCCAACGCCTTACACGCCTCAGGGGTCAGTGTGCGAGGCGACTTTAGATCAGAGTCTCCTTTCAACAAATCATACAGAGGAGACAGCTGTGCGTTGGTTAATCCCAAATACGGACATAACCAAGTGATGACACCTATCAATTTCTGAGCATCATTCACTGTCTTCACAGAATGCACAAATTGCACCTCCTGGTGACAGATCGTCCATTCCAGAATTTTGACCCCTAAGTACTTCCAAGGTGGTTTTTGTTGAACCTTTTCTGGAGCCACCTGCAGTCCATGAGCATGCAAAGCATTGAGCAACCGAGGCTGAATCCTCAGCAGCTCATCCTGGGTGGACACGGCCACCAAAATGTCGTCCATATAATGATACAGACGCGCATCAGGAAACTGCTTGCGAACTCCAGACAAGGCATGGGCCACATACCGCTGGCATATGGCAGGAGAATTATGCATGCCTTGAGGCAATGTCCTCCATTGATATCTCTGTGCGGGCTCAGCCTCGTTAATCGCTGGCACCGAGAAGGCAAATTTCGGTCTGTCATCGGGATGCAAAGGAATCGAAAAAAAACAATCCTTCAGATCCACAGTGAGGACCGGCCAGCCTGCAGGAAGCATGGTAGGCGATGGCATGCCCGCCTGCAATGGTCCCATGCTTTCCATCACAGCATTGACCTTTCGAAGGTCTTGCAACAACCTCCATTTCCCAGACTTCTTTTTTATACAGAAGACAGGAGTGTTCCAAGGACTGTTGGAAGGCTCCAGATGACCCTGGTCCAACTGCTCCTGCACCAAATTCCGAAGGGCGACTAATTTATCATCAGGGAGGGGCCACTGCTTCTCCCAAACGGGTTTGTCCACCAGCCACCGTTTAGGAGGCGTAGGACACTCTGTGCCCTTCACTGCAGTGGCCCCCATCAAAAATCCGTCCCAATACGCACCCCCCAGGCAGACAGAACATCCCTCCCCCAGAGGTTGGCAGGAGTAGAAGTAACATGAGGCCTAACCCAGGCCATCTGTCCCTCTGGGTTCGTGATCAGCACAGGCTGCTGGGCCACGTAACATTGCGCCGTCCCTCCCAGGCCCGGGACAGACGTCCCCACTGGATCCAGGGGCCACTCCGAGGGCCAGGCGGCAAGGGAGAGAACAGTGATGTCAGCACCACTGTCGAGAAGCCCGCGGAGGTGGATTTCCGATGGTGTTGCACCAGGAGCGGACAGGGTACACAGCATCTCGGGACGGTCCTTGGTCAGGACAGCAGTCCAGTGAACCTGAGGCGGCCCAGTGGATCCAAAACCACCAGCTCCACGTGACCGGTCAGCTGTCCTGTGAACAGAAGACTTAAAAAGCACAAGTTGAGCAAGCCGTGTCCCTTTTGGAATTGTGACAGGGGGAGTGGGTGTAGAAACCATGGCACAAATCTGCCCTGTAAAATCTGCATCAATGAGCCCCAGGGGCACAATGATGCCCTGAAGGGTGGCACTGGACCTCCCCATAAGGAGAGCACTCATGCCCCCACCCAAGGGGCCAAAGGCATCCAGGGAAACCTTACGTATCTCAGACGAGTTTAAGACAACTGTTGCTGCAGTGCAGACATCCACGCCTGCTGATCCGCGGGTGCTGGCTGCAAGCCGGCAAAGGAGACCTCCATCGGCACCTGGGTCTGGAGAGAAGCTTGTGTCTGAGCGCACCCCTCCTGTGCGCTCCGCCTCACGTTTCCCGAACCCGGTAACGCCTGGCCATTAGCATGAACAGTTGCCCTACAAACGTTAGACATGTGATTCGGCCTACCGCACCGACCGCACAAGAACATGGGGAATTTAACCTTCTGCACCTTCTTCCCCCGCTTCCTGCTAGTCTGCGCATTCCCCTGCTGCAGCCGCCCGCCCTGCGGTGCTGCCCAGACCGGCTGCACAGGGGCAGCCACAGCGGCAAACTTCCAACGTGAGAGGGGATGATGTTCGCACAGGCTTCTGCCATCTCCCAGATACTAGGATCACCAGGCATAGCCGCTATAACCTTATTACAAGCTTCATTACAATTGCACTTGACAAGGTTTGTAATTGTGACGTCCCTTGCCATAGGATCAGGCACCTGCCTCTCCACGGACGCAATCAACCTTGCCGCAAATACCATAAAAGGCTCATCATCCCCCTGGACAACGGTTGAGAATGGCTGCTTCGGAGCAGCCATTTCCAGGGTCTGCACAATCGCTCCCATGCCCAGCATTTTACATTGCTGAAGCACAAGGGGATCATATCTTACCTGCCCGTGAACACTCTCATAACGCTCTGTCCCCATTAGCATGTCAACAACAACTCCACGCCTGGGGTCCTCCGGCGCCAGCGTAGCATTCCGCCTCACCGCTTGGGCCGCCAGACGAGCCCACTTGGTCTCAAAAACACCAAATTGCACAGGGTCAAAAAGAGAATGTGCCACACAACGGACATCGTGAGGTGTCAGCGTGTCCTTAGCAAGTCTCTGAAGAATGTGCATAACCTCAGCAGACCCCAAACCATGCTGAGCAACCGCTTCACGGAGTTCCTTCTCCAGCTTATATGCAAAGGGTTCATAAGTGTTATGAGTGATGCCCCTGAGCACAGGGAAAGCCTGGGGAACCCCTGGCAAAGCCACCGCACCTGCTGTGTCCCCATCCTTGGGCCCCCCAGAGACAAGAGGGAGTGATTGACCGGAAGCCGGGGCAACACCACTCGTCCCTGAGCCCTCTGCAGCACCAGCAGAGCCAAAGGAATCCGCCCGCCGACCCTGCAGATGCCGGGAGGAGACAAGTTCATTCATCTCGTCAGTCTTGGTTTTTGCCTCTGGCCAGAAACGTTCAGAGTACCTCGGACGTACGGTCACCTGGCACGCAGGAAGCATCCAAAGATCTGACGAGAGAACACCATGGCCCCGGGCACCCACCGGCCTCCCGCCGGCCGTGTCAGCAGCTGCACTAAAGGTAAACACCCCAGTCCTCTGCTGCGCTGCAGCTCCAGCAGGGGCCGCCTCGATGGCCGCAGCTGCCCGCACAGCCCGCAAATCTGGCACGGCGCCGGATGAGACCGGCGCGGGGCCCCCGTCCCCCAATACGGGGGCTGGGTGGAATGCCAAGGGAGGCGCGGCCCGCGGAGCCGTGTCACTGCGGGAGGCACAAAGGAGCCGGGCAAGCCCCCTATGAGAGCCCGCCCCAAGCCGCAAGGTCCCACAGCAGGCACCGCCCCCACCGAGCGGAGAGGGACGGGCTGCCTGCCCACCGGAGCGGGGCCGGGCGGAGCACCGACCGACACCCCGCCCCTGGCTGCCTTCACTGGCTGCGCATGCCCAGCAGGCTGCGCAGACCCAGCGGTGGGCAACATCCCGCTCCCGACCGTCTCCACCGACTGCGCATGCCCAGAGGCTGCTCAGACCCGGAGGAAGGCGAAATCGCCCGCCCCCGCTGAGGAACCCGACTCGGGAGCGGGGGAACCCACCCCCACCTCGCTCAGGGGAAACGTGGTGGACACACCGCATTTCGGACAACAGGTAGTCACCGCAGCAGCCTTAAGTCGGGGCGGAGGCTGACCCTTAAAGGCCGGGAAGGCACACAGAGAGGGCAACCCGTCCCCCGCCCCGCCACCCGCACAGGGCGAGGCGGGGCAAGGACGGCCCGCCGAATCCAGAGAGCCCCCCAGACCCGGGACCAGCTGGCTGTGAGCCCAATCCACCCCAGGTGGACAATGGCCACTCCCCAGCACACCGTTGTGGGGCGGGGAAGGGAACTCCACATCACCCAGGAGCTCAATCTCCTCCCCATCCACATCTGAGGTAGAAGGGCTTCCCTGGGAACTCCGAGGGGTACAAGAACCAGACCCCCGCTAAAGCTCCTCACATTTCTTCTACTGCAGCAGCAGCGATCCCACATCTACCGTGCAATCATCAGAGGGCCTCCATGAGGTGGATTCCCAGGAGAGACCACTCCTGCTTATTAAAAGCCTTTACAGGATCCGAAAAAAAACCTCTCTCTCGGGCCCACAGAATCAATCTCTCAAAACCATCCCAGGAAACAGACACCTGTTTCAACTGCAGGACCTCCCTCCAGAGATCCAAAATGAGGGAATCATCCTGGAAAACCACAGAGGTTTCCATTGCCCCAAGAACAACAGGCAAAGCACCAAAAGGAGGGGGGGGAATTCTCACCGTAACTCGCTGTTCGTATGTCAGCCTAGGCTGCAATACACTTCGGCGGTCACCAGATGTCGCCGACCGACACGAAAGGACACAGGCACACACCGCTTTCAGGTGAAAGGAAAAAGGGTAAGTTTTATTCTCTGACTCCACTCTTTATAGTTTTACAAGGGTGACAGTGGTTTGGAAGGTGACAGTGACACCTCTGCAATGCCACAGGTCAAACCAACAGTCCATCAAATCTCTCATCCTCCAAAAGGAATGAAAAACAATGAGTTGTTTACAGAAAAAGTGTGTGGGAAAGTTCACTACAAGAATGTCAACATCAGAAGGCTTAGAAAATCCTAGAAAACCAGGGTGACAGTCAAGCTCCCACAAACCAGCTCGGCAAGTGTCTTCCTGTTTTCATGGGTGAGAATTATCCGCATCTGTTAAGGGGAAGTACACATGGGGCTGTAAAAGGTAATGGGACAGCTTCCTTAAGAAATAAGACAAAGGAAGGAGAGCAAGCCCAGGTTGGCCTCTTTGTTTGCTACCAAGAAGGTTCCATGGCCCTGCTGCGGGTAGCAACCCCATAGGCATGGTAAGGCAGGGACAAAAGGCCATACCAGACCTCTGTCATTTCTCAGTTGTCTTTTAATTCAACAGGGACTGGAGGGCAGGACCGAGTTGGCCTCTGTACTCAGCCCTAAGATACACTGATTACAGGTAGCAGCCACATAGGCACAGTAGGTGGGAGTCAAAGCCATACTGGACCTCTGGGATGCCCTTTTGTCTATTCCAAATAAATGTGTCTAAGGAAAGCCTGAGATTTTTTCTCCTGTTCCCACTGTCCTCGCCCATATCAACAGATGCTGGTATGACTCATTCAAGAGAGACAGAAAGTTTTTACCTAATTGTTCAAGCAAAATGACTTATAGAAAAAGGAAAGGGGGGGTTTGTTATAGATGAGTAATCCTATGGTTGACTCTCACAATTAAGGGGTGAATAATAAATATATGTTAAGAGAAGTTCTGTGGATGTATAGTTATCCTTCCCGTCCCCCTTGCACTGTTATCACAGGATGGCCTCAGTAGTTGGGGCATTTGGGAGGGTCAGCTTGTTACTATGGCAGCACCTGACCTCCAATCAAGGTGTAAGACAGTGATATCCGCCACTGGACAGTGAAGAAGGGGTCGATTGCCAAGACTTTGGGAGGGGCTAGAGGTATAAAAGACAGAACATCCATTTTGTAGATGAGCACACAGTGACTGAATCCTTTGCTCCAAGTGCTGCATCTTTTTCTTTTTTCAGTCTTCTGCTGTATTTTGATAAGGTCCTAAAAATCCATTTGAGTTTTGGAAGTGAAAATAGTTTCTCACATAGGATTGGGGAATGTGGGGCAAGGTTGTCCACACTGGGTCAGCTCCAAGGTACAACTTCACTGACCTGGCCAGACCTCCTCAGGACCAGCCCTACATCAATATCAATCACAGAATGCTGCAATCACCTCCTATATAATAAGAACAGCAAAAAAACACAGGAATAATTGTGGTAGTCAGGGAGAGGCGCTGCGGAAGATGTCGCGATGTCACGGAAAGCCAGGACCCTCTGTTCCCCATAGATAAGACCCTCAGTTACTCATAGATAAGAAATTAACATAGGAATGTGGCCCCACTAACAGTAGGAATGTTGCCCCACTGAATCCAGTAACTTTCCACTCCTTACCCAGTACTTTTCCATTCCCTACTAACCATAGATAAGAAAGACAAACCCCTTTTGACGTAGAGACCCCCAAGACTATAAGACCCCAGAAGAAGAAGTAATAAACGCCTTTTGACCGTCCACCACATTGGTGTCTGCGTGTGTCATTGGCCCGAACGGCCCTGGAGAGTGGGCTGTCGAGCTGTACCTCAGAACCAGGTCGCCTGCCTTGAAATAGAAGGCAACATTCTGGTGCCAAAACCCGGGACAGCGGCTTGCGCCTGGCGAACTCCTGGAACGAGGACGACGGCTGCGACAGCAGGACTGATCGCAGCGGGGAGGACGCTCCCGGACCCGCGTGGACGATGGAAGCCATAGCGAAGGTCGTAACAGAGATGCATGCGCAATGGGGTATAGAATGTAAACTTAGGGACTTAACTCTCGCATTGTCGAGATTGATTAAGCTTGGGGCTATTGAAAGCCCCGTGGACGTCCTACATTCGGACGTGTGGGATAATTGTACAAAAGCTCTGGCGGAGGACACTATGTCCTTGGGCTCAGGGAAAGCCTTAAAATCGTGGGGCAGAGTTGTCCAGGCTCTGCAAAAAGCTCAACAAGAGCAAGAGACCTGGAAAGCCGCTCGAACTGGTTTATTAGACGTGCCGCAGTTGGGGGTGGGCGCGGCGACACAAACCGCGGAGGTGCCTGATCCGGGCGGGCGTGCGGAGGCGCGAACGCCGGATCCCCCTCAGAGAGCGGACTCACCATCGGAGAGGGGGGAGCACACGCGGGCGTTCTGGCAGGGGCTCGCGGAGGAGGCGCGGAACGCGGCCAGAATGTCGGACCTCATAGGGACCGATAAAAACGCCCCCCCACCATATGCGTTTGAAAATGGCGCCGGACCGCATGGTCAGGGTGGAAAGGAGGAGAAGTGGGGCGGAAACGCGGTTAACTTGCTGAACAACGCATGCGCGGGCGAGCGGGGAGACAGGGCGGCCCCCGCGGAGGCGCGTAAGACCAATCAGAGCGCTTTATTCAAATTAAGTCCTTGTAGGGCAAGGACCTCCTCCAGCAGGAGGCGGGGGGACCCCAGGGGGAGGGAACGGCCCGACCCCCGCAAGAAGGGGCGGGGTCGGAGCCCGAGCAAAAGGCAGAGCAGCCCGGAAGCGTTTCTTTACTCGACTTCCGGCTCGGACTCGGATTCGAGCTCGGAGCCCGAGACAGGGTTGGAGAATTCCGGCTCAGATTCTAGCTTTAACAGAGAGACAGCAGCGGCATGTAAGGTTACTAGCCACAGCGCTCCTGTATGGGTGAAGGAGTTACCAGAGAAAAACCGAACCCCGCTTACAAACTGGCGGAAAATAAAAATGGCTTGCGCGGAATGGGCTCTGTCCGCCACTCTGGTGTTCCCGGTTCGTGTGGGGGGGGCAGGCGGAAACCAAAGGATTTATTCACCGGTCAATCCGAAAGATGTGCAGGCGATTGTTAAAGCGATTGCGGATAAGGGAATTAATTCTGCCATGGTTTGCACACTCATTGACAGCCTTTTTGGTGGGGACGATATGCTTCCCTTTGATATTAAGCAGACGTGTAGAATGATATTTGATGGTGCGGGGATGATCGTTTTTAAACAAGAATGGGAGGATAATTGCCTCAAACAGCTAGCCTTGGTAACAGGGGCAGACCACCCACTGCACGGCTCCAGCATACAGAGGCTAATGGGCACAGACCCCACTATGATCACCCCCCAGCAACAGGCTGAGGGCTTGCGGGCCCATGAGGTCATGACAACAACCCGTGCTGCCCAAGAAGCTATCCGCAATGCTTCTAAAGTGGTAGCTGAACCATCCCCGTGGTCTCTCATAAAACAGGGTGAGAGGGAGAGCTTCACTCAGTTTGTGGACAAACTTCAGGCTGCATTAGATTCCTCTGCGTTACCCTCAGAGGCGAAGGGTCCCGTGCTGGCAGAGTGCCTACGCCAGCAATGTAAGTCAGCCACCAAAAACATTTTAAGATCACTGCCGCAGGGGTCTAACATAGCTGCCATGATCAGACACGTTGCAAAGGAGGAACATCTAGTTCCCATTCAAGCAGCAGTTCAAACCGCAATAACCAGTGTGATGGCGTGCCTTAAGTGTGGCCAGGCAGGCCACGTGGCAGCAAACTGCCCCCAGCCAAGGCGCCTATCAGCAGATACTCTGCATCACTGACTGGTTTCCGGGACAGCCAAGGGTAAACCCCTATTCCCTACACGTCAGACACTCGTACCTATCCTACTGGTGCCCAGCTTCAAACCCTGGGAAAAGCTATTGCAATTACCCAGGGTGGGGATATTGTGGGCACTGGGGCTGCGAAACCATAGTTACAGATGCCAGACCGTCGGGGCCTGGGTGGGATCCACAAGAGCCAGACAAATTCTTACAGTTCACCTGGGCACCTATCGGCTGCAAAATACCCTTCTTCTTTTGTGAAAACCCCCATCGACACCAACTTAAAATCCCTAACTTTCGGGCGTGCACTGATTACAACATGACGGTCTTGCAGCCAGATCACCCTAGCTGGGCCACGGGCAGAACGTGGACAGTAGTCCTTCAAGGGTCAAAAGAGAGGGTGAACGTGCAAATTATCAGGCTCCAACCGTCAGCACCCCGAGCAGTCGGACCCAACAAAGCGATTAAAAGTGTGCCGAAAGGGAGAAACATAACCTACCCCAAAACCTTAACCACAGGGATCAGCAATGTCTCGACCGGTCAAGCGGAAACCTTTCAGATGAGCCACTTAACCGAGTCAGACTCAGACCCAATCCTTCGTATGTTAGAAGTTACCTTTGTATCCCTGAACGAATCCAGCCCTAACCTAACCGAATCCTGCTGGCTTTGTTACGATGTCAAACCCCCCTTTTACGAAGGAGTCACTTTAGACACTCCCTTCAGTTATTCCTCAGCCGACGCCCCTCGCCAGTGCAGATGGGATATCCCTCGCAAAGGAATCACCCTGAGTCAAGTCACAGGCCAGGGCAGATGCTTTGGCAATGCAACCCTAGCTAGGCGGAAAGGCAACGTCTGCACCGAAATTGTCAAGCCTAACAGGAAAAACAATAAGTGGGTAGTCCCATCCGCATCTGGGATGTGGGTTTGCCAGCGATCCAGAGTGAGTCCTTGTGTGTTCCTTCCCAAATTCAATGACTAACGATTTCTGTGTCCAAGTTCTGATTGCTCCTAGGGTCCTGTACCACTCATACGAAGAAATGTACCATCTTCTTGAGGGACCCAGCCGGATCCACAAAAGAGAAATAATGACAGGTATAACTATCGCAATGCTGCTCGGCCTGGGAGCAGCCGGAACGGCCACGGGTGTCTCAGCCCTAGCGACCCAGCACCAAGGACTGTCTCAGCTGCAACAGACCATTGATGAGGACCTGCAAAGGATCAAGAAATCCATCTCCTTTCTAGAGAAGTCGGTCTCCTCACTCTCAGAAGTGGTCTTGCAGAACAGGCGAGGCCTGGACCTCCTGTTCATGCAGCAAGGGGGCCTGTGTGCCACCTTGAAAGAGGAGTGTTGTTTCTATGCAGACCACACCAGAGTCGTGAGAGACTCCATGACAGAACTCCGGAACAGACTGGCTCAGAGACAGAAAGACAGGGAGGCCCAACAGAGCTGGTACAAGTCCTGGTTCAATCAATCACCTTGGCTAACCACTCTGATTTCTGCCTTCATAGGTCCATTGGCGATGATGTTTCTAACAGTCACTTTCGGACCATGCCTGCTGAACAAACTGGTCTCGTTCGTCCAGAGCCGCCTGGAACGGACCAACATCCTGTTCATAGGGCGACGACAATTGCTGTGAATTCGACCAGGGAATTCAACCAAAGAACACTGCCAGTCACGAGATTTTCTAAACTTGTCTGGCAAAAGCTTACTCAGGTTTCCCAAAATCCCTTTGCCTTGTCAAGCTACAACCTTATACCTCATTTCAGTACCTACGTACATGACTACCTCATTCATTTGTGAAAAGGGGGGGGGAGATGTGGTAGTCAGGGAGAGGCGCTGCGGAAGATGTCGCGATGTCACGGAAAGCCAGGACCCTCTGTTCCCCATAGATAAGACCCTCAGTTACTCATAGATAAGAAATTAACATAGGAATGTGGCCCCACTAACAGTAGGAATGTTGCCCCACTGAATCCAGTAACTTTCCACTCCTTACCCAGTACTTTTCCATTCCCTACTAACCATAGATAAGAAAGACAAACCCCTTTTGACGTAGAGACCCCCAAGACTATAAGACCCCAGAAGAAGAAGTAATAAACGCCTTTTGACCGTCCACCACATTGGTGTCTGCGTGTGTCATTGGCCTGAACGGCCCTGGAGAGTGGGCTGTCGAGCTGTACCTCAGAACCAGGTCGCCTGCCTTGGAATAGAAGGCAACAAATAATAAAGGAATACATATTACTTAGAAGCTCTTTGAAATATTTCTCCATAACTGTAAAATGAAAACTTCCTAATGAACTGCATTAGAGCAGAAGGAAATCAAGGTGGAGCCATGGTTTGTCAGAACTTGCTTGATCCGGATGAGCCCTGTGGTGGATTTGGAGCTAAACCCTGGAACCTCAGGCCTTGAGAAGAGATTGCACGAACCTTTACAGGATTCAGTCAGACGAAAACTCCAAAGTGTCTCAAAGCCTGAATGGGACCCACTGAGGTCCATCCCCAACACAGGATCCTCCCGGACTCCTTGGAGGAGATAATTGAAGGCCAGGATGGCACAAAAAACTTCTCAGAGTCTCTGAGTAGAAAGGAAAATCCAAAGTACCCCAAAAACCTTGAGTATCTCAAAGTATTAATGAGCCCCACTGAGTGTCAGTACAAAGATCTCATAGGACTCATTAAAGCAGATAATTGGGGCCATGATTGCACAAACCTCTTACAGAGTCTGTATCAAAATAGAAACACCAAGTACTTAAAATAACTGAAGTGCCTTGAAGCATTAATGGGCCCCACTGTATTACAGTGTCCTGTGTGGGTCGCAGCTGGTGAGAGAGAGACGGTGAATCTTGTTTCTTGAATCAGAAGGCTTGATTTATTAATATATGATATAATACATTATGACTATACTAAATAGAATATAGAGAGAGGTTTTGCAGAGCTGCTAGCTAAGCTAAGAAGAGATAGAAAAGAATCCACAACAAAGTTGTGTCCAGGGACTCAGTCCCCTAGCTTGCACTGATGATTGGCCCTTAATTATAAACATAGAAAATGAGCCAATCAAGGTGTTCCTGTTGCATTCCACAGCAGCTGATAATAATAGTTTACCTTCTCTTCTGAGGCCTCTGCCTTCCAGAAGACACAGAAATCTGAAAGAAAGGATTTCTGTGGAGAAATGTCTGCGACATCTCACCTTTCTAAATTGTATAAAATAAAAGAAAAATGCTGATGTGGAATGAACAGGAAATTCCTTCACCTATAAAATATAGAATACTAATAATTCACTAAAACAATCCTACAATATAAGAAAATTGCAAAATACAATGTAAAGAGAATTTGAGTCCATGCAGCTGAGTTTCAGGAACAGTCCATCAGCTGAAGTTGTTTCTTTTGGACATCTGAGAGTCCTTTTGGTCCTGAAACAGACTTCTGCAAAAGAGTTCCATCAATAGTCATCAAAAACCATTGACAGTCTTAATACAATTTTAAACAATTTAAAACAATTTGTACAATTTTGAAATGTCCTTTCTGGCCTTTCAGTGCTTCAGAGCTGCTGCCCTCTATTTTCAATCTTTTTTTATTTAATTTTTTTTTTTTTTTTTTTTTTTGATCGAAAAAACAAAAGAGCAGCAGCCAGCTGAGGAGAGCAGTGCCAGAGAAGGAAAGGCCCTGGCCCATGCTGGACCAGGAACCCCAAAACTGGCCCACAACAGGAGGGCCCGGACCAGTAGGACAAACCATTATCCCCAAAAACATCAGGAGGCCAAGTGATGGCCCTGGCCCAGGAACCTCCTGAGCCAACCGGCCCAGGCCAAACCCATGAGGAAGGCTCTGCATATCCACAGGCCTGAACCCTGCTGCCAGCACAATGGCAGCACGGGTAGTGAGACGCTTCCTTTCCCCTAAACCACTGAGGCATGCCAGCAGCAGGGAAATAGAAGCCTTCCCCAGAAATCCCATCTGGGGTCTGGAAATGTTTGTTTCCCACAGCAAACCAGCTATGGTCTCCTCCAATTGTGCCCTCTCCCTCGGCAATGCATCGGGTCTGTCTCTCATCTGCCCCGTGGCATCATCCCCATCCCCTCCGGGATGGGGATCAAAGGCAGAACTCTCTGGATGCACCTGCCCCCCCATGCCGCTAGGACACAAGAGAGGCAGCAGCCTCCATGGGACAATCCCCGAAAAACCACCCCCCAAACCGCCGAGAATGCTGATCTTAAAAACTGGCAGCTGGACTGCCACAACAGTGAGCTGGCGGGCAGCCCCCGCTCCACGGAAGGAGAGACCCCCCTTCAGGGCGGCCGCTGGGATGTCTGGTGGAAGCAGCGGGGAGGGAGCCGAAACTGGGGAGGGAATCGCGCTGAGCGCGGGATCCGCCGCGGGCTGCTCTGAGGGTCCCGCAGGTTCAGCGGCGTTTTCAGCCCCATCCTGAACAGGAACTGTCTCGGCTGGAGGAGGCGGGGACGCGCGGGAACACGCTGTTGCTGCGTCCCTTGGCTCTGAAAGCGGCGGCAGACACGGCACGGGCAGCATCGGAGCTTGGAGAAGCGGCGGAGCGTCACTGTTGCTTAGCAACAGGTCAATCGACGGAAGTGCTGTCTCTTCTGCCTTCTCCGACACTGAGCCGGAAGCTGGAGACGCATCCTCGTCGCCTAGCAACAGCTCAGGGACTGGAAGTGCTTCTTCAGTCTCCGACGCAGGCTCTAGCGGGGGCGTGGAGGAAACCTCAGAGACCGGTGCCGCCCCCATGTGTGAAGGCGGAGTCTGAGAGGTCGGCACTGGCTTGAGCGGCCGCTCCCATCCCCCCGGAGAGAGAGAAGGGGGGGGAGGAGAAGGCTCCATCTGAGCATGCTCCGGAGCAAGAGTAAAAAAAACTTCTTCGCGCCGCGAAGTTTCACCCTCCCCCCGCCGTGAAGCGGGGGGGGAAAAAAGCCCAAAGTCATCACCCACCGGGTCTTCTGCCAAGGGCGGTGGAAACGGAGCCTGGCCATAACAGTTAGAGATCCAATGAAAACAAGCTGCTCTGCACTTCAGGACAGGGAAAAGCTTTATAAATGCTGGGTAGATAGAAGGCAACACGCGTCCCTCAATGTAGACGCACTGGATAATCGAGTCCATGCACTCCCAGACGAAAACATCTAAAGCATATAAGACATCAGCAAAGAACCCAAAAAGCTTTGCCCATCGAAAGAATTCATATATATCTGTTTTTGACAAAAGGAAGCCGTCTTCCATACACCAAAATTTCCAGAGGGCCATGATTTCCTCCTCTGAAGGGGAGAATTGAATCTCTTCTGGCAAGGCATGGGTCTGCCATACAAACAGCCACAAGCTACGAAGGGCTGGTTCATCAGGGATAGAAAAGTGAACAGTACCTTTTAAAAGAGTCCAGCTTTCTCTGGCCAGCTCCACAGGTCTGCTGTTCTTTTCCATCATCTTTCCTGATGGTTTTCCAGAAGAAAGATTCTCTTTGTGGTCAGCCTTGGCTGTGAACTCTGTCCAAATCAGGATCTTCAGTTCTTCAGCTCCTGGCTTGAATCCACTTTCGTGGTCACTTCAAAGCAACCATCAAATGCTACACATACAGGATTTTACCCAGTGCAGCAATTTTGCTCCTCTGGTCTTATCAGATTAATTTTTGCTCTGACACGAGGGGTCACCAGATATTACAGCGTCCTGTGTGGGTCGCAGCTGGTGAGAGAGAGACGGTGAATCTTGTTTCTTGAATCAGAAGGCTTGATTTATTAATATATGATATAATACATTATGACTATACTAAATAGAATATAGAGAGAGGTTTTGCAGAGCTGCTAGCTAAGCTAAGAAGAGATAGAAAAGAATCCACAACAAAGTTGTGTCCAGGGACTCAGTCCCCTAGCTTGCACTGATGATTGGCCCTTAATTATAAACATAGAAAATGAGCCAATCAAGGTGTTCCTGTTGCATTCCCCAGCAGCTGATAACAATTGTTTACCTTCTCTTCTGAGGCCTCTGCCTTCCAGAAGACACAGAAATCTGAAAGAAAGGATTTCTGTGGAGAAATGTCTGCGACACCACTGAGTGTCATTACTGAAAAGGTTCTCCAGGGACTAATTACAGCAGATAATTGGAGGCCATGATTGCACAAACCTCTCAGAGACTCCAAGGCAAAAGCCAAACCCAAAGTCCTTTGAAAAACCTGCAATCCCTGTAGGGAGAATGAAGGAGCCCCTTGGGCCATTCCTGAGCAAGGCTCCCCAGGGACTCCTTCCAGCAGATCCTTGAGGCCACTGGGATGTGGGCTAGGAGGGGGATGCTGAGGGCAGGACAAGGGGCTGACAGTGCCCAGCCTGGCTGGGGCTGTGACAGGAGGCCCCAGTGCCTCAGGACAAGGTGTCTCCTCACAGCCTTTGGTGGCACAGACCCTGCTGTGCCCCAGGCACCAAGACTTGGCTTCTCTTTGTCCCCACCTGTCATCATTGCCTCCAGTTCTCTGCTCTGCCTGGGGCCTGGGGACACTTTCTCAGTGGCGTCCCTCAGTGGGGCCCATTAAAAGTCCAAGAAACTTTGGAGTTAGATTCTGACTTGGGGTTCTGGAGAGGTTTCTTCAGCTCTCTCTCAGGGACTGATGTTCAGGGCCTGAGCACAAAGCCCCAGAGGCTCATTTAAGTCTTTGTGCTGTGTCTGTGCTGATGAGCTGGGCTGGGCTCCTGGCACAGAGGCAGCTCCTGGTAACCAAGCAGAGCTTCAAAAGCACACTTCTCTTGATGAGCAGCTTTTCTGCCAGCCCAACAGGGCTGGGGCACTGCCTGCAGCCACCCCAGGCACAGCACAGAGGCACAGAGAGCTTCAATCAGTCAGGGCTGGGAAGGTGCTGAGAAGTGTCTGGGACAGAATCACTGCCAGCCCTTGGCACAGGAACCTCTGGCTTCAGGACAATGCAGCTGCAGCTCCTGGAGCCATCTCCTAAAGCTGGAACATCCCAATGCCTACAGACTCTGTGAGTTCATTCTCTGATTGTCTCTTGTGCAGAGCAGCCTGGGGTGCCCAGGAATGTCCTGAAGAGCAGGGTCCTGCAGCCCAGGGCACTGTGCTGGGGCAGGGACTCTGCTGCCTGCCAGGGACATCTGTCAGCCAGCCCTGGCAGCTGCTCCCAGCACTGGTGGACAAGATTTGGGTGGGAGGAGACAGCTGGTAAGGCTTGGAAGTGTTCTCCTTGTGTGGTGAGGATGCTGTCTTCTTCAGGACTGTTCCCAGCATGGCATTTAACTGCAGAACACTTCCAAGTAGACTATACAGGTACCACAGTAAGGGAGGGGCTGCATCAAAGGGGATATCCTCCTTTTTTAATCAACTGCTCTGGACTGGAAATTGCACATAGATATTCATCTCTCAGTTCAGGTTGAGAAAAATAAAAAAATTGTCTTGGATCTGAACAAACCAGGCAGCAACAGCAATCACCACAGGACCCTTTAGTGTCAGCATCAGTGTTGTTTTTCCAGCCTCCTCAGGGTTGCTCTGACATTGCCATGAGAGCCTGCAGAGCCAGAGCTGCCCCTGGGCAGTGCCAGAGCTGGGAGGGGTCTGCAGAGCAGAGCTGAGCCCCCAGGGCTGGGCTGGGCTGGGCTCTGGCAGCACTGGCAGGGCCCAGGCCTGGGCACAGGGAAGCAGCTGCTGGCAGGGACAGCTCCAGGCAGCAGAGCCCTGGGCAGGCAGTGGGGGGAAAGTGCCCCCAAGCTGTGCTGGGATATTTAAAGTCCTCTCCAAACCCAACTATTCCATGATTACTTTTTTTACAGATCCACATGCCAAGGCACAGCAAATGTCCAACAGCAGCTCCATCAGGCACTTCCTCCTGCTGGCATTGGCAGTCATGGCAGCTGCAGCTCCTGCACTTCTGTCTCTTGCTATGCATCTCCCTGGCTGCCCTCCTGGGCAACGGCCTCATCATCAGCGCCGTAGCCTGCGGCCACCACCTGCACACGCCCATGTTCTTCTTCCTGCTCAACCTGGCCCTCAGCGACCTGGGCTCCCTCTGCACCACTGTCCCCAAAGCTATGCACAACTCCCTCTGGGACACCAGGAACATCTCTTACACAGGATGTGCTGCTCAAGTATGTTTCTTTGTTTTCTGCGCAGCAACAGAGTTTTATCTCTTGACTGTCCTGTGCTATGACCGCTACATGTCCATCTGTAAACCCCTGCACTATGAGACCCTCCTGGGCAGCAGAGCCTGTGCCCACATGGCAGCAGCTGCCTGGGCAAGTGCCTTTCTCAATGCTCTGCTTCTCACAGCCAATACATTTTCCCTGCCCCTGTGCCATGGCAATGCCCTGGGCCAGTTCTTCTGTGAAATCCCACAGATCCTCAAGCTCTCCTGCTCCAAACATTATCTCAGGGAATTTGTCCTAATTGCTTTAAGTGTGTGTTTAAATTTTGGGTATTTTGTGTTCATGGTTTTCTCCTATGTGCAGATATTCAGGGCTGTTTTTAGGATCCCCTCTGAGCAGGGATGGCACAAAGTCTTTTCCACCTGCCTCCCTCACCTGGCTGTGGTCTCCCTGTTTGTCAGCACTGGCTTTTTTGCCTACCTGAAGCCCCCCTCCATCTCCTCCCCATCCCTGGATCTGGCTCGGTCAGTTCTGTACTTGGTGGTTCCTCCAGTACTTAACCCCCTCATCTACAGCCTGAGGAACCAGGAGCTCAAGGCTGCAGTGTGGACACTGATGAGTGGACAATTTAGGAAACATTAAACTGGTTTCCAATTTCTGGATATCTCTTGAAATAAAAGTAATCTTTGATACTTCTTCTTAGATTGGTTTTTGTTTTTACTCTGTTTTCATATTTAAATATTCTCCCTAAACCAAGGCAATTTTTTCTGCCATTTCTTATTTTGTTTGTCTCCAACTTCACTGTGGCCCCAGACTGTGTCATTGAGGAGCTGGTCTCTTGGTGGCTTTAAAGGAAATAAAGGATCTCCCAGCATTGTTTTCACCAGAGATCCCCTTTTGTTGCCTTCTCTGGAGCTGCAGCAGCAATGTCTGTGTGCAGAGTTGGGGCAGATCAGTGCTGGCCCAGCAGCACTTGGTGTTGCCACTGCTGCTGCCGTGGCCCTGCCCCACTGCCCTGGTGGCCCTGGTGTTGCTGCAGGGCCTGAGTGCTCTCGGGGCCGGGCACAGTCCTGGGGGTGGCAGTGCCGGGGCTGCAGCAGGGACAGGCCATGGGCACTGCTGGGGTAGTGCTGACGCCTCAGGCCAGGGCCTGGGGGCTCCAGGCTCCTTGCCCAGGCTTTCTCAAGAACATGCCCAGGCCAATGCCCAGCACAGAAAAGCCCCGAGAGCAGCCCCAGGCTGGCCGTGGGCATGCTGGGGGCAAACAGCATGGGGCTGGGGCTCTGCAAGGGCCCTGGGGCAGATGGGAAGGAGCTGCATAGCAGGGGCTGATCTATCCCCAGTGTGCTGGACAGCCCAGGGCAGCGTCCCAGAGCGTCCTCATGGAGCTGCCAACTGTTGTAGTGGGTTGTAATAGCCTGTTTTAAACTTCTGTGTCCCTTCCCCAGGTGTGCCAATACCCCTCTTTCCCTTCCCCCCTCGCCCCCTGCTGGCCTTTCAATCAGTTTTAACTTTCCAGCAAGGCGTCTTTCGTGGCTTGACTAGAAATGGGACATCTGGGATATGTTGTTTTGCTGTGGTTACCAATGGGTGTTCAGATTTTAAGATGAGCACCTGGTTTGACCAGTGGGGTATTGTATCCGCCTCTTGAGACTACAAACCCAAGGAGTTAAAAGCAGGGCTCTTGTCCTTCAGAGCTCTCTTGGGATTTCCGGCGTGAAGGAGTTGGGCCTCCCTCCCCCGGCCCAGTTGCTGGCTGGGCTGGGGGAGGGGAAAGCCACGTGGCCCATTTACGGTAGGCCTGGATTCGGTGGAAGGGTGGGGGAGCATCGAGCGACCTGTTTCTCCCCCCCCCCCCCCCCCTTTTTTGGAGACGAAGAGAATGATGCAGCCTGTGCTGGAACTGTTATCTTGAAATTCGGTATCACGTGCTGGCAGCACGGCTGCGAGGAGAAGGGGGGGGGCTGTGAGGCTGTGAGCAGCCCAGCCGCCTGGGGGAGCTTTTAACTCCTGTGGATAGTGAGAACTTCATGGAACATTACCTTTCCTAGGAAAGGGATAAGAGTGGAAGATGAAGGAAGAAACAGGCCAGTAAGGGGGTCTGGCAAAGAGAAAGAGAGATGTTGAAGGAATGGGGGAAGATGGAGTGGCAACTTTGCTGGACTCTTTTGTTGGAGATCCATGAACTGTTTCCTGGTGATACAGAGGCTGCATTGCAGGGGGCAGCAGAGGCTCGGAGCCAGGAGAGTTTGGTGTTGAGACCCCTCGGCCCCAGGGGGTATAGAAGAAATGGGGGGGACAAAGGTCCCAGAGATGAGAGTGTGCTCTGCTTGGAACGAGATGAGGCATCCTTAAAAAGGCCCACCCTGAAAGCAGGCCTCTGCCTCATCCCATGCCTGGTGGTGAGAGCACCTTGGCATGGAAAGGAGATGTCACGAGATAGCAGGACTCCGGGCGGTGCTGATTGTGACAAGAAGTCCGTGGTACAAGGAAGGACTCCGTCTACTCTTCATAAGGTGAAGATTTGATTTTCTAAAGGGTGGTGCCAGACTGAGTGTGGATAATTTTGGGAAATGAATTGTATTGGGATCTGGAGGAGGAGGGGGAAGGGTTTCTGTGTAGTTTTCATTCTCCTTGTGATTTCTTTTTTTTTTTGTGTATGTGTAGTTTAGTAATTGTGTGTAGTTTAGTAATTGTGTGTAGTTTAGTTAATGTAGTTTTCTTTATGTTTAAGCTGGAGCATGCTTTGCTTATTCCTGCTCACATCTCACAGCAGATATTAGGTAGAAGGTATACTCATGGGGGCTCTGGCTTTGCCAGGCCTAAACCATAACAGCGTCGTGTGGTTCGTCACTTTCAAAGGATGCCCCTCAGGCCCAGAGGTCATTGGCCTGTCTAGGTGTCATCCTCCCCTGAGACCCTGCCCCTCTCACCTGGTTGGTGGCTCACCTGTCCCCTCCCCTCCCCCTGTCCCGGGAGCTTAAAAAGGTAATCAGACCATGCTGTCGCTATTCTGTTGGAGCTGTTGCCTAGATTCAGACCTGTGTGACCATGGAATAAAGCTCTGGATATTAAACCCTCCAGCAGAATCCATCTCCTTTCTCTTCACCATCACCTGAAGCCTTCCTTCCTGAGGTAAACGGAGTTCCTAACAAGCCTGGACTTGTTTAGTGCCCAGCTGCAACCTCCACCAAGCTAAAGGTATCTCTGGGGTGATATACCACAGTTGCTGCCTTTGGCCTAGCAGCAAGGGTCAGACTGGCGCAGGCACAATCTACCTGGTAATATTGGGATTCTTATTCCAATAGCCAACAACATCCCCCCTCTGCAGCCCTGGCCTCTCCCCCAGATCACACAGGTGCCCCAGCCTTGCAGGCACAGACACGGCAGCCCTGGCTCAGGAGCCCGTTTGCATTGCACAGAGCAGGGGGAGCACCCCCATGCTGTTGGTGTGGGGACATGAACCTGAGGGAGAACAAATGCCATCAGCCTCTGGGGCCAGCAAGGGCTGGGGGATGGCAGGGAAACCATTTAGGTTTATTGGGACAAACCTTTGAGTTCACCAATTCTAACCTGCACCCTAATGCCATATTGTCTGCCCTGAGCCTCCAGATTATACAATCGCTGCTCCCTCTTGTCCTTTCAACCAGACTTCTGATCGAGACCCCTCACCAGCTTTGTTGCCCTTCTCCAGACACGCTCCAGCCCCTCCACGTCCTGTCTAAATTGGGGGCCCAGAACTGCACACAGCACTCGAGGTGTGGTCTCACCAGTGCTGAGTGCAGGGGAAGAATCACTGCCCTGTTCCTGCTGGCCACACCATTCCTGATCCAGGCCAGGAGCCATTGGCTTTCTTGCCCACCTGGGCATGCTGCTGGCTCATGTCCAGCCTGCTGTCCATCAGTGACCCCAGGTCCCTTTCTGCCTGGCTGCACTCCAGCCACTCTGTCCCCAGCCTGTAGCACTGCAGGGGTTGTTGTGGCCAAAGTGCAGGACCTGGGACTTGGTCTTGTTCAACCTCACCTTGTTGGATTTGGGCCCTGGATCCAGACTGTCCAGGGCCCTCTGCAGAGCCCTCCTACCCTCCAGCAGATCCACACTCACATGCAGCTTGGTGTCATCTGCAGATTTGCTGATGCTGGACTCAATCCCCTCATGCAGATCATCAGTGCAGATATTGAAATCCACGCTGGCCGACTCTGATCCCTTGGCCATCCTGTGGGTGCCCTGGGATGGCACTCAAGGTGATCTTAACCTTGCCGGGCACCCAGGTCAGACTGACAGGCCTGGAGTTCCCCAGCTCCTCCTTCCAGCCCTTGTTGGGGATGGGCTCACATTGGCACCTCCAGTCCTCTGGTATAGTAGGAGTCCTAATAAAATATATGTATTGTATAAGTGGCCTTGCCCCAATCCTACTTGTTCTAAATGGGCTGCAGCTCTGATGTCCTTAATTGGGTGGCAGCTGTGGCCAATGAAGATAACTGAGATAAAAGGGGGTGGGTTGGCTGGTCAGGGAGTGCCTTGGAGGAGCCCTGATGATGAGGCAGGAGCAACACTGCTGTGAAGAGCTGTGTATGAGAAAACCACCCAGAAGGTATGGGACTTTAGAAATATCATAACAACAATATGAATAGAACCGTTGGTGACCCCAACGTGATAGAAGATAGGACAGCGGAGATCTGTGGCAGCCTGAGAGCTGTGGAGGATTAGACAGCCAAGAGCTGTAGAAGAACATAGCCTTTGAGTCGAGGAGCTGTGACAGCCAAGAGCTGTGAAGAATATGGCCTGTGAGCAAGGAGCTGTGTGTGTTGTAAATGGTCTCTCAGTCATTGGGAAATACGTGTGTTCCACATGGCCTTTGAATACATACATGGGGAAATGTATGTGTTCTACTTGAATATCTATGTTGTATTTGAATATCTGTGGGTAAAAGAAAAGGGGGAGGTATAGTAGGAGTCCTAGTAAAATATATGTATTGTATAAGTGGCCTTGCCCTAATCCTACTTTTTCTAAATGGGCTGCAGCTGTGATGTGAGACAGAGTAAAGATCCATTCTGAATTAGGTGAAGTGTCTAAGAAAGGTGAAAAGTCTGTGAGGCCAAAGCTGAAGGAAAAGCTCGCATGCCGAGACAGCAAGGAGACAGAGAAAGAAAAACAGAAAAGACCACAAGGTCAATTTGCCCCCGACTTAGACATTCCTTTGATAAAGAAGAACTGGTGCTAAATGTCACACGGAATGAATATGTATGAACTTATTGTGAAACTGTATGCATATGCATTTGGAAGGGGGATAAAAGAAGACCCGAGGTCTTCAGAGGTACGCATGCCTTGTTGGGGGACTTGCGTCCGGCGCGCCGCAATAAAGCATACCGGGCTTTACAACTTTTACGAAGTTGTGAGGTTTCTTCTTTTCTCCGCAAAACATTATGGCGAGCCAGCCAGGAGTTCTCTGTCCCCGCAGGGGCAGGGGGGATAGACGGACCTCCAAGGCGCGCCCTAGGATTTTTTTTCCTGGTGGGGCTCCGCTCGTCTCAACTTGCCACCTGCGAGGACAGACAAGGACCTGCTGGCCTGTGGAGGAAGATACGGTATGTACTGAGGGACCCCCGGGGGAGGGAAAGGAGAGCAAGGGAGTAAACCACCCAGAGACGTCTGGGTTCAGCTGATAGAGCAGCTGTATTAGAGATGGGGTTCATCGTTCTGATAGAGCAGACCGCAAGCGGTTCTGGGGGTGAGCCGGGTGAACCCGTGTATGTGTGTTGGGGGTTCATAGTTCTGATAGAGCAGAACTGTTGAGCCCCTGTGTGTTTTGTTTGTGTGTGTGTGTGATGTCCGGACACTGTGTTGCTGTATGGTTAATGTGTGCATTGTGTGGTCAGTGCACTGTGTTTCTAATCGTGCAAGTGTATAAGTGTATGGTGTATAAAAGAGAATAAATCTACAGTGCCCTACAGTGCGGGGGGGGGTGAGTACTACCCGTGTTTGAAGCAGCCGAGTGAGGCCTGAGGCTGCAGCAGGCTGCGGGGGCAGGGACAGAAGTGCCCCGCAGAGAAGCGAGTGGAGGAATGTCAGTGATGGTATTTACCGTGTTTAAATGTAGTGATTTGTGTAGATCTGGTACATTTTAACCGTGAGTACAAGCTCAGAGAGTTCCTTTGCCTTGGATGTTTGATTTTGATCTCTAGACTGTATGCTGTTATTTTGATTGTGTCCAAGAAAATTGATGTGAGTAAATGCTGAGTTATGGTATGCTATGTTGTGTTGAGAAAAGCGAGCACTTTGAGAGATATGCCCTTTCCCAGTGGTTTTGTGTGGTGATTTTCTTCCGCTGCATTGTGGTAATTTGATTCTCAGATTGTATAGTAGTGTTTGTGGAGATTTTAAGATTTTGTTGCAACAAGAATGGCATTTTACATAGGAGAACTATAGTACGGTGATTTATGCTTAATTACGATAGAGTTAAAGGAATTCCAAGAATTCCCCCCCTCACAGCAATTCAAGCCTTGGCTCTAGCGAATTTGATATAAAAGGGGGGGTGTGGGTGCGAGTGTTTGTGTCTGTGGGCATATCAGAGTTTCGGCTGTGACTAGCACATCCTTTTTGCAAAGCAGTAAAACAAGTGTAAGTAGACACAGGGCTTAATTAGATTGTGCAAGAAGAGAACTAGAAAAGACTGATATTTTGTTTGATCAGAATATAGTGTCTATGTCACGTTTTTGATTAGCATGCTGTGTGAGGTGACAGTGGCTGTCCCCTGGGCACAGGGACAGTTCTGGCTGCCCCGTCTCCCCAGGGAACACGGGAATGGCCTGTGAGCAAAAGCTGGATGTGCAGTTATTATTGCAGTGTGGTGTTTATGAGAAACATTGGTTTTGCTGTTCTAATAAGTGTCAGTAAATTAGAGGTTTCTGGTCAAGCGGATTCAGAACCTAAGGTCTTCGAACTTGTGTGTGGGACTTGTGGGAACCACATCTGATACCTGCCACCTGGAGCTGTGTGTATAGGAGGAAAGTTGAGAAACTACTGTGGAGGTCTGTAAAAAGGTTTGAGTGGAAGCGAGATAGGACAAGGAGAAATAAATAATGAGAACTGACCAGAGCAAAGAGGTTCCTAAATTAGCCCCTTTTGGGAGGGGCTCACTGGGAGAAGGCTGCCAGTAGGAGCAGCTCAGAGAATAAAAAGATTTATAATACTTCATTGCTGTTAGTACTGTTTTAAAATAGGAGGATAAATGGGATAGAGTTTTGTATGCTGAAATGTCTTTGTGTTTTAAGAAATCACCCAGAATGGCAAAGAGACTGTAAGATCAGACCGCCCTCTGGTCTTGGCCCTTGAAAAAGGAAAACAAGGCAAAGAGAAAGCAAATCAAACATGTTGTTCAGCATGCAGCATAAGATAGCAACGTATGAAATCAGGCAAGGATTATCATGCTGAAATGCAAAGCAATCACAGTTCACAAAATGAGTACATATGATTTGCTAAAGGCTCCTCCCAAGGTAAGGGAGGAAGGGTAAAGATGACCTCCCCAAAAGGGAAGAATTTTTGTTGACACAAAGGCCATATATTCAGTTTTAAATAAAACTTTAGTACCTGTGGAGAATGTTTATGTTGCAGTGTGGGGAACAACTGAACAACGGGTCAGTCTGAGAAGGCATCCTGGCATCCTTGTGCAAACGTTTAAAGTAATATGTGTACTATGTGTACCTAAAAGCTTTTGTACAATTCGCTCAATTTGCTAAACATTCTCAAATGAGAAAGGTTACTCTGGAGGCAAATGATATAAAGATGTTAGGCTTAACATTAACAGACACTGAAATTAAGAAAGACATTAGTAAGGAGATATTAGAATAAGTAAATAAATGTTTTCAAGGGTATGGGCCTCTGCTGTACCAGGGAGACTGAAAGATGCTCCCCCATGAGCATCAAGCTTAAGGAAAGAACACAACTAGTGAGAACTGAGTAGTACCCTCAAAAGGAAGATAAGGAAGGAATCAGCCCAATAATTGATAGTACTGGACTAAGGGCTGTCAATAAGATAACACAGAATTTATACCCTGTGGTAGCAAATCCACATACCTTACTAACTTGTTTAAAACCTGAGCTAACCTGGTTCACTGTTTTAGGCCTAAGAGATACCTTCTTTTGCCTCCCTATCCACGAAGCCAGCCAGAAAATTTTTGCATTCAAACACAAGCTCACATAGTCCATGTGCCTGAAGGCTTCAAGATTCCCTACTCTGATTGGAGAATAGCTTGCAAAGACCCAGAGTTCCGGGAAGCTCCACAAGAGGAAAGGAGGCTGTTGCAGTACGTGGACGATCTTCTAGTAGCCACTCGGATGAGGGAAGCGAGAGAAGCCTGGACGGTAAGCCTTTTGAATTTCCTAGGACTCCAAGGACGCAGAGTCTCAAAGAAAAGGCACAGGTAGTGAAACAGAAGGTAATCTACCTGGAGTAAGAAGTGAGTGCGGAGCAGCAGACTTTAAAGCAAAGAAGCTGTATTCCAAACCCTGAAACCCCAGACAACGAAAGAACTCCGAACCCTCTTAGGCATGGTAGGGTAGTGCCAGCTGTGGGTTTATAGTTATGGACTGCTCGCCAGACCCCTCTATGCTCTTATTGCCAATGGAAACAGAGATCTCCAGTGGACACAAGACACCACATGGGCCTTTCGCCAGCTAGAGAGAGTGCCCTCATGTCGGCTCCAGCTTTGAAACTTCCAGATGTAAGTAAACCATTCTTTCTATTTTTCCCACGCAAGGAATTGCCCAGGGAATATTGGCTCAGGACTTGGACCCTTACTGAAGGGCAGTTGCTTACTTCTCTAAGCAACTAGATGCAACAGCCAAAGGATGGCCAGGTTGCCTCAGAGCTGTAGCAGCAGTCATGCTGAATATTCAAGAGGCATGCAAGTTTACCCTGGGACAAAAATGACTGTGCTAGTGTCCCACACAGTGTCCGCAGCACTGGAAGTAAAGGGTGGCCACTGGCTCTCACCATAGAGGTTTCTGAAATGCCAGGCCATCATGGTAGAGCAAGACGATGTAGAGATAGTGGTGACTAATATTGTCAACCCAGCTTCTTTTCTCAGTGGAATCAAGGAGAAGCAGTACACCATAGTTGCCTAGAGACCACTGAAGCTACCTACTCCAGCCGCCCAGACTCAAGGGACACTCCTCCGGACAATGCAGAGACCTGGTTCACTGACAGGAAAGCGACATTGCAAAGTTCACAGTGACTACCTGCAGAGAGGTAATAGAGTCTGGACCCTTACCAACAGGTACCTCTGCGCAGAAGGCTGAGATAATTGCCCTGACCTGTGTCCTGGAAAGGGCAAAAGGGAGGAGAATAACCATCTACACAGACTCAAGGTATGCATTTGGAGTCATACATGCACATGGAGCCATCTGGAAGGAGAGGGGACTGCTGACCTCACAGGGAAAGAAGAGACAATCCAGCTGTTGGAAGCAGTTCAGCTACCTGAAAAAGCATATTAAGGCACACCAGAGAGTGAGCTTAAAATTGGAGGGAAGAAATGAGATGGCGGATAGAGAGGCAAAGAAAGTAGCAAAGGGTGAGGTACAGATTTTCCTCAAAGGTAAGCCATAATACAATAATACTAGCCAAAAGAGACATACAACTGCAAGGAGTGGGCTACCATTGAAAGAGAGCTAGTAATCCCTTCCCATTTTCATGGTTACTAGTGAAGGAAGGGCACTAGAAAACACACTAGGGCCTAACTACTTAAAAGCCTTTTATAGAGTGTGGCTCCTTTCTCAAAATGACCAAGGCTGCGAGTGATACAGAGTGCATTGAAATGAAGTGTTGACTTTGAAGTAGTGATTTCCACAGGCTTTCTAGAACACACATCTGATTGAAACAATTGTTGTATCGTTGTCAGGAATTTATATGCCACTATCACTCAGGTAAGCCAACAATGTGATCCTTGCCTCCAGACTAACCCCAAAATACCCCCCGGCCAAAACTCGGTCAGACTGGGAGAGGCCATAGGCCTGTACAGCAGTGGCAAATTAACTTTTCAGAACTCCCAAGGAAAGGGGGGTATCAGTATTTACTGGTATTGATAGATACATTTTCAGGGTAGCCAGAAACATTTCCCCACCAGAACTGTCAAAGCTCAAGAGGTGACCAGATTATTTTTACAAGAAATAATACCACGCTTCAGAGTTCCAGCCACGATATCCTCAGATAAAGAATCACATTTCATTTCCAAAATAGTGCAACAGATTAGTAGCCATCTGGGCACAGATTAGGAACTTCACACCGCATACCACCCCCAATCAAGCGGCTAGGTGGAGAGAATGAATAAGACTGGGGCAAGAAGTTAATCTACCCTAGCCCAAGTTCTTCCACTAGCAATATTGCAAATTCAAACTAAACCTTGAGCTAAAGGAATGCTGAGTCCTTTTGGAATGCCTTATAGAAGACCATATAGAATACAAAGGGAATGTCCAGAATGTCCACCTACATGGTGGCATTAAGCAAACAGCTCAGAGTAATTGAGAAACATGTGGCTGGAACTCGGAGCAGGGAGTTAGATAGCCTGGGGATGATGTATATGTTAAGTCTCTTACAGAGAAGACTTCGGAACCACAGTGGGACAGACCACTGTGAGTACTTCTCACCACCTTCACTGCAATCAAAATCAAGGAGCAGAATGCCTGGATCCATCACTCTCGGGTGAAGAAGGCCCAGAAACCCCTTAAGGAGTGACGCCAGGAGACAATGAACTGAGATTAAAACTTACTTGGGCAAAATGAGTATATTGCAGTCAGGAGTAGCTCATATTTTAGTTTGTAGAATTGTTTTGTGTGTAATCATGACTGAAGTTTCAGAACTTGAGAGTACCTCTGTTCAAAGTAATGCTAAATGGCCTTGGTCCCTGGCATTTAATCAGTATACTGGATCCATAGGAAAACCTTCTGAGATAAAAGATTTAAACATATCTACTGTAGTAATCCACGAGAATCAGGTATGTGAGGAGCAAGAATGGCAAGAACAGGAACTGTGGACTCTTCAAGGAATCAGAGGAGAAGAAATCAAAGTAGGGTGCCAGGTCATCAATAGGGTAGCTTATGAGATATGAGATGTAATTAGTGTCTGAACCTCCCCTGGTGTATATGAACACCAGGAAGTCTGTGATAACCTAAGTGAATCAGACTGTTAGTGTAATTTCACCTTGATACAGCCTGTAGAAGTGACCTGCCTTTGAGCTCGAATTACTATCAGACTTTCATTTGAATTCAAAGTGGACACTGCACTTTTTACCACAGCAGGGCCTTATACACCCCATACTAGTTCAGACTCTACCCAAACTCCAAACTTGAACCTAACATAGTATTATTCAATCCAGAATGGTCTCTCAAATATGTGGAGTTGATAATGCAAATTAACATCTCAAAAATCCAACCAGCCTGCTCCTCCTTCCTAAAAACTTCCTTTGAGGGCTGGACAACATGGTTACAAAAACAGGCATATCTCAGGAGCAGAACAAGAAAGGAAGAAGCCAGCTCTCCTGGTGCCTAAAACCAGGAACACCAAGAAATCAGTTTCCTTAGGTCATTTTCCAAGCTGGTTGGCTGAACACTCAGGCAATGACTGGTAAAGGGTGCTGAACTGCAGGTGGTAAATTAACCCAAGCAAGGAAGGTGATTTTCTTTATTTATAGCTATCCCTTTTCCTACTGAGATTTGGATCAGTGATTGTCCCAGTCTGAGGCAGTTGGATTCTGCTTAAAAGAGGTAGAGAGAGACCCCCCCTCAGAGCTCAGCAGCAGGCTGTAGGATTTTGAGCATCACTTTTGTGCTGAGTGTTTCAAGTAGCAGAAACCTGATCCCAGTTTCTTCTGAGGCACTGCAGTGAATTTAGGCTCTTCTCTCAGACTTCCCCTTCATTATTTACTTGAGGCTTGGACCTGAAGCTAGGGGCAAGGTGGGTGAGGTTTCGTAGACCAGGAGAGACATTCCTGCTTGCCACACATCTGGGAAATCAGGTGCTCTGGAGGGGGAAGGAGATTCCTGAGGTCTCTACATTTCAGAACAAACATCTGCCTCAAATATGACCTAAACCTCTGTCAGATACACTTGTGAAGTGTGTCTGAATTTGCAGTGTGAGCCCAGCATATCCCTCTGGCAGGGAGGGATGGTCATAAACAGAAAGCAGTTCCGGTTCCCCATAACAAACATCTAACTGGCATATTAGGGACAAGATTAGGAGTTTTAAATGGAATTGATTCAGAAATACTGGTGAATAAATTGGCCACTGCAGCAGGTAACCTAACAAAATTGAAGCAGCCTTTATAGTAATCTCTATTGGCATTAGGAACTAGCCAGTGACAGATTTCAAAAGTACTGCCAAAGTAAGGAAGTATGAAAAGGCCGGGGACCAAGACCACAAGTTGATAGTAGAATCACTTAGTATAGTACAAGATAATGTGTCTTTAGCTTTCAGTTATATACAAGCACAGTTATGGATACAAGCAACAGCAGCTCTGATCATATGGGAGAGGGGTGAAGGTAATTTTCCAGCTGAAATTCAAGAAATTGTGTGGGATAATGCAATTGATGTTGAAAGGAAATTTCAAACCTGGCGGACTATGGTATTACAGCGTCCTGTGTGGGCCGCGCTGGTGAGAGAGAGACGGTGAATCTTGTTTCTTGAATCAGAAGGCTTGATTTATTAAGATATGATATATAATACATTATGACTATACTAATAGAATATAGAGAGAGGTTTTGCAGAGCTGCTAGCTAAGCTAAGAAGAAGATAGAAAGAACCCACAACAAAGTTGTGGCCAAGGACTCAGTCCCCTGGCTTGAACTGGTGATTGGCTCTTAATTATAAGCATAGAAAATGAGCCAATCAAGGTGTTCCTGTTGCATTCCCCAGCAGCTGATAATAATTGTTTACCTTCTCTTCGGGGGCCTCTGGCCTCCCGAAGATGCAGAAACCTGAAAGAAAGGATTTCTGTGAAGAAATGTCTGCGACATCTCACCTTTCTAAATTGTATAAAAATAAAAGAAAAATGCTGATGTGGAATGAACAGGAAATTCCTTCACCTATAAAATATAGAAGACTTACAATTCACTAAAACAATCCTACAATATAAGAAAATTGGAAAATACAATGCAAAGGAAATTGAAGTCCATGCAGCTGAGTTTCAGGAACAGTCCAAGAGCCAAAGTTATTTCCCTTGGAATATCTGAGAGTCCTTTTGGTCCTGAAACAGACTTCTGCAAAAGAGTTCCATCAATAGTTATCAAAAACCATTGACAGTCTTAATACAATTTGAAACAATTTGAAACAACTTGATCAATTTTGAAATGTCCTTTCTGGCCTTTCAGTGCTTCAGCGCTTCAGAGCTGCTGCCCTCTCTCTCTATTTTCAATCTTTTTTATTTAATTTTTTTTTTTTTTTTTTTTTAATCGAAAAGCAAAAGAGCAGCAACCGAGCAGAGCAGTGCCAGAGAAGGAAAGGCCCTGGGGGCCCTGGCCCATACTGGACCAGGAACCCCAAAACTGGCTCACACAGGGGGACCCAGACCGGTAGGACAAACCAGAATTCCCAGAAACATAAGGAGGCCAAATGATGGCCCTGGCCCAGGAACCTCCTGAGCCCAGCATCCCAGGCCAAACCCATGAGGAAGGCTCTGCATCCCCGCAGGCCTGAACCCTGCTGCCAACACAATGGCAGAACGGGTAGTGAGACGCTTCCTTTCCCCTAAACCACTGAGGCATGCCAGGAGCAGGGAAATAGAAGCTGCCCCGAGAATCTTCATCTTGGGTCTGGGAATGTTTGTTTCCCACAGCATCACGGCACCACCCCCACTGGGCTGGGGACCAAAGGCAAAACTTTCGGGAGCCCCCTCCCCCTCGCCGCTAGGGCACAAGAGGGGCGGCAGAGATGGCAGCCTCCATGGGACAGCAACCGAAACACCACCCCCCAAACCGCCGAGCATGCTGATCTTAAAAACAGGCAGCTGGACTGCCACAACAGTGAGCTGGCGGGCAGCCCCCGCTCCACGGAAGGAGAGACCCTCCGCTGGAGCGACTGCTGGGACGTCCGGTGGAAGCATCGGGGAGGGAGCCGGAACTGGGGAGGGAACCGTGGGATCCGCCGCGGGCTGCTCCGAGGGTCCCGCGGGCTCAACTCCATTTTCTGCTGCTGACTCTGGGGTCCGCTGCGGAGGAGGCGGGGATGCGCGGGAACACGCTGTTGCTGCGTCCCTTGGCTCTGAAAGCGGCGGCGGACACGGCACGGGCAGCATCGGAGCTGGGAAGAGCGGCGGAGAGTCGCTGTTGCTTAGCAACAGGTCAATCGCCAAAGGTGCTGTCTCTTCGGCCTTCTCCGACACAGGCTCTGGCGGGGGCGGGATCTCCTGGAGTGACAGCTCTAGCGGGGGCGTGGAGGAAGCCTCGGAGACCGCTGCCACCCTCATGTCTGAAGGCGGAGTCTGAGAGGCTGGCGCTGGCTTGAGCGGCCGCTCCCATCCCCCCGGAGAGAGAGAAGGGGGGGAAGGAGAACACTCCATCTGAGCATGCTCCGGAGAAAGAGTAAAAAAAACTTCTTCGCGCCGCGAAGTTTCAGCCCCCCCCGTCGCGAAGCAGGGGGGGGAAAAAAACCCAAAGTCGTCACCCATGGGGTCTTCTGCCAAAGGCGGTGGAAACGGAGCCTGGCCATAACAGTTAGAGATCCATTGAAAGCAAGCTGCTCTGCGTTTCAGGACAGGGAAAAGCTTTATAAATGCTGGGTAGATAGAAGGCAGGACACGTCCCTTGTTCCAGACGAACTGGAAAATGGAGTCCATGCACTCCCAGACAAAAGCATCTAAAGCATATAAGACATCAGCAAAGAACCCAAAAAGCTTTGCCCATCGAAAGAATTCATAGATATCTGTTTTTGACAAAAGGAAACCGTCTTCTCTGCACCAATATTTCCAGAGGGCCATGAATTTCTCCTCTGAAGGGGAGAATTGAATCTCTTCTGGCAAGGCATGTGTTTGCCATACGAACAGCCACAAGCTACGAAGGGCTGGTTCATCAGGGATAGAAAAGTGAACAGTACCTTTTGAAAGAGTCCAGCTTGCTCTGGCCAGCTCCACAGGTCTGCTGCTCTTTTCCATCATCTTTCCTGATGGTTTTCCAGAAGAAGGATTCTCTTTGTGGTCAGCCTTGGCTGTGAACTCTGTCCAAATCAGGATCTTCGGTTCTTCAGCTCCTGGCTTGAATCCACTTTCTGAGGTCACTTCAAAGCAACCCTCAAATGCTACACATACAGGATTTTTACCCAGTGCAGCAATTTTGCTCCTCTGGTCTTATCAGATTAATTTTTGCTCTGACACGAGGGGTCACCAGATATTACAGCGACCTGTGTGGGCGCTGCTGGTGATAGAGAGACGGTGAATCTTGTTTCTTGAATCAGAAGGCTTGATTTATTAAGATATGATATATAATACATTATGACTATACTAATAGAATATAGAGAGAGGTTTTGCAGAGCTGCTAGCTAAGCTAAGAAGAAGATAGAAAGAACCCACAACAAAGTTGTGGCCAAGGACTCAGTCCCCTGGCTTGAACTGGTGATTGGCTCTTAATTATAAACATAGAAAATGAGCCAATCAAGGTGTTCCTGTTGCATTCCCCAGCAGCTGATAATAATTGTTTACCTTCTCTTCGGGGGCCTCTGGCCTCCCGAAGACACAGAAACCTGAAAGAAAGGATTTCTGTGAAGAAATGTCTGCGACACTATGGTGAATTTCACCTATGATCCTGTTTCTAATGTGGCAACTGCCTTTGTGCTTACCATACATAATGCCACTGTTTATGTTATCCATCCCATCGTTGCTCTAGGATCAAACCATGAAAAAACAATACTCTATCCTTCAGAACATGGAGTGTGGGCATGAAAGATGAATGGGAAGTGGCAGACAGTAAACTTAGAATCCTGCACTGCTAGAGAACAGATGAGATTCATTTGTGAAAGCAATACTATTAATGCTCAGGATGTGTGTTTGGACACTGAGCAGAGTATTTGTCACTTCGAAATTCATCCAGTCACTGACCAGAAAACTGTGCTCGTATATACTGGAAAAGGGGGTATGCTTGAGAACTGCTTGTGCTGCTGTACAAATTGATAGCAATGATGTTATTCTGTCTAGTAGAAACCATTCTAATCTCTGTATATGTAATTTTGTTAAGATTATTGGATGTGATCTTTGGGTGGTCACCAACTGCAAATGGAATCTTTAATAAGTTGTGCCACCCCATTGTAGTTTTACTAATATTAATTGGGATAAGCTTAGGATTATCTATTATATTGTTAATTTGGAACTGGAGAATGCTACAACGAGTAGCTGTACCAACATCTTTGTCAAACGTACATAGTGAAGCACTAAAAGACACTTACTGTTGTGAAGGTTTTCATTAAGTAAAAGAATTTACTTATTTCCTAGGAAAGGGGGGAATGAGACAGAGTAAAGATCCATTCTGAATTAGGTGAAGTGTCTAAGAAAGGTGAAAAGTCCGTGAGGCCAAAGCTGAAGGAAAAGCTCTCATGCCGAGACAGCAAGGAGACAGAGAAAGAAAAACAGAAAAGACTACAAGGTCGATTTGCCCCCGACTTAGACATTCCTTTGATAAAGAAGAACTGGTGCTAAATGTCACACGGAATGAATATGTATGAACTTATTGTGAAACTGTATGCATATGCATTTGGAAGGGGGATAAAAGAAGACCCGAGGTCTTCAGAGGTACGCATGCCTTGTTGGGGGACTTGCGTCCGGCGCGCCGCAATAAAGCATACCGGGCTTTACAACTTTTACGAAGTTGTGAGGTTTCTTCTTTTCTCCGCAAAACAGATGTCCATAATTGGGTGGCAGCTGTGGCCAATGAAGATAACTGGGATAAAAGGGGGTGGGTTGGCTGGTCAGGGAGAGCCTTGGAGGAGCCCTGATGAAGAAGCAGGATAAACACTGCTGTAAAGAGCTGCGTGTGAGAAAACCACCCAGAAGGTACGGGACTTTAGAAATATCATAACAACAATATGAATACAGCACTCTGGGACCTCCCTGCTGAGCCAGCACTGATGGTAAATGATGGAGAGCAGCTTGGGGAGCTCATCCATCAGCTCCCTCATCCCCCTGGGGTGGATCCCATCTGCTCCTAGAGACACCTGTGAGCATCTGAGTGGCTTAACAGGTCCCCAGCTGCTTCCTCCTGGAATTACAGGGGGCTATTCTGCTCCCTGTGCCCATCTACAGCTCAGGAGAGCACTTGAGGAAAACCTGTCTTATTGCTGAAAACTGAGACAAACAAGGTGTTAAGCACCTCAGCCTTTTCCTTATATTTCCTTACTATCCTTCCCCACTGCATCCAATAGAGAGCAGATATTCTCCTTATACCTCCTTTTGCTATTAATTTATTTCTGAAAAAAATTTTTTTCTTTTTCACAGAAGAGGCCAGGTTAAGTCCTAATCCAGCTTTCATCACTCTACTTTTTTTTCTCCATGACCTGACAACATCCTTAAATGCTTCCTGAGTTGCCCGACCTTCTGTCCGAAGGTGATGCACTCTCTTTTTTCCCCAAGTTCTCACAAATGCTCCATGCCCAGCCAGGCCAGTCATTTTCCTGCCCTCATCTTTTGTCACAGAGGCACAGGCTGCTCCTTCCCTATTGAGATAACTTTCTTGAGATGCATCCATCCTTCCTTGATCCCTTTGTTTTTAAGGGCTGTTTCCCTTTTAAAAATCAGTACCTGATATGGTATTCCCCAAATCTGCATCATAAATAGTCAAACACTATTCTCTTGAAGTCCAGCATAGAAGTTTTGTTGATGCCCCTCCTTCTTTCATAGGATATTGAAAACTCGATTATTTTATGGTCACTGTACCCCAGGCAGCCTCCAACCACCACATCTCCCACCAGTCCTTCTCTGTTTGTGAACAGCAGGAGACAGAGCTTTCCTTGGGAGTGGGAGTGTTAACAAAAATTAGGTAAAATAGAAAATCCATAACCCTAATGTAGCATTAAGAAGCAGCATTCTGTATTTGGCCAGATGCACGGGAGGGGGATAGCTCCTCCCAAAGGTGTGCATGCTGAGTACAGGAAAGTTTCTGTTTATATTCTGTATTTTGCACACATATTCATTGATTGTCCTGTACTAAACACACATATGATAATCATTTCCCCAAAATCATTAACATATTTCCCCTCGCCTTTACCCATGCATTCTCTGGTCCTGGGGGTCTCTGTGGTGGTCCCTGGTGCTCAGGGACCCCAATATTCCAGTGGGCCTGGCTGAGCTGGCAGGACACTGAGGCTGGAGAATTTCAGTTCCCCTTTTCACACAATGGGCATTGTGTGGTTTCCATAGGCCTGGGGTTTTGGAGAACCAGCACTGTGTGTGCTCACCTGGTGTAGACAATTTATCATCTGGTAATATGAGGTCACAGAGTGGGCTATGACATCACAGAGTGGGTTATGTGAGGTCATCAAGCAGCTACAACATCATAGACTTTCTCTGTGACATCAAAGAGCTGGCTGTGACATCACAGGGCAGAGGACATCATAGAGCAGACTATGACATCGCAGGGTTGGCTGTGACATCAGAGACCAGCTATGTGACAATAGATAATGAGTTGTGACATCACAGAGCAGGCTGTGACATCATGGAGGGGTGGCTGTGTGAAATCGCGGAGTGGGTTGTGGCATCAAAGACCAGCATAGGGAAATCAGAGAATAAGCTATGACATCACAGAGCAGGCTGTGACATCACAGGAGGGCTGTGTGAAATCACAGCAGGGCTGTGTGAGGTCTCTGGGTTGGCCACTCTGCCCCAGCCCCCCCTCACAGTTTCCCCCCAGAAGTCCAGAGCTGTTCATGCCCAGCAGGGTCCCTATCCCCTGGTATCCCCCTGGTCCACCTGGAGCTGCAGCCTCCCCCAAGGGTGTTCCACAAGATCAACCCCAAAACCTGACACGGGGACAAGGGGCTGGGCTGTGAGACCAGGACATCAAAGATGTGGATTATCCAGGTCACTGCGGCCTGGTTTGGGATGTCCAGGGCAGGAAAGATGTCTGGCAGCTGGAGCAGGTGGGGCTGGAGCCCTTGGCTGTGAGCAGAGGCTGAGGGAGCTGGGCTTGTGTGAAGAGTTTAGTTCAAGCATGGCTTAAAAAAAAAGGCCATGAAGCCATACAGTTGAGAGAACAGTAAAAGGTAGTTGCAAAGCAGTTCCAAAAGCAGTTCCCAGGCTTGATTTCTATAAACAATTAGGCTCTCTCATGCATCACTTTATAAACAATAAGGTTCTCAGACAGTCTTCCCATAACAGGCAAAACACCCTCTCTGGGAAAAGATGGCACCCTGGGAACAGATATGGAAGTTTTGGGAACCTTTCATATCACAGTGGGAACACTGGTTCTGTTTTTAATAAACAATTGTAGGTATTGTAAAACAAAAGGAGTGGTTAGAGTTTTCTCTGTTAGCCTATCGTGAACCTGGATTTTGGAATATGCATGAAGTTAATTAGCACTATTATTTAAAGTGACTGATCGATCAATAAATCGGAGTTCGATGCATTAAAGGATGGTCGTCTCCCCTTCACTTGAATAGGCTTGTCCAGCCCAGAGCAGGGAAGACTGAGGGGCTCCTCATCCCAGCCTAGCAGTGCCAGCGAGTAGGGGATGGAGAACACAGAGCCAGGCTCTTCACAGGGGGCTGAAGGGAGACAAGAGCCAATGGGTGGAAGGGGAAAGAGGGGAGATCGGCCAGGGCAGGAGGAGATGAAATGAGTCAGGCTGGTTTCAGCATTTCCTCAACAGCAACAGCAGCCTGACCCCCTTCTCCATCTGCCACTGACAGCTTAAAAACTTGGGAATTACTCAGGCTGCTTTACCCCCATTCCAGGATGGGCATCCTGATACAAGAACTTCACTGTGTTTATATCTATCACAGAACCGTATTTTTCTAAAAATAATTTTAGTGTGGAAATCATTGTGGATGGTGGACCTGTCAGACACTGCTGGGACATTGCACATGGCTCAGGGAAGAACGTGGTTGTTATTGAATTGTGTCCTGTTCAACTGTGGTCTTTTGGCCATGAAGAGAAACTTCCAGTGCCTCTGAGTCCCACCAGTTCCTGACCCCCAAAGGACACAAACTTGGTGAGTTCTGGCTCCCACTCCAGTGGTGGCACCTGTACCTCCCTCCATCCCCAGAGCAGAGCTCCCTTGTCCCAGAAAGTCCCTAGCAATGCAGGGATGTAGGAAACAGGACAGGCTGTGGGGATGAGGGGCAGGACACAGCCAGGGATTTGGGGTGGTTGTGAGCCCAGGTCAGGACGTGGCCCTTGGCCTTGGTGAACCTCATCCCATTGTCCTGGGCCCATGGCTCCAGCCTGTCCAGATCCCTCTGCAGAGCTTCCTGCCCTCCAGCACAGCCACACTGCCACCCAGCTTGGGCTCACCTGGGAACTGACTGAGGGTGCCCTCGATGCCCTCGTCCAGATCAGCAATAAAGAGATTTCACTGACCTGGCCCCAATCCTGAGCCCTGGGGACACCCCTGGATGTGACTCCATTCATCAGCTTCTCTGAGTGCCAGGGGTTGGATGGGGGAAATGGTGGGGAGGGGGTAGGGACAAAGTGTGATTGATTGTCAGCCATGAAGGGGCTTGATTTTCATATCTGTTCAGACTGCATGCGGAGGGGCTGGGGATCAATATCAACTGGGGATTACGGATACTAATTTAAAAAGGCGAAAAGAAAACTAAAAAGGAAAAAACAATTCTCCTTTCATTGTTTTCAGTATCGTAGATTCACTTTGAATACACTTCTGGAGTCTCTCTAATTAGACACAGAATTCAAGACTTGAATTATTCCCATGGGCTTCTCTTGTTTGGATGTTTTGAACAAATGTTTATGAGCCTTTGTCATTTAATTCCTGAATTGAAGAGATCAAGAAAGAAGAGGCCTCTGTAAATGTAAAATTCATCAGCAACCTCCAAGTTGCTGAGGATCCATCCTCATGAGAGCAGGAATGAATAGCAACGGGCACAGCTTTGTGGCTGCCCCAGCTTTGGGATGAGCTCTGGGCCTGGAGCTGGAGCAGCCTTTGAGGGCCCCAAGGCCGGGGCTCTTGTGCTGCCCTGGGCAGATGGGATGGCAGCAGGGACTGCAAAGCTCTCAGCATCTCCTGCAGAGGAGAGCAGGGCACCCAGGGAGCCTCCTTTCCCTTGGCCAGGCACGTTCCCCCATGCTGGGGCTGAGTCCTGTGGCAGCTGCAGCTGCTGCTGTGCCCTTGCCAGGGGCTGAGGCTGTGGGCCAGTGCCCAGAGCAGCCCAGCCTGAGCAGAGCTGTGGGGCCAGAGCCAGCTGGGCTGGGCTGGGGAGAGGCCCTTGGTGCTGCCCAGAGCTCAGGGCAGCTGGCAGAGCTTGCAGGGAGCTGGGCTGGGCTCAGAGAGCCTGGCCCAGAAACCATCAGTGTCCATCTCAGCCTGGCTGAGCGTGCAGGGGCCAAGAAGAGCAGTCCAGGGTCTGCAAGTTCTCTGGGTGGGAGCTGAGCTTGTGAGCCCCTGATCCCTGCCAAGTGCTGGGGCTGCACCTCCAGCTCCAGAGGAGATGGGACTGATGGGAGCAAACACAAATCATTCCTGCTGCATTCTTTCTTGTGTTTGCTTGTACAGGTGACTGGATCCATATGTAGATGAGGTGATTTGTGTCAGATAACACTGGTAGAGGGAGAAGAATAATATTATGTATCTGAAAATAATATTTCATGCATAATACACAATGAGAAATAAAAGACACATATGATCAGAAGAGTATCTAAATTTTTCAGTGGATGAAAGACTCATTGATGTTCCAGTGGTCAAACCTGTTCAAATACTTTCCTCAGGGTTTCCTTGAGATGAGTGGTGACCAGCAGAGGCCAAGGCCAGCCATAGCTCTCTGTCCTGGCAGCTTTTGTCTGAGAGAACCCTTGCATATAGGGAATGTTTCAGGGTGAGTATCAATTTTGAGAATGGGCACCTGGAAAGAGCGATGTCTCTTTCCATAGGAAGGAAAGCACTGGGCTCCAGTTCTCCAGGGGCTGATGAGAGGCAGCCCTCAGCATTCCAAGATCAGCATTCCAAGATCAGACCTGTCAGGTGGCCTCTGGGAGGCCAAACCAGCCAGACCTGTTCCATGTTCCCTTGGTTCCATGAGGCCCTGCAGGGTCACAGTGGCCCTTTGGTTCCATGGGGCCCCACACTGTCACAATGGTCTCTATGATTCCATGGGGCCTTGCAATTCCACATTGCTTTCCATAGATCCACGGTGCCCTGCAGAATCACAACGACCCTTTGGTTCAACGAGGCCCTGAAATGTAGCAATGGCCTCTTGGTTCCACAAAGCCCTGCTGCTTCACACTGGGCCCTTGGGACCATGCGGCCCAACAGAGCCACATTGATGGCCTTGGTGCCACAAGGCTCCACAGTGCCACAATGATCCCTTCATTTCATGAGGCCCCAAAGTGTCACCATCGTCTCCCTGGTTCCATGGGGCCCTACAGTGTCACCATAGTCTCCACAGGAAGGAAACCATGGAGCCCCAGTTTTTCCAGGGATGATGAACTGCAGTCACCAGAGGCCAAGGCTAGTCCTGTTCTTTCTGGCAGCTTTGTCTGGAAGCAACCCTTGGATATTCGAAATTTTGAACGTTGAATCCCAATTTCAACCATTTCTTCCTGGAGGGGAAGGCCAGTTCTTTCCCACAGAAAGGAAAGCATGGAGCCCCTGTTTGGAATGCAGGTGAGACCTGGCTGTCAGGAGGCCAAGGCCAGCCAGACCCATCTGTAATGGCAGCTTTTGTGAAGGAGCAATCATTGGATATACGACTTTTGCAGGTGGAATCTCAATTTCAGCCCATGGGCACTTGGAGAAGGATAGTTAATTTCCACAGAAAGGAAAACACAGAGCCCTTGTGTTTGGAATGCAGGTGAGAGCCGGCCCTCAGGAGGCCACAAGGGCTGCCAGAATCGTTGGTAATGGCAGCTTTTCTCTGGCAGCAATCCCTGGATATTGGGAATTTTGGAGCAGGAATTACATTTTGGCCATGGATGCTTGAATGAGAAGGGCAGTTCTTTTCCATTTGAAGGAAAGCTCAGAGCCCCAGGGTTTCAGGGGTACATGAGAAGAGACCCTCAACATGCCAAGGGCAGTTGGACCAGTCAGGCCAAGCACACCAGACCTGTTCCCTGCTCCCTTGGATTCATGAGGCCTTACTGTATCACAGTGGTGGTGTCATATGGGATCCTTGATTCCATGAGGCCCAGATGTGTCACACTGGCCTCTTGTTTCCAAGGCTTCAATGTGGCCTTGCACTGTCACAGGGGTCTCCTTGGGGCTGCAGTATCACAATGGACCTTTGGTTCCATGATGCCCACAGTGTCACAATGGTATCCTTGGTTCCACAGTGTGAGAATTGACTCTTCATCCCATGGAAATCCACAGTGTTCACTGCAGTCCCCTTGATTCCACCAGGCCCTCCCATACTCCAATGGCCCCATGGTTCCAGTGGGTCCCAAAGTGTCAGGACAGTCTCCATTGTTCCATGAGGCCCCACAATGTCACTGTGCTCCCCTTGGTTCCACAGGGCCTCACAGTGGATCAATGGAATCTTGGTTCCATGAGGTTCTTCAGTCCCAATGGTCTCCTTGGATCTGCAGTGTCACAGTGGCCCCTTGGCTCCACGTGGCCACGCTGTGTCACAATGGCTCATGGTTCCATGAGGCCACACAGTTTACCATGGGACCCTTGGTTCCATCAGGCCTTGTTGTGTCACAATGGACTTCTGGTTCCATGAGCTCTCACACTGCCAGCAGCAGTCTCCTTGGTTCTGCAGTGTCACCATGGACCCTTTGTTCCATGAGGTTCCGCAGTAGAATAGAACATGGTCACCTTGGTTCCGTGAGGTTCTGCATTGTCACAATGGCCCCTTGGTTCCAAGAGGTTTCTCAGGGTCACAATGGTCTCCTAGGATCTGCACTATCACAATGGACTGTCGGGAGTTTAGTTCAAGCATGGCTTAAAGAAAAAGGTCATGAAGCCATGCAATTGAGAGAAAAGTAAAAGGTAGTTGCAAAGCAGTTCCAAAGCAGTTCCCAGCCTGATTTCTATAAACAATTAGTCTCTCTCAGGCATCATTGTATAAACAATAAGGTTCTCAGGCAGTCTTCCCATAACAAGTGAAACACCCTCTCTGGGAAAAGATGGCCCCCTGGGAACAGATATGGAAGTTTTGGGAACCGTTCATATCACAGTGGGAACACTGGTTTTATTTTGTGTAAACAATCAACGGTATTGTAAAACAAAAGGAGTGGTTAGAGTTTTCTCTGTTAGCCTATGATATACCTGGATTTTGGAATATGCATGAAGTTCATTAACACTATTATTTAAACTGGCTGATCGATCAATAAAAGGAGTTCGATGCATTCTAGGATGGTCGTTCTCCCCTCACTTCAACAAATGGTGACACCCGGATGTGATAGCGGACACCACAACGATCGCGAACACCATGGGGATTGCGAACACCACAAGAAGTGAGGACTGGTTCGGGCTCCGAAGCAGCCGGAGCGGCAGATAAGCGCGAAACCAAAGCGGAGAAAAAAAAGCCGCCGATACGCGCCGTGCCCTGGCGCCCATATAGATGAGACCAGCCGACACGTGTGGCCGACACCTGGAAAAGAGCTGCTAAGGGAAAGTGCGCACTTAAAAGAGGTATGGAAAGGCAAGCCGCATATGAACTTTTTATTACATTTTTGCAAAAAAGGCAAATTAAGGGAATAGACTTACGGAAGGAATTGCAAGGTCTTTTGGCTTATGGTCTGGAACAGGGAATCTTTGTGAATCCCCACACAGTTTACGAGTTAACGGAATTGCGTGAATTCGCTGATTTATTGTCAGAGGCTGCTTTAGAGAGTGGTAAAACTGCCAAGAAGCTAAGCAGGCCATGGCGAGTGATATGTGGTGCACTATTTTACTATCTCTCTGAGTGCAAGACAGCGGCCGCAGCTCGTGGTGCTTCCGAGTCTGTGCTACTCCGAACTCAGCACGGGCGCTCCGCCATGGTGAGCAGCTGCGGTGAGCGACCGCCTGAAATACTGCGCTGTAGCAGCAGGAGCGGAGGCAGCAGCGGGGAGAGCAGAGCCGCCGCGTGGGAGTGGAGGCACGCCGCCCCGGGAGAGAGCGAAGCCGCTGCGGGGGGAGAGCGAAGCCGCCGCGGGGGGAGCCGCCACGGGTGCAGCGGTGCCTGCAGCGGAGTCAGCCTGCCGGCGAGTAAAGAGCCCAGCGCAGTGGGGTGGTTTTCGCCCGCTCCGACACATGCACCGCGGGACTGGAGTGCTTTTTACAGCGGGAGCGTTTCTCCCTCCCCCCACAGCTGGAAAAAGCTTCAGTTTAAGACCTAACAGCCTAATGGATGTAACTTTTGTCAACAAAAGGAAAAGATCCCTGTTGTAAAAGATCCCAGTGATGGTAAACAAGCGAAGCTAAAGGCACTTTTGTTCTTCCTGGCAGAGACTGTGAAACAGGAATCAGCGTACTGTATGCATGGGTCAAATTTCGGCCGATTTGGCTTGGCATTGGTTATGCTGTCTTGAAATCACCTGTATTGGCAGAGACTTTAACATCTGGGGCCCAGATGGCTCAGTCAGTGGAACATCAGACTCTAGAATTATATTTTGAAAAGTTTAAAAATGTTAAGATATGTTAGACTGATTGTATGAGTGAGATGTTGTGAGTGTGCTTTTTGATATAGAAATGCTATAGCAAACACGTGAACAAAGTTATTTTAGCTTAATATTTTAGAATCAGGCCTGTAAGTAAGTTATAGTAAATGCTATATTTTATGTCTATAGTAAGTTTTATCTGTTATTAAGTAGTTTAAGTTAAATTAAATGCTAAATACTATTAAGGTTAAGTTTTTTAAGTTTACTTTCTGTTAAGTTCGAGGTCTGTTAAGGTTAAATCATATTAGGTTTAAGATAAGTTAGATTCTGTTAAGTTTGATCTTACATTATTTACAAATAAGTCTGTTATTTAAAATCAGTTAAGTTTTGTTATAGTTAAGTTTTGTTAGAATTAAGAGATTTTACATGCAAGTTCTGTTGATTTAAATTTTTTTTAAGTTTAAGTAAAGATAAGTTTAAGTAATGTTAAGTTCTATTAAGTTTAAATATTTTAAGTTTAAGTATTTTAAGTATAAGTGCTATTAAGTTTAAGTGATGTTAGATAGATTTATGCTTTTACGATAGGTGTTTATTTTATGATTTGTGTTCAAAGTGTTGTTGTGAACATCAGAGAAACCTTGCTAGCTGAAAATACTATTTAGTTATTAGAATTGCCTATTCTTATGTTGCAAAGAGTGTAGCACAGCTAGCCCATAGAATTTTGAAGCCAGTTAAGTTCTGTTAATTTACAAATAAGTCTGCTAAGTTAAATATTTAAGTGCTTTAAGTGTATACTACTTTCTCACCACCCCAAATCAACAAAGGACTGAGAATTACCCAGCTGATGCCATTTCAGCCAAATGACTAAAGGATTACAGACTGTAAAACTGATTTTGAACTTTTCTGAGAAACCCAATGAAAAGGTGGATGTGAAAATCTCAAGGACAGAAAGGATTGTTTTCAGACTTGCCATTCAACTCCTCTCCAGGTTCACATGAATGAAAACAGCTAACAGCTTTCTTTTCTTAGTCCAATTACCACCTACCGTGCAATGCCTGATAAGGCCGGACATTGTGGCTCAGCTGGGGGTGCTTTTAACCCTTTGGGATAAAAGCTGTTGCCGGACGACCAGGGAACTGATTGACATTATTGAATCATTATCATCTTTCCATATAAAAGGACCGGCAAAAGAGAGCTGCCTTGAATGTCACAGCCCACATTGTGCTGCTTGGGTTGCACTGTGTTGCGGGGGTTGTGACAGGACCTTTTGGGTGGATCAGTTGTCACTTTTTCATTTATGGTGTAACATCTGTAATTATAGACATACCTGGGAACATAATTGGGAGTGGGCACTACGGAATGAGACAGGGCTAAACACTGCCTCAGCTTTAGATCTTTATGAATCACATGAGCAGAAAATCTTGGCTTATTATCGGTGGGAGGTACAGTGTATTTTGAAAAGGGTTAAAGCTCAAATTGCATCATAGATAGCCTCTGTAAGGTGTAGAAAACTGGTGCCTTTAACACAACATTCTGTTGTAGGGCCTATAAAAGGAGATCCCAATCAAGCATTAGATAACTGCATTAGAAGGTTGCAAAGGTGTGGTCTTCAAGTACCCGAACAGTAAGGTTAAAAACTGATAAGAAAAAGAAGGTCAAAGAAAAAACAGAAAAATGAGGTTTACTTTTGTTATATTGCTAGGTGTAGTAGCAGCTGAAGAATTAAGGGTAATACAGTTTAATCAACCTAGAGATAATGTATGAATAACACTTGCTAGACAGATTAATCAGTCATTGCTTTGTCTCAGCATTGCCAGTATGGTCTCCTCAAGAATTCTGCAGTCTTATTAATAATCGTGCCTTATGTATGCACAGTATGGTAAATATTAAATTGTCTGCACAAAACGGGTATACTGCCAGTCAGAGTGACGGCTACCGCCAATGTCTGCTAATTCAATCACTTAATACTCCTTTGCATTCTCCACCTGAGGAGTTGGAGCTTTTCGGAAGTGCAAATGCTAGCATGACCAGCACTTCCAACGGTGGATGGTTCAGCTTTGATTATTCTAATCCCTTAAAGATGAATCAGCATAAACAAACATGGGCTACTCTGGATTCATCTCTAAAGCCAGACATAGTGTCTAAACAACTCTACAACCACTGTAAAGGCTCTAGCATCATGAAACCTAAGAAATTACCTACAGGAATATTTCTAATTTGTGGAGATAGAGCCTGGAATGGCATACCTGCCCAACCTCAGGGTGGACCTTGTTATTTAGGCAAGTTATCACTATTCCACCCTAATATATCTGTGTTAATGCAATTAAGTCATAAGATAAACAGGCAAAAGCGTAGCTTACATAATTTAGACTGTAGTCAAATAGGAGATCCATGGTTCTGGAGTAAATTTAAACAAGTGACGGTTTCAGCTTTTCTACCATGAGGTGCTGCAAGCAAAGCATTGACTCTAGCAAAACAAATAGGGTGTTGGGCTAAGGGTGAATTGAATAAGACATCACAGATATTAGATATGTTAACTGCAGATGTACAGAGTGTTAATCACGCTGTTCTGCAAAATAGAGCTGCCATAGATTTCTTACTACTAGCACAAGGCCATGGGTGTGAAGAGTTTGAAGGGATGTGTTGCATGAACTTATCTGATCATTCTGTATCTATTCATGCTAAGTTAAAAGAGCTACGATTAGGGCTTAACAGCCTTAAAGAAGAAGAAGGATTGGGAATTGATGAGTGGCTTAAAAGCCTAGGATTGGGACCATGGCTAAGAAACCTTGTAAAATATGCTATAGGGATATTAGGTGTACTCTTATTGCTTTTACTTATCTTACCTTGTTTCTGTAGCTGTATCCAAAAGATGGTTAGTAGGATGATAGAGAAAATGTGGCAAACTAACCTCCTTTCTCAAAAAGAAAAAGACGGGGGAAATGTCGGGAGTTTAGTTCAAGCATGGCTTAAAGAAAAAGGCCATGAAGCCATGCAATTGAGAGAAAAGTAAAAGGTAGTTGCAAAGCAGTTCCAAAGCAGTTCCCAGCCTGATTTCTATAAACAATTAGTCTCTCTCAGGCATCATTGTATAAACAATAAGGTTCTCAGGCAGTCTTCCCATAACAAGTGAAACACCCTCTCTGGGAAAAGATGGCCCCCTGGGAACAGATATGGAAGTTTTGGGAACCATTCATATCACAGTGGGAACACTGGTTTTATTTTGTGTAAACAATCAACGGTATTGTAAAACAAAAGGAGTGGTTAGAGTTTTCTCTGTTAGCCTATCATATACCTGATTTTGGAATATGCATGAAGTTCATTAACACTATTATTTAAACTGGCTGATCGATCAATAAAAGGAGTTCGATGCATTCTAGGATGGTCGTTCTCCCCTCACTTCAACAATGGACCATTGGTTCAATGAGGCCCCAATGTGCCAAAATGGATTTTGGTTCCATGGGGTTCTGCTGGGTCACCATGGACCCTTTGTTCCATGAGTTTGCACAGTGTCAAAGCTGCCTTCTTGGTTCTGTGAGACCCCGCTGTCACCAAATCTCTGAAATATCAGAATAAGGCTCCTTAACACTCATTTGCTATTTCAGAGGGGATCATTTATTCAGGCCTGAGGCCCAACATGGCATAACTCCTAATCCTTTGTGGACATGGAATTCTACCAGTGTGTTACTTATATACAGTCCCTAAATGTGAATTACAATTTACCCACTTCCATAAAACCCACCCCAAGTTCCCAGATTCACTCCTTGTTTTCTCTATCCCTGCACCCTTGAGCCAGATGTCTTCTTTTCCTCTTCCAACCATCCTTGCTGGGAAAGCAGCCCCTGAATGCCTTGTTCCTGTGCTGGAAGTTCACAGGCAGGATACAAATGGAATGCACCCTTTTGGTATCAGCCCCAGGCTTTGTGTGGGCAGGCAGAGGCAGGCAGGAGGCAGAGCTGTCAGCAAAGGAAGGGCCCAGCCAGGTGGGGCAGCCGAGGGATGCCAACAGCCTGCAGGGACAGAGGCGCAGGGCAGGGACACTGTGGGACAGCCTGGGCTGCACAGGGCACAGGGATGGGCAGCAGCTGCAAGACAGCCCTGCCAGAGCCAACTTGGGCAGCACTTTGGCCATGGCTGCTGGGCCTGGGCCTGAGGCAGGAGCAGGAGACAAGTGACCCTTGCAGGCCTGGGGCCTCATGGCCTCCTTGTCCCTGCTCAGCAGCCTTACAGGGGCTGCCCCATGCTCCTGCCCTTGGCATTGCACATCCCCACATGCCAGTGCCCATCCCGGGAAGAGCCCTGAGCAAGGAGGGAGGGACAGGATCTGCCTGGCCAGGGGCTGGGGCTCAGGCCTTGGCCCTTTGCATTCCTCAAACACATCCATGTTTGCTCAGCACCAGAGACACCTTTGTTTGTCTCCAGCTGTCATCACTGCCTCCAGTGTTCTGCTCTACCTGGAACCTGGAGACACTTTGTGAGTTCTGTTCCTCAGTGGGACCCAAAACAACTTCAAGAACATTCATATTTTCAATTTAACTTTCAGTTGTTGAGGTTTCTTGGACACTCTCTCAGGGACTGAGTCTCATGTATCAACACCAAAGCCTTGAGAGGGTCATTTAAGTTTTCTAAGTCCTGTTATGGAGAAAGATTTCAAACACCGTGTAAAAAAATATGCATTCCTATTTTTAAGTATGTATTTTATTTTATTTCTCTTTAGAGCAGAGGTGATTGCAGCAGTCTGTGATTGATATTGACCCAGGGTCTCTCCTCAGCAGCTCTGGCCTGCTCACAGAAGCTGTGCCTTGAGCTCTGACCTGGTGTGGACAGCCTTGCTCCACATGGCCCAGCCCCGTCCTCTCTGTCCTCACTGCCCTGGGCCCTGCTGTGCTTGCAGAGCTGGCTGCACTCAGCCTAAGAGGGGTTTTCACTTTTTGGGGATTTTTTGAAGCAGTCTCAATCTGCTGAGTTTCCCCAGTGCAAACAGACACACTGCTCAGGTGTGTGCCAGCCCCAGGTGGCACCAAAGCCACTGCAGAGCTGCCCTGGGCCAGCTGTGAGGGTGGATCATCAGGCCAAGCTGCACTGGGCACTGCAAGGGGCTGTGGCCATGGGCACTGCACTGACCCCACTGCTGGGTTTGGCTGCCACGGCCACTGTGAGAAATGAAACTGTCCTTGGAAACACGGGGGAGGACTGGGACATACTGGGGAACACTGGGAACGCTGTGGGAGACACTGGGACATACTGGGAGTTAAACTGGGGAAGACTGGGATGACCTGGGAACACGAGGACTGCTGAGGGGGAATCTGGGTGGACTAGGATGGACACTAGGGGTTCACTGGGAAATACTGGGAGTGATACTGTGGCAAACTGGGGACATGGGGGACATTGTGGCGAAGACTAGGGACACCGGGGCATCCTCTGGATAAAATTGGGGTGATCTGGAAGGGACTGGGAATAAACTCACGTGTATTGGGAGGGACTGGGCTGTACTCGGAGGGATTGGAGGGGCACTGGGTTTGAACTGGGCTGTACTGAGGATGAACTGGTTTGTACTGGGAGGGACGGGAGGAGGGTGAATGGGCTGGTCCCGCCTCCACTGCATGTCATTTGCAGAGGCTCCCGCCAGTCACTGCCTGCAGCCAATCAGCGCCAGGAATCCGGAACTGAGGGCGGTGCCTAAGGTTGGCGCCATCTTTCCTGTTTGTCTAAATCTCCCGTCATGCCCCACGGCTGGATACAGCCCCCGTTAGAGCCGGGACTACAATGCCTGTCATGCCCCACGCTCAACAGAACCCTGGGATCCGCCCCAGTCTGTCCCATAAATGCCCCCCAGACCCCCCAGGATCCCTCAGTGCCGCCTCAGCGCCCATTCTGGACCCCACAAAGCATCCCAGAGTGCTCCTGAGTGCTCCCAACCCCACAGATGCCCGGTACGGCCACTTCTGGGAATTCATCTCCTCTCATCTCCCGCGGCCCCAGAGCCCCTCAGAACACAGTCCTGTGCCTGAAACTCCTGCCGTGCCCCGTGCCCTAAACAGCTAGGTTAGAGCTCCCCGAGCTCCCCCCAAGGGCTCCCGAACCTTTTACGTTCCCCCGGAGGGCCTCAAGACACGGCTCGGATGCAAAAGTATCCTCCAGGAGCCTTCCCGGGCCCATAAACATTGTGTTTGATCCACTTCCAGGACTATGGCTTCCATCATGCTCCTTGGCGCATGTCCAGTGCTATTCCAGCCGGGACTTCGTCTCCCGTCATGCCCCACGCCTCCACCAAGAGCTATTGCAGCTGCGCCTAGAACTCCCATGATGCTCCGCGGCCCTGTTAAACCGTATTATACTCTCGCCTACAACTCCCGTCATCCCCTGCGCCTGAGAGAGCCCCGTTCGAGCCCCCCAAGGGCCCACCCGGACCCTGAAGGGGCCCAAATTCCCCTCCCTGACTTCCATGGCCCCCCTGGACCACCCAATTGCTGCCCTGGACCCCGAACTGTCCCTCAGAATCCCTGAGTGCCCCTCCAATGCCCACCCAGCTCCCCCGAATGTCCCCCAGACCCTCAAGTTCTCTCTGAATTCCCTCCTCAGACCCAAAACTGCCCCAAATGTGTCCCAGAAATGTCTCCATGGGTCCCAAAGTGGCCCCTTTTACCCTATCTGTGATAATGTTAAAAATGATGACAAAAGGATTTAAAATAGGACTAATTAGCATAAAGGAGGAGAAATCAATAGCCACACTGGTCAATGAATTAATGAAGGGAACTGTGTTACTTAGAACCAAAGACCAATAAATTTTTTGCTTGCTAAAAATGCATAGATTTTAAAAAATAAATATTAAAATTTGGTAATACAAATATAGAATAACAGTATTATAAATAAATTATAACAAATAATTGCCATTTATTAATTCATTACTTTTTTTTACAGGAAAATGCATAAATTTTTTATGCTTTGGGATGTCATTCTGTAAGAGATGGTCCAAAGATCCCTCATCTGCCTCACAACCGCCGTCAAGGATGGAGATTGAAGCCCTCCGCAAGGACTGAGATGAGACCCTTAAAATTCTAACTCAGAGTGCTGGCCTGACTGGAGCGGGATGTCTGCCATAGGAAGTGGGAGGTTTCCCATAGGAACCAGTCTTGAAACAACTGGCCCCGCTCCCTGCTGGCACCGGTTTGTGCTGTTCAGAGCTGGACTGTCTGTACCTGTTCCCAATGGATTTATTCTCCACTGTGCCCTCAATGTGCCATCCTGCTCCCCTCCCGGCAGTAGATTATAAAAGAGCCCTGAGTTAACCAAAGTCTTTGAGACTCTCCCCAATGTGACCAGATGGATCTATTGGCCAGAACACGAGGATTTCATCTCTCTGTTGGTAGCTATTCCCCCCCACCCAACCCTCCTTTCTCTCTCTCTCTCTGTCTTTTATCTTCTTTCTAGTCCTTCTGTTGCATTTGCTGTGGGCACTCAATAAAAGGTGTATTTGTTTTGATTAATACTGAAAGTCCCTACTGCGTGTCTTTTAGGTTTTGGAAAATAATGATAAATAAAGTACACATAATTCATAGTATAAAAAATAGACACTTCCCTGGGGGCAAGGAGTGTGCCTATGGCTGACTTCTGGCAGGCCAGAGAAAAAATGTTATAGATAAGAAACAATAAACAACCTTGGAAACCAGAGCCAAAGAATTCAGACTCCTTCTTTGAAACACCGGGCTGCGATAAAAGGATTCTCAGGATCATCCCTGACCACAAGAAACCTGAGATTGGCCTTCTGGGCTGTCTGGGTCAACATCAGAGACTTCCAACATCTGGAAGTTTTCCTTTAGCCCATTAAGCCATGTTGCTGGGGTCTTGTCTTTTTCCTGAGTGCTGTCAAACGCTAACCTGGTATTACTCCCTCTAGGGACTGATTCTTTTATCCCTCTGGTCATCAGGGGCCTGTAATCTCTCATATTTCTTCTCCTCTCTTCTTGATTAGGGTCCCAGTCAGGCTCCACTGAAGGCATTTTTTGGTCACCTGGGGGCCCGGGCTGGTTTTCTCACTCCCAAATTTTCATTCCTGCAGTTCTTATTAATCGAGCCTCCTCTAGGGAAAATAGGATGTTAAAGATGGAGTTCAATTCTCCCCATGTATAAATATTAGGGCTAAAAATGGATCAGTTTGATTTGCTGTTCCTACTGAGTCTTCCACTAAATTTCACAATTCTATCTTAAAGCTTCTAACTTTGGACACCGTCAAGGGAGCGTTTACAAATCCAATCTCACTGGCCACCCTGCACATGGGAACTTCTTTGAGGGGGAGCAATTTTTCCGCTTCAGCGACTTTGAACCGGGTGTTACAACATCAGCTGTGGAGGCTGACTGGATAACTTCACTCTTGGGCATGAGATTCTGAGATGTGGTTTGGGTTCTCATTTGTGGTGGGGGAGGCAGAGCAGGAACTTCCTGGTGAATAAGGGGTGCATGAGATGATAGAGGTAAGGGGACGGTAGTGAAGGGTAAAGAGAGTAAGGAGAGGGTGGAGGGGAAGATGGTGAAGGTATAACTGGGTTAGGAGGTGGTAAAGGAATGACAGCTGGGAGAGGAGGAGGAATTGGGTCCACAGAAAGGGGAATTGGAGGAAGGATTTGAGGTACTGCAAGGGTAGGAGGAGGTAAGTGGTCAAGGCGGGCCTAGTTTTTGTCAGCCTTCCCAGCCTCTTCTTCTTTTACTTTACTAGCTTGCTTTCCCTCTTTTAATTTATAGGCTATTGTGTTTTCCCCCTCTGAGTCGTACTTTAGCCAACAGGTGACATTCTGTATCTGCTCCATGTCTGGGTCCTCTTGAGTACTCAAGTATTGATGTCATTGGGTACACAACGGTTTGTCTTGTGTACTGTACCATGGCCACTGCACCTGTAAATTTATCCTTGGCCATACCTTTGTGCAATAGTGGACCATCTTCATTTGATGTAATCTTTTTGTTATTTCCCAATTGTGCCAGTTGTTAGATAGTTTTCTTAAGGGAATATTGGGAGGGATGGTTTTAATTTTCTTCTTATTCTTTCTTGGGGAATTTACTTTCTTACTATAACACTTCCCCATACCTTCTCAATGGGCCTTCAAAGAAACTCTAATGTGCCTCTACCCAAACCAAGGAATACCAACAGACAATGCAATGATTAAACAACTCAGGCTTGTTTGGCTCTTTCAACTTATTTCTTATTTTCAGTATTTAAGTCAAACTTTAAGCATTCAAATAACTCCTAAACAACTTGCATTCACAATTCTTACACTCTTTCATTGTTTGATGCTGGCGCAATGCCAGTGCCTCCATGAAAACAGATTCTCCCTGGTGTCTGCTGTGAGATGTGACCAGGAATAGAACAAAACAGGCTCCCACTTAGAAATAATGAAGAGAAAAATTTATTAACCTACAACTATACGTAAAAAGAAACACACAGAAAGAATGAAAACCTTCTAAAAACATTTCTCCTCCCCCCACCAAATTTCCAATACATCCATCCATCAGATCACCAACTCTCAGTCTGTCACCACCTTTTAGATATCAATTCTCAGTTCATCAAGGAGTGAGGAGTCCCTCTTGTGCCATAGGCTTCCCCTGGAAACACAGTTGAGACCTCTCGTGTTTCCTGTCACACGTGGCACCGCCCAGAGATCATTGCCATCATGACATCTTCCTTCCATGTCCAGTGCTCTCACCACTGCGCATGGATCAGAGCTGCTTCTAGGATTTTCCTTTTAAGGGTACTTGGTCCAGTTTCAAAAAAAAGCAGTGTCTCACTTTCTGGATAACTGTCCCCCTCCAAATTTCACCCCCTGGGGCCAAAGGGTCTCAAGAACAGAGATCTTCTCCTCCCCTGAAGATCAAGGGCACCAACCACCCTCCTCGCCTGTCGTCTCTGTTCACACACTCCTTCAGATCACATCACTGCATTCACTTGGCTCTGAGCCATTGCCTCCCCACTAAATGCAGTCTCTGTGTCACAGGAAAAAATGGTTCTGTCCATAGCTATACAAGAAAAGTCCAGCCAAAGGACTTTGCAAAGGACCTCCTCCCACCTAAGATTCTTCTTCACTTCTCTTGTGGCCCATTTCCTCTTATCTCTCTTATCATCCAGCTCCAGGAGGATCAGCATTTGTAAGGTTTCCATCATCCAAGAAAAAGGGTTGAAAATCTCAGTCTCTGCCTGTCCAGAGGTCCCACGGCTGCCTTGCCAGGCACCTTCTCCCTGCACCCATCCTTCTCCTTCTTGCTGGCCATGCTATCAAATTCCAAGGTGGCACAGGCACAGACACCAGCTCTCTCTCTCTCTCTCTCTCTCTCTCTCTCTCTCTCTCTCTCTCTCCTGGTGGTGGTAGCTGCCCGATGACTCTCCATTGTTCCTCCACCCTTCCATCCTCGGGGCCTCTTCACCTCCCATCTCTGTCCAAGGCCCAGGCCTACCTCACATGACCGCATGGCTTCCCGTCCCCCACCCAGCTGGCAGCAGCTGGGCAGGGGAGAGTTCTGAACTCTTTCACCACCACAACCCAAGAGAAAGTTTTCCTGGGAGTTCTCTGCTTTTAACCCCTGTGTCCTCAGAGGTGTATCCATGTCCCCAGTGGCCCCACCAGTTGCCCATATTCAAATCTGAGCATCTATTGGTTTGACCACAGCATCCCAAAAATCTCACTTCCTCTCAAACCATGACAGGGTAATAGGAACCTATAGACTCTATCTTCTCCTTGTATGTTACTTTATGAAATTGTATAGTTATTGATGTTGTTCAAGTTGTATAGCTATTGATAAAATTGTGTAGCTGTTGATTCTTTTACTATCCTAATATAATGCCTTTAGCTTATTCTTGTGTGTTGCCTTATAAAGTTGTACAACTGTTGGTATTGTCAATAGTCTAGAAGTGGAGGTAAAAGGATTTTTGATGATAGATAATGTAAGTTTGGGGAATAAATCAAGGTCAGCACACGGGTCCATTCCAGAGTTAGTGGAATCTACACAAGGGATACTTGTACTTTGTTTGCTATTTCTTCAGCAAGGGCCCTGTAGAGGTATGGTAGACATGGCATTTATTTAAAAGAAAAAAAAAGGGGGAATTGTAGGTACACAGTTTGTGGTAATTGGGAATGGGGCTGTGGCTGAGCCTCATCCCTAAGGGGCTACAACCATGCAGGACAGGTGAACAGTGTTAAAGGAAATGAGACATGGAGTGCTGAGGTGTACTGACCAACCACAAAAGGGTACAGAGGGCACACAGGTGCAATGTGTGTAAGATGAAGGATATAAAAGGTTGTACTGAAGAACAATAAAGGGCTGATCCTTGATGCCTTTATTGGTGTCAACTGTACCCCCAACAGCAACAAGTGATGTCACACAGCCCCCCTGTGATGTCACAGCTCTTTCTCTAATGTCACAGCCAACTCTGCGATGTCATAGTCTGCTCTATGATGTCATAGTCTGCTCTGTGATGTCACAGGGGCAGTCTATGATGTCACAGCTGCTCGATGACCTCACATAACCCACTCTGTGATGTCATAACCGACACTGTGACCTCATGTGACCAGATGATAAATTGTCTACACCAGGTGAGCACACACAATGCTGATTCTCCAAAACCCCAGGCCTATGGAAACCACACAATGCCCATTGTGTGAGAAGGCGAACTGAAATTCTCCAGTCTCAGTGTCCTGCCAGCTCAGCAAGGCCCACTGGAACATTGGGGTCCCTGAGCACCAGGGACCACCACAGAGACCCCCAGGACAGGAGAACGCATGGGTAAAGGGGGGGGGAAATATGTTAATGATTTTGGGGAAATGATTATCATATGTGTGTTTAGTCCAGGACAATCAATGAATATGTGTGCAAAATACAGAATATAAACAGAAACTTCCCTGCATTCAGCATGCACAACTTTGGGAGGAGCTATCCCCCTCCCGTGCATCTGGCCAAATACAGAATGCTGCTTCTTAATGCTACATTAGGGTTATGGATTTTCTATTTTACCTAATTTTTGTTAACACTCCCAATCCCAAGGAAAGCTCTGTCTCCTGCTGTTCACAAACAGAGAAGGGCTGGTGGGAGATGTGGTGGTCGGAGGCTGCCTGGAGCACAGTCACCATGAAATAATTGAGTTTTCAATATCCTATGAAAGAAGGAGGGGCATCAAAAAAAAATCTGCCCTGGAATCAGGAAGGGCAGACCTTGGCCTGTTCAGGATGCAGATTTGGAGAGTACTGAATCAGGTACTGAATTTTTAAGGGAAACAGCCCTTAAAGACAAAGGTGTCCAGGAAGAATGGACACACCTCAAGAAAGGAATCTTAAGGGGGAAGGAGCAGCCTGTCCCTCTGTGCCAAAGTTGAACCAGAGAGGAAAATTACTGTCCTGGCTGGTCATGAGGTTTTTTGTGGGAACTCAGAAAAAAATAGGTCAGGCAACTCAGGAAGTTTTAAGCATGTTGTTGGGTCAAGCAGAAAGAAAAGTAGAGAGATGAAAGCTCAATTAGAGCTCCACTTGGCCACTTCTGCAAAAAGTAATAGAGTTTTTATAAACAAACTAATAGAAAAAGGAGGAATAGGGAGAACCTCTACTCCATAGTGGATGCAGTGGGGAATAGAGTGACTAAAGATAAGGAAAAGGCTGAGCTGCTTAATACCTTGTATGTCTCAATTTTCAACAATAAGACAGGTTTTCCTCAAGACAAGTGTTCTCCTGAGCTAGTGGATGGGCACTCGGAGCAGAACAGCCCCCCTGTAATCCAGGAAGGAGCAGCTGGGGACCTGCTGAGCCACTCAGATGCTCAGAGGTGAGACATAAACTTTAAAGAATTTAGGGATTTTAGAGGAGCTGAGGTTTTAGTTAGAGATAAGCTTTATTCGAGTTAATCAAAATAAATTGGTAGGCCTTGATGAAATTAAGAGTTAGGAGTTACCTAATAATTGATTGCTTGTCAACACAATGTTTGGTTAGCTGGGTTTATAATGAAGAATATAGAAACTGATAAATAGCTTTTAGGAACATAACAAAATTGTAGCCTCCTCTGTTTTGAAACCAATTCAAGAGGGGAATGGGAGTTCTACCACGGGTTCATTTGTCATATTTGCATTTAAAAGGTGGAAAGGTCAGAACGGTGAAATCTTCATTTACTTCCTCATTTTGGGACCCCTCCCCATGAAAGGGACTACCAACTCATTCTGACAAACAAACTATGCATGCTTAATAGCTTTTGAACTAATTACCATACAAAGCGGGGAATGGGATGTACCAAAGTTATGAATATGCATTTGTATTTTGGGTATTCAATACTTATATAGATAAAAGGACTCTGTAATCACCTGTAAACTGTGGTGTGTATTTGGGAGCTATCCTGCATGCTTCCCAGTGTGGCAATAAACATACACTTTCTAACTTTAAACTCTTAGAGAGTCTTTTTCCATCAGTGTAGGATGTCGGTACTAGATCAATATCCAAATTTTTAATAAATCACAGGTGTCTCTGGGAGCAGATGGGATCCATCCCAGGGGGATGAGAGAGCTGTGGATGAGCTCCCCAAGTTGCTCTCCATCATTTACCCATCAGTGCTGGCTCAGCAGGGAGGTCCCGGAGGACTGGAGGTACCAATGTACCAACCCCAACAAGGGCTGGAAGGAGGAGCTAGGGAACTCCAGGCCTGTCAGCCTGACCTGGGTGCCCAGCAAAGTTATGGAACAGACCACCTTGAGTGCCATCCCAGGGCACCCACAGGATGGCCGAGGGATCAGAACCAGCCAGCGTGGATTTCAATATCTGCACTGATGATCTGCATGAGGGGATTGAGTCCAGCATCAGCAAATTTGCAGATCACACCAAGCTGGATGTGAGTGTGGATGTGCTGGAGGGTAGGAGGGCTCTGCAGAGGGCCCTGGACAGTCTGGATCCAGGGCCCAAATCCAACAAGGTGAGGCTGAACAAGACCAAGTATGGAGAGAGTCCCTGTAAGATCTATGTATTGGATAAGTGGGTCCTAGTTACACCAAACGAGCTGCAGCTGCGAAGTCCTTAGGTTGGCAGCAGCTATAGCTTGTGAAGGTAACTGGGATAAAAAGGGGTGGGTCGAGAGCCCAGGAGGAGCCCCTGAGAAGCTATGATGAACTGTGCTGTAGAGAGGAACTGCTTGGTAGAAAACCAGCTAGAAGGTATGAACTTTAGGAATATAGTTGCAACAGCATGGGACTTGAGAAATATGAAATACAATAGGGTTGCAAAACCAAGTGCTGAGTCCTCCACTTTGGCCACAACAACCCCTGCAGTGCTACAAGCTGGGGACAGAGTGGCTGGACAGTGTCCAGGCAGAAAGGGACCTGGGGGCACTGATGGACAACAGGCTGGACATGAGCCAGCAGGCTGAGATGGACACTGATGGTTTCTGGGCCAGGCTCTCTAAGCCCAGCCCAGCTCCCTGCAAGCTCTGCCAGCTGCCCTGAGCTCTGGGCAGCACCAAGGGCCTCTCCCCAGCCCAGCCAGCTCTGGCCCCACAGCTCAGGCCAGGCTGCTCTGGGCACTGGCCCACGGCCTCAGCCCCTGGCAAGGGCACAGCAGCAGCTGCCACAGGACTCAGCCCCAGCATGGGGGAAGGTGCTTGGCCAAGGCCAAAGGAGGCTCCGTGGCTGCCCTGCTCCCCTCGGGCTGAGGTGCTGAGAGCTCTGCAGCCCCTGCTGCCATCCCATCTGCCCAGGGCAGCACAAGAGCCGTGGCCTTGGGGCCCTCAAGAGCTGCTCCTGCTCCAGGCCCAGGGCCCATGCCAAATCTGGGGCAGCCACAAAGCTGTGCCCATTTCTGTTCATTGCTGCTCTGATGGGGATGGATCCTCAGCCACTTGGAGGGTGCTGATGAATTTTCCTGCTCCAGAGGCCTCTTCTTTCTTGAGCTCTTCAGTTCAGGAATTCAGTGAGAAAAGCTCATAAACATTTGTTCAAAAATTTGTTGTCTTGTTCACCCGAACAAGAGAAGGCCCTGGGAATAACTGAAACTTTAATTCTTCTGTGGTTAATTAGACAGATTTCAGAAGTCTATTCAAAGTGAATATACCATATTGAAAACAATGCAGAGAGAACTGTTTTGTCCTGTTTTCTTTTTGTCTTTATAGATCGATATCAGCAATCCCCAGTTGATATTGATCCCCAGCCCCTCCTAATGAAGTTTGAGCAGATATGAAAATTAAGACACTTCATGGCTGAAGATCAATCACACTTTGTCCCCACCCTCTCCCCACCATTTCCCTCATCCAACCCCTGGCACTAAGAGCAGCTGAGGAATGGAGTCACATCCAGGGCTGTCCCCAGGACTCAGGAGTGCGGCCAGGTAAGTTCAATCTTTTTATTGCTGCTCTGGATGAGGCCATCGAGGGCACCCTCAGTCAGTTCCCAGGGGAGCCCAAGCTGGGTGGCAGTGTGGCTGTGCTGGAGGGCAGGAAGCTCTGCAGAGGGATCTGGACAGGCTGGAGCCATGGGCCCAGGACAATGGGATGAGGTTCACCAAGGCCAAGGACCGGATCCTGCCCTGGGCTCACAACCACCCCAAATCCCTGGCCCTGCCCTGCCCCTGATCCCCACAGCCTGTCCTGTTTCCTTCATCCCTGCATTGCCAGGGACTTTCTGGGGCAAGGGAGCTCTGCTCTGGGGATGGAGGGAGGTCCAAGTGCAGCCACTGGAGTGGGAGCCACAACTCATCAGGTTTGTGTCCTTTGAGGGACCAGGAACTGATGAGACTCAGAGGCACTGGAAGTTTCTCTTCATGGCCAAAAGACCACAGTTGAACAGGACACAATTAATTAACAATCACGCTCTTCCCTGAGCCATATGCAATGTCCCAGCAGTTTCTGATGAGTCCTCCATTCGCAAGTGATTTCCATACTAAAATTACTTTCAGACAAACCTGGTTCTGTGATAGATATAAACACAATTAAGTTCTTGTGTCAGGATGGTCATCCTGGAGTGCGGGCAAAACTGTTCCAACAATTCCTGATTTGCAAAGCTGTCAGTGGTGGATGGAGATGGGAGGTCAGGCTGCTTTTGGTGGGAGGAAATGCTGAAATCAGCCTGACTCATTTCATTTCCTCCTGTCCTGGCTGATCTCTCCTCTTTCCCCTTCCACCCATTGGCTTTTGTCTCCCACCAGGCCCCCTGGTGAAGAGCCTGGCTCTGTGTTTTCCATCAGCTCCTTGCTGGCACTGCCAGGCTGGGATGAGGAGCTCCTCAGCCTTCCCTGCTCTGGGCTGGACCAGCCCAGCTCCCTCAGCCTCTTCTCACAGCCCAAGGGCTCCAGTCCCACCTTGGAGGCCCTTGCCAGACCCTGCTCCAGCTGCCAGACATCTTTCCTGCCCTGGGCAACCCAAACCCGGCCACAGTGACCTGGATAATCCACATCCTTGATGTCCTGGTCACACAGCCCTGGCCCCTTGTCCCCATGTCAGGCTCTGGGGTGGATCCTGTGGAACATCCTTTGGTGGAGGCTGTGGCTCCAGGTGGGATCCCAGAGGACAAGGACCCCACTGAGCATGAACAGCATTGAACTTGTTGGGAGAAACTGTGAGGGGGAGCTGGGGCAGAGTGACCAACCCAGTGACCTGACACAGCCCTGCTGGGATGTCACACAGCCCCTCCGGGATGTCACAGCCTCCTCTGTGAGGTCATAGTCTGCTTTATGATGTTAGACCTCTGCCCTGTGATGTCAAATATATGGCCTATGGTGTCATAGCTTCTCCATGACCTTACATATCCCACTCTGTGATGTCATAGCCCACTCTATGACCTTGTGTTGCCAGATGATAAATTGTCTACACCAGGTGAACTCACGCCTGGAGTTTGTTCTCTAAAACCCCAGGCCTCCTGGAAGCAAGGGAATATTGGGACACTCTGGGACCCATGGAACCAAGGGGCCTCTGTGAAACTGCAGCACCAATAATAACATTGTGACACTGTGAAGCCACATGGAACCAAGGAGTCCATTGTCACATTTTGGGGCCCATGGAACCAAGGAGACCAGTGGGACAGTGCAGGGCCCAGTGTAACCAAAGGGCCATTGTGACATTGAGGGCACCCTTGGAACCAAGGATATCTTTGCAGATGTCACCAAGCTGGATGTGAGTTTTGATCTGAGGGAACATAGGAGTGGTCTGCACAGGGACCTTGATAGGCTGGATCCAGAGGATGAATCCAACAAGGTGAGGTTTAACAAATCCAAGTGCCAGGACCTGCAATTTGGCCTCAGTGCTACAGGCTGGGGACAGAGTGGCTGGACAGCAGCCAGGCAGAAAGGGACCTGCAGGGACTGGTGGACAGCAGGCTGGACATGAGCCAGCAGTGTGCCCAGGTGGCCAAGAAGGCCAATGGCTCCTGGCTGGATCCGGAGTGGTGTGGCCAGCAGGAGCAGAGCTGCTGTGCCAGCACTGTTCTGCCCCCAGCTCTGGACACAGACATTGCTGCTGCAGCTGCAGAGAAGGCAACAAAAGGGCATCTCTGCAGGAAGATTTGCTGGAAAATCCTTTAGTTCCTTTAAAGCCACCGAGAGTACAGCCCCTCCTTGACACAGTCTTTAGCCACAGGGAAGGTGGAGAGAAAAAAATAAGAGAAATGGCACAAACAATGGCATTTATTTCTAGATATGATTAAAAAAGCTTAACAAAGAAATGCAACCTCCAAAATGAAACCAACAAGAAGTATCAAAGATGATTTTTATTAAAAGTGACTTGCAGGAATTAGCCAGCAGTTTAATGTTCCTGAAAGCATCCAGTCATCAGTCTCCACACTGCAGCCTTGAGTTCCTGGTTCCTTCGGCTGTAGATGAGGGGGTTCGGGGCTGGAGGCACCACTGAGTACAGAACTGACAGGGCCAGATCCAGGGATGGGGAGGACATGGAGGAAGGCTTCTGGTAGGCAACTGCTACAGTGCTTACCAACACGGAAACAACAGCCAGGTGAGGGAGGCAGGTGGAAAAGGCTTTGTGCCATCCCTGCTCAGAGGGGATTCTCAGCACGACCCTGAAGATCTGAACATAGGGGAAAACAATGAACACAAAGAAGCCAAATATCAAACACATGCTAAGTGTAAGAAGCCCAAGTTCCCTGAGATAGGATTTAGAGCAGGAGAGCTTGAGGATCTGTGGGATTTTACAGAAGAACTGATTCAGGGCATTACCATTGCACAGGGGCAGTGAAAATGTATAGGCTGTGTGAAGCACTGAATAGAGGAAGGCACTGGCCCAGGCAGCTGCTGCCATGTGGGCACAAGCTCTGCTGCCCAGGAGGGTCCCATAGTGCAGGGGTTTGCAGACGGACATGTACCGGTCGTGGCTTATGATGGTCAGGAGGAAATACTCTGCTGAGATGAAGAACAGAAAGAAAAATAGCTGAGCAGCACATCCTGTGTAGGAGATGTTTCTGGTGTCCCAGAGGGAATTGCGCATGGCTTTGGGGACAGTGGTGCAGATGGAGCCCAGGTCACTGAAGGCCAGATTGAGCAGGAAGAAGAACATGGGCGTGTGCAGGTGGTGACCACAGGCTACGGTGCTGATGATGAGGCCGTTGCCCAGGAGGGCAGCCAGGGAGATGCTCAGAAAGAGGCAGAAGTGCAGGAGCTGCAGCTGCTGCGTGTCTGCCAATGCCAGCAGGAGGAAGTGCCTGATGGAGCTGCTGTTGGACATTTGCTGGGGCTGGGCATGGGGACCTGTTCATGGAGAAAGGACAGTGACAAGTCAGGAGAGGTTGCTTTGAGCCAAACCTGGGCCATTCCCTGCAGACTGTCCCACTGGGATTCACCCATCCTTGTTCATGTTCCGGGAAAACCTTCACCCAGGTCTCTTCCTGAGCTCCAGTTGTGCTGGCTGAGTGTGCTAGGAGCAGCCAGGCCTGTGCGTGAGGGCTCTCTTGAAGCCATCCCTGCCCCCCTGCCCTCGGTTTATGGCCATGTGGCAGAGGGACAAGGATGGATATTCAGGATTTGTCAGGGGAATCACTCTGAATGCAGAAAGGCTTGGTAGCATCTGCACTCTCATTTCTATATGTCATGGATGGCAGGAGTTTGTTTTAGGAATTGTTTTCCTACCCACACATCGTTCCTGGCTGAGGTCAGAAAACCCCAGCATTTCTGCTGCACTCAGAGTTTGCCACTGACAGATGTGAGAGGCAAAGATTCCCTGTGGCTGAGGGAAGATGAGGGGCTGGATGGGGTTGTTCCCAGCTGCCCTGGCTTTGCACCTTTGGCTGCAATCAGAGCACAGTCACACTCCCGGGTCACCCTGGGACAAACCAGACCCTGCCCAGAGCAGAGGGATCCCTGAATGTCTCACCCTCCCTAAAGGTCTCTGGGCAAGGTCTCAGCACCCCCTTGTGCCAAGGACACTCACGGCTCCCTGGGCAAACCCAACAGCATTTCCTCAGCTGTGGCAGCTCTGCCCTTCCCCGTGGGACAGTCAGGGAACTCCCAGAGGCTCTGGCACAGATTTGCACCCAGGAGGGCAGCTCAGATCTTGGAAGGGCACAGCAAGGAGATCCCTGGCTGTGCACATGATGGGATCCAAGGGAGGGGGCTCAGCTCATTCCCCTTTCCCATGGACTGCTTTGCCCACAGCCCCACAGGTGCCAGGCAAGCTTGGACACCCCATTCCCATGGACACCCCTGCCTGGCAGGAATGCCAAGGACAGAGCCTGACTCAGCTGCTGCAAATGCCAGAGCCTCCCTGAGAGCAGCAGATAACAGTGACAATATCAGGGCAGGGCAGAACCAAGAGAAGATGTTGTGGTGCTGTGCCTGAGAGGGCAGGGCAGAGACAGCCGGGCACTCAGGACAGTGTTCCCATGCCCAGCTGTGCCCGGCACCTCCCACACACCAACAGTGCCCTCATCCTGCCCCAGCACTGCTCTCTTCAGCCCCCTGTCCTTCTCTGAGCATCTCCCTGGGCCTGGACATTCCCTCCTGAGAGGAGCCTTGTCCCTGCCAGCACTCACAGAGCCCATCCCAGCCTGTGTGCCCTGGCTGGGGCCCTACAGAAACCTGCCTGTGTGCAGGGCCCTGGCTGGGGCAGGCTCTGTGTGCAGCTGCCAAGGGCAGCTCAGGAGAGCCCTGCTGGGCCCTGCAGAGGTGATGCTGCTGCTGTCCAGGGCTGAGGAGTGGCTGAGGGCCCTTTGGGAGCCTCCCAGCAGAGAGACTGACCACCCAAAGTTACAGTTCTGGAGTCTCTGTAAATGTTCAAACACTCCTTTGGTGATCCTGTGTGTCCCTTTCAACTCAGAATGTTCTGTGATTCTGGGATTATAATTCCTGTTCTGCTTCTCTCATCCCCCTGTTGTCTATAATCCAAAGAGAAAAAAAACCCACTTGCAACAGTGTTAGAACAGTAAAGTAAAAACCAGACATTTATTGGAAGCTTCCAGGCATCCCAGTGGGGATGGGGCACACCCGGGCCCTGATTTACACAATTTATTAAGGTTGATTAATAAAGAAAATTTAACAGGAACATCTAATAGGAGATTCAGTTTCCCTAGTTACACACCCCTGGTACAAACTGTTGGATTAGGTCCAAAGGCTTCTTTGCCAAAAATATTTGTTGTGACTGCTCACATTCTGGTCAATTAAAAAAATGTTCCTATAGGTCCTCTTCCTGATAATAAGACTACACAGTATTTCAGGAATATATTTAGACAGTCTAAAATGTCTATTTTTCTAAAATCTAAGAGAAAGGTTAGGAAACACACTAGTGCTAATTAAGGATTATGGTTATATAAGTATATAATAGTGATTTAACAGAGTTGGTTAAGAGTTTACTAGAGTAAGGATTATAGTTTTATAACTATATAATAGTAATTTACAGAACTATGAATACATTCAAAATGTATAAAAAGCAAAAATCTTTTTGTCATCACCCCAAAATTCCCATCCTTCTCCAAAAAGAAAATTGAAACACTCTCAGGAAAGCTCCTGATCTTTACAGCAATCCCTGGCTTACCTTCTTTGGGAAGTGCTCTCTGGAGCTGTGCCCAGGCTGGTCTGGAGCTGGGAGCAGCCCTGCCCCACCCAGCCCCTCTCAGCAGCTGCCCCTGCCCTGCTCAGGGTGGCTCCTTCCCCCCAGAGCTTCTCCCCAGCACTGAGAGCAGCTCCCCGGGCCGGCTGAGAGCTGTCCCTGGCAGGCAGCAGAGTCCCTGGCCCAGCACAGCGCCCTGGGCTGCAGGACCCTGCTCTGCACGACAGCCCTGGGCACCCCTGGCTGCAGCCCCGGCTGCTCAGCCCTGCAGCAGAGCCTGGCAACAGGAGCTGCCTTGGGCTGTGCCTGGGCTGGGGCAGCAGGGAAAGCCAGCCCTGCCCTAGGGCCACAGCCCTGCCCTGGAGCAGCTCTGAGTCCTCCTGAAAGGTCCTCAAAGCTGTGGGATGTGCCAGCTCCAGGAGATCCCTGCAGGAACTGCAGCTTCTCTTCCCACAGCCAGAGAATGACTGTTTCAAACCTGGGACGATTTCTGCTCTAGTGAACCCCGAGTGAGCTCTGCTCTGTGCTCCCAGCCCAGGCTGAGTTTAACCCTTCTGTGCCTCTGTGCTGTGCCCGGGGTGGCTGCAGGCAGTGCCCCAGCCCTGCTGGGCTGTGCACAGGAGCTGCTCCTGGGCAGAGCTGTCTCTCTGCAGCGCTGGCCTTGCCAGGAGCTGCCTCTGGGCCAGGAGCCTCTGTGCAGGTTTTTCAAAGGACTTTGGGTTTTGCTTTTGCCTTGGAGTGTCTGAGAGGTTTCTGCAATCATGGCCTCCAATTATCTGCTGTAATTAGTCCCTGGAGAGGCTTTGTCAGTAACAACACTCAGTGGGGCTCATTAATACTTCAGGGTACTTCAGATTTTTTAAGGTACTTGGTGTTTCCCTTTTGATACAAACTCTGCGAGAGTTTTGTGTAATCATGGCCCCAATTTTCTTCTTTAATGAGTCCCTTGAGAGCTTTGTACTGACACCCAGTAGTGCTCATTAATACTTTGAGATATTCAAGGTTTTTAAGGTACTTTGGATTTTCCTTTCTGCACTGAGTCTCTTAGAGGATTTCATGCAATCCTGGCCTCCAATTCTCTCCTCCAAGGAGTCCATGAGGAGCCTGTGTTGGGGATGGACCTCAGAGGGACCCATTCATGCCTCAAGAAACTTTGGGATTTTTGTCCGTCTTTGACTCCTGGAAAGGTTTGTGCAATCTCCTCTCAGGCCCTGAGGTTCCAGGGCTCAGCTCCTAATGCACCCTGGGGCTCATAATTATCAAGCACTCCTGGCAAACCATGGTTTTGCTTTGATTTCCTCCATTGTAGTGCAGTTCACTAGGAAGTTCTTTTTCTATTGTTACAGAGAAATATTTCAAATAGCTTCTAATAAATCCACATTCCTGTTTTAAGGGTGTATGTTCTCTTTAGAGAAGAAATGATAGCAGCATTCTGTGACTGATAGACCCAGGGGCTTTCCTAAGGAGGTCTGGCCTGCTCTGAGAAGCTGTGTCTTGAGATCTGACCCAGTGTGGAGAGCCTTGCTCCACATTTCCAAACCCCATCCTGTCTCTCCTCACTCACCTGGGGTCAGCTTAGCTTGGAGAACTGGCTGCAGTCAGGCAAAGAGGGGGTTTTCTTTATTTATTTTAGTAATCTGAAACTCCTAAGCTCCCTGTTGAAAACAGACACCCTCCTCAAGTTTGTGCCAAGTCCAAGCTGCCACCAAGACCACTCCAGACCTGCCCTGGGCCAGCTGTGAGGATATGTGGAGGCCCAGAGCCCTGCCATCAGAGTCTCAATCTCCCAGACATGGAGGACTGGTTCCAGATAAGACGAATAGGCTTTCAGGTTAGGGTGAGACACTTTCTTCTCCCATAGATCTTTGCAGACATATGATTTATGTCACGTTATGTTACCCCATTAGCCCATTGGCCTAATTACCCTAGTTCAACTCCTAATGCCTACCTTTGTTTAGCCCTAGAATGCTCTTCTCTCTCTGTCCCGCCATTAGCCCTAGTTTGCTGTGTTCCTTCACCCTTGTTTCCCTATTGGTTGACCTGACCTCTGACCCCTCCATTTTCCCCCATATCCATTGTGCCCTGACCCTCAGCTCCACCCTCACTACCCCATATAAGGCCCTTTTCCCTCAGCCTACATTCTGTATTCGTCCCTGGACCCTGTTCAGCTGTGTACCCTGTTCGTGTACCAATAAACCCACTTTGCAGGAGATCATATGAAGACCCATCCTGCTTATTCTCTCGGCTTTCTAAGGTAGCAGTGAGCTTTGGGCTCATGAGTGCTGGATGCTCCAAGGGCCTCAGTAGTGCCACAATGCTACATCTGGCACCCAAACAGGGACCTGATTCATTGAGGTCCCTGTGAGTTTCTCCAGTGGTGATCCTGCCAGTCAGACATCACTGAAAGCTGTACCCCTGTGGGTCAGCCGCAACACTAAAATGAGACTCGAGTTTTATCAAATCTCACTGAAGAAGAAGTTCACAATCCCTTCAACATCTGTGGGACCAACTTCACTGACAGCCCCACAGGACCACTTTGGCTGAAGATTGTGCCTGTGAGACTGAGTGACTGAGTGGCAGAGAGCTCCCAGGGGTTTGGGCTTTTGATTTTCTGTTCCAGTGTGTGGGAATTCCCTCTTCCTTTGGGGGCAACTCTGGGAAATAATCAGTCCCAAGGTGAAAAGGATGTTTTTGTTAAGTTTTGGAGAGTTTTAAATTTAGAGGGGAGTTCATTTTCTGAGGGGAGTTTAAAAGGCATTGTTCATGGTTATTTGAGGAGCTTCCTGATATCTCTGTTGATTCTATCTATCAGTTACCATTTGTGGATGCTGTTGGGAAAAAGCTTTTTATTTTACAAACACAAGGGGTTTTAAAAGTTGGGAAATTTTATCTGTTGTTTCATTTAAGTTATAGGATCATTTTACAAGTTCATGGTTCCAACCCTTTGTCCTGGTTTATTCAATCCTCCCCCCATGTTCCCGAACCCACGTTCCCTGAGAACAGGACGGGAGATGGAGCCTGGCCTTTGGAACAGACAAGCCATCTGCTGTCTGCCATCTCCCCTCCTTTTCTGTCTCTCCTCAGGGTGATAGTGGCCAGTCTACCCTGAGATATTCCCTCGCCCACATTCCTTCACCCTCTAGTCCTAATCCCCCTTCCTATAAATCACAAGATGGCAATACTCCTGTTAGAGAGACCACCATTTTAGATACTTTCCCGCCCTCATCCCTATTTCCTGCCTTTGCTCTGGGTGCTTCCCCTGTGATGGGTCCCACCTTGACGTCAAGTTCTGCCCCCATGTTGGGTCCCTCCCCTGTCATGGGAAAGCTCCTCCCCAATGCGGGCTACACCTCTCCACTTCCATGCCCCTTCTCCAGTCCAGCATCTTCCAGTTCCTGCATCACCAGAACTGGATGTGGGGCCAACCGGAAGGAAGCCATTTCGGCTACCAAAGGCTTTTAACACCGGGCATTGCCGATCAGCAGAAAGGCCCGCACCTCTGCCAGCAGACCTGCTTCCTCCACAGAGGAAGAGAGTGATAGCTTATCTGAGAGTGAGGATGAGCCGGAGGATTCTTGACAGAGGATGCGGAGAAAAGCTGCAAAGGAGGGGGACTGGGAGGTGTTATCCAAGATTCAGGTGGCACCTGTGCAGTATAAGCAGGGGCCAAAACCTAAATTGGAATCTATTCCCCACAGGGAAATGAAGGACTTAGTAAAGGCTGCAAAGGATTATGGGAGGGCTTCTCCCTGTTTTAACAATTTGCTGGATGTGCCATTTACTGCCCACACAATGGTGCTATAAAATTTAAAACAGTGCATGAAATTCATATTGTCACCTGACAAATTTATTTTGTGGAAAGGAGTTTGGATAAATAAAGTTAACGAGTTACCAAAAGGCTATGTTAAGGAAGAAGGGCAACAACACCTCACGATGGACCGCATTACCAGGGAAGGAGACTGTACTAGACTGCAATATCAGGCTGAAGTCTTCCCCCAGTCAATACTGTAAGATCTCAAACATGCTGCATGGTCTACCTCCCTCCAAACATCTGAGGCTTCTGCATCCCACACTGACTTCCCTGACTATTGCCAATGCCTGGACAGGAGCTATATCAAGTTTTTAAAGCACCTTATGAAAGCACTGGAAAAACAGGCAAACAATCAAAAGGTCTGGGACTATCTTATTAAAAAATTAGTTTTCTGTAATGCCAGTATTGACTTCAGAAAGGTTCTGCACACGCTCCCCCTTGACCCTCAGCTGACCATCGCTCAGATGATTGATGCTTGCACCCACCAAGCGGTCTCAGACTGTGACTCCAGCCTAGCCAAGGCCACAGGCCAGGGTGCAATGGAAGCGCTGGTTGCAGCAAACTTGCTTCCCCACAATACAGAATGTAATAAAGACAGTGGAAACTGTTACAATTGCAGGAAATCTGGACATGTAGCAAAAGACTGTAAATACAAGAATAACAACTGTTCTTGTTTCCCACCAAGCCCTCAGTCCTACAGCCTTTGTCCAAACTGTTCCTGAAGCCAACAGCACTACGAGCCCTCGGGAAACTCCGAGCAGAGCAGAAAATGACACTGATGATGAAGTTATTTCGTCCCACCCTTCCATCGGTGATAGATGTCCTAGGTTACAATATAAAGATGTATTTTATTTCCATCCTCAAGAGCGGTTGAAAGCAGGGGGAGCATTGTTTTATTCCTTATCTCCTGGTAATGGGCCCATCAATGACTTGCCACATGACACAGAGAGACGTTCCTTTGGGAGCCATTTCTGTTTCATGGACCCACCTTATGATTCATAGAATGATATCAGCCCATTGTGAGATGCTCTGCCCAGAGGGGAGGAGCTAAGCATCCCCACATGGATATTATCCAGGGTTTCAGATAGAACAAGCTGCCTTTTCACTGGATTTCCCAGAGGAACAACTGTCTTTTCCACTGGATCTTCAGAGGAAGGCTACACCCTACTACTTGATCACAACATAACCATTTTTATTCCAACATAACCAGATCTGCCACTCTAGGAGGACTGCAGCCACCATTCCAATTGGACTGCTACCAACACCCTGACCAACAGGGTGTCCGGTTGTATTCTGACTTTGTCAGTGGTTTCTCTTTTGTATTATTGCATGCATTTTGTTTTATTACTTTTTTCTTTTCCTAATAAATTGTATTTCTGACTTGGAGTCTCTCACCGGTTTTGCTTTCAAAACAGAACAAATGGAAAAGCCTGAATGGGTTTCCTGAAGAACAAACCCCACTCAGGAACCACCTGCTCCATCCAGGCTGCCTTGAATGGTGTCACCTTTCTACAAGAGACAGGGTGAGCAGAAATGATCTCTGGGAGCAGAATTCTCTGAGTCTCCCAGCTGAATTCTCTGTCCCTGTCCTTTCCCTGGATCTCTATTGCAGATAGAAGCTGCTGGTTCCATCCTCACCATTAAGATCTCTCTTGAATGCAAGCAGATGTTCCCAGGTGTATTAAGCAGGATTTTTCCATGTTTCTACAAAACTTTTGTGTTCCTCATGGAATGAAGGGACCATTTTGGCACTGAGGGGGTGACTTGGAAGCAAGGAGTCAAGTGTGACCCTGGGGTCCCATGGAACCAAGGGGCCATGGTGACCCAGCGGGGCTGCATGGAGCCAATGGTCCATGGTGACAATGCCCATCCAAGGAGTTAATTTTGATACTGTGGAAGCTCATGGAGGGAGGGAGGCCATTGTGACACTGAAGAACTTCATGAAACCAAATATCCATGGTGACACAGCAGGGCATCATGGGAACCAAGGAACTGCTGCTGTCAATAGGGAAACTCATGGACCCAGGGGCTGTTGTGGCACTGCAGAACCAACAGAGCTGCTGGACCTTGTCCCCTGGCCCTGCACAGCTCCTTGGGAGGCACGGCAGGAGCAGCACCCTGGGAGCCTCAGGAATGCCCCTCTGGCATCGATGGCACACACTTCCATGTGCTGGAATTCCAGTTTCCAGCCAGGAAAAGATGTTCCTGGCCTGGAAGGCAAAGCTCTTAAGAAGGGACTGAAAGCCAAGTGGAGCAAGATCTTACAGTGACATTTCACTGCCAGCCTTCCTAACTTCACTCATGGCTGCTGTAGCTCGTGGATTGGGAATGAAATCAGGGCAGGGTCTTTGGTGGGAGCTGCCCTGGGTCAAGGGAGACCCTGAGAGAGAAACAGAGCAGGGAAAGAGAGGCAGGAGAGAAAGGAGGGCACAAACACAATCAGCTGAGAAGGTGGCACTCTGAAAAACAAACCAGAACTGATGGAAAATGAATGGGACAGAAATCAATAATTCTGAAAGTTTATTTACTATGAAATAAACACCCAGCCCCACACAATCCTGATTCCACTTGGAGAATTTGGATGCCCCTTCTGCCAATCTCCTTCCAACTCCATCTCACCCTGGAGGCTTTGGAATTAAATAGTCTTGATGTGGGACTGATTTTTTTTCGATGTTGGAACAAGCATATTTGAGGTGGGATTGATCCATTTGGGGTAAGATTGTGATATTTTCAGTGGGACTGAGTGGTTTTGAGGTGACAGATCAATCTATATTTGAGTTTTGGAGTGCAAAGACATGGAGAACACTTCCTAAAACCTCCCAAGAACCCACAAATCTTCCAGAATATGTCCCAAAACCATAAATTCCTGCTCAAGTATCTGTTACGTGATGGAACTTTAGACATCTCTGATCAATTTCCTTCATTTTAGTCCTATTACAGGTGTTTTTAAGTGATAACGACAAATGAAGAGGGAATTCGGGCCAAACCAAAAGGATAACCAGCCAGGTGTCCTCCCAGTACAGATCACTGAATGTGGGTCACCAGGGCTCTGCCCAACGTGGATCCTCCCATGGGGGATGGAGCTGGAGGGGTGCACGAATCTCTTCCAGCAGTTGGGGCACTCGCAGGGCTTCCCTTACCGGTGTGTCCGTTGGTGTTTTGTCAACTGAGACCTCATGGAGAAGCTCTTCCCACACTGCGGACACTCGTAGGGCCTCTCCCCAGTGTGGATGCACCAGTGGGTAATGAGGTGACACTTGTGCTTGAAGCCCTTCCTGCAGTCAGGGGAGCGGAAGAGCCTCTCCTCGGTGTGAATCCACTGGTGCTTGAGGAGATTGGAGCTGGTCTGAAGCCTCTTCTGACACTCGGGACACCTGTCGGGCCTCTCCCCAGTGTGGATGCATTGGTGGATGATCACCTGCGACCTCTGACTGAAGGTCATCCCACATTCCCCACATCTGTATGGCCTTTCCCCAGTGTGGATTCCCTGGTGGTGGAGCAGGCTGGAGCTGCAGCTGAACCTCTTGCCACATTCCAGACACTCATAAAGGGCCTATCCCTGCTGTGGATCCGCTGGTGGGTGATGAGGTGGGAGATTTGCTTGAAGCCCAACCCACACTCAGGGCAGCGGAAGGGCCTCTCCTCTGTGTGAATCCGCTCATGCAGGAGGAGATGGGAGCTGGTCTGAAACCTCTTCTGGCACTCAGAACACTCGTAGGCCCATTCCCTGGAGTGGATCATCTGGTGCTGGATCAGGGTGCTGCTCTGCCTGAAGCTCTTCCCTCACTCCAAGCACTTGTAGGGCTTCTCCCCATCATGAAGCTTCTTATGGACCGCCAGCTCCGAGCTCTAGCAGAAGCTCTGCCCACCTTCCTGGCACAGGGTGGGTCTTTCCTCCTCAGAGCACCCTGGGCTGGGTTTGCAGCCCCTCTTCCTATGGGATCTCTGGAATTTTCCTCCCTGTTGGATTCCTGTGCCATGGAGTCACTCAAAACAGCCTCTTCTACGAGCTTCTGCCCTGGGGGTTTGTCCTCCCTGCTCTCCATCCTCAGCTCCTTCCCTGGGGGAGGAAGGACAAGGAGAGGATGGGATTTGACTCCTTGCCAGAGGGAAGGGAAGGAGATCCTTCCAGTGCATCCCCGGCAGGATGGGATTGGCAGCAGGGTTATCCTGCAGCTGGGGGACGTGCTGGGCTGGGAGATGGAGCAGGAGAGAGGGGGAAAGGGGCATTGACTTCATCCCCCCCTGCCTGGCTATCCCGGGGCATCTTCTTCCTCGCAGCCTCCTCCTCCGTCTGGTGAAGGTTTGGGGACGGGAAGTTCTGTTTTGGGGGGAAAAAAAGGGATGACCACATTGAGTTTTCTACTGGTTTGAAGACTATCCTGGGGGAGAGTCTAAGCCAGAATCACAATTTAATAAGAAAATTTAGTTCAAGGCAATGATACAGAAACACTGCCTTAAACTGACAGAATCAGGATATAACATGACACCCTGTTGGTCAGGGTGGTGGCAGCAGTCCTATTAAATGGTGACTGCAGTTCTGTTGGAGTGATGAATGTGATTCTGTCAGAGCAGTAATCCTGTAGAAGGGTCTGGTCTTCCTCTGGAGGTCCAGTGGTGGTTCTGGAGCTCTTGTCCTCTGGGAACCCAGTAGGCAAGCTGCTCCTGGTGTTGAAAGCCTCAGCTTATATCCAGGTAGGAATGCTTGGATCCTCCCCCTGGGCGGAGCATCCCACAATGGGATGATGGAATTTTATCAGTCCTGCAGTGACACTCAATGGCCCATTCACAGAAGATATCTCCCCTGGAGGGCGTTATCAGGGGTTAGTCATGGAAGGGATAAAGAACACTGCCCCACCTGTTTATAGTAGTTAATGAAATGGTGATTGAAAACATGCATTTGGTTACATCTTACATTGCAACCTGAAACAGTGGGGTAATCCCTGCTCAGGGGGTGAACACCACCCCCCTTACCCAAACTGGCTCAGGTATAACACCCCCACTCTAGGAAGGGCACACACACAGGGGACAATGTCACACTTGCCCTGCCCCAGGGGAGGCCTCTGTCCCTGTCACTCCCTTCTCCAGCCGCATTTTCTCTTTCACAGATTGGGGGGCTTTGCCAAATATAAGAGTACTTTGTCTCTTTGTCTCTGTCTCCTTTGTGAACACCTACACAGAGCTTTACCTTCCTTTTCATAACCTGAATTTGGCCGAATTTCCACATTTCTTTTATCAGAATGTGCCAGCAGCTGAGCTGGAGCTGTGCAGGACTGACGAAACTTGGAATTACCACAGAATTGCTTTTTTTGTCAGTTTATTAAAGTTTGTGGTTTTTTTGCATTTCCATCAAAAGCATTTTGTTAGAAGAGCAAATTCAAGGCATTTTATGTAGGGTTAAGTTTGATTTCTGACCAGAAATTACTTTACTTTGTTCAGTGCCCAGAGGATGCTCAAGGGGTCTCTGTGCCTCTCGCCCTGGGTGATGCTTGGGAGAGTTGTCCCTGTCCCTGTCACCCCAGGCGATTCCCCAGGGGGTCTCCATCATTCTCACCCCAGGGAATGCCTGGGGGGTCTCCCTCCCTCCCACCCCTGTGCTGGGGGATGCTCGGGGCAGTCTCTGTCCCCTCACCCTGGTCAATGCTTGCGGAGATCTCCATCCCTCTGGCCTCAGGCAATGCCTGTGCAGGGCTGGGGACCAGGGGCTCTGTGTCCCTCTCACCGCTGAGGGTGCTCGGGGCTGGGGGGGCTCTCTGACCTTCTCACACCTGGAGAGGCCGGGGGTGTCTCTGTCCCTCTCAGCCCTGGTGTGACCCCACCCAAACATCATCGGGGTCAGAGGGACAGAGACATCCCCAAACCCTCAGAAGGGTTGAACCTGGGATTTGGTCTGGGGCTGAGGATTTAGGAAGGGGCTGGAATTGGGGCTGAGCTTGGAGTTGGGGCTGAGATTTGGATTAGAGGTGGGATTGGGGTTTAAGGATAGACATGGGATTGGCTTTAGGGCTGGGGTTGGGATTGGGTCTGGGGCTAAAGAGTCTGGGACTGGGATGTGATTAAATACAGAACTGTGAGTGTGTCTAAACATGGAGTGAGATTGAGACCAGGATCAGTGTCAGGTTTGGGACTGAGCTCACCCAGAGCGGGACAGAGGGGATGTCGCTGCAGGATGTCCCTGGCATCATCCCAGCCCTTCTCAGGCACCTCCAGACACGGGGGGCAGCTGGGTGCCCCAAGATCCAGGTGCTCCCACACTGCCCCTCAATACCAGGCAAGCATTCCCTGAGGGCAGCCCTGACTGTTACCATTGGGGCTCTGGGATCAGCCCTCACATCTCTGTGGGAGCAGCTACAGATAGGATGGGAGATTTCCCCTCCCTCTCTTTCCTGTTGAAGGTGAAGCCCAGCTGCCCTTTCCTTCTGGTGCCTCCTCCGCTCCTCAGCTGAGGATGTCAAACTCTCCAGGAGCAGGAAAATCCCCATTCCCTGTTTGCTTGTGCCTGCAGCCTGGAACATTGACAGAGAACAAAGAACTTTCTGACAGCCCTGCTAAAGTACATGGGGAGGAGGTTTGTGAGAAAATGAAGAAATTGTAATTTGATAGGAAATAAAAGGTGCAAAATTATTACTTTCTGTCTCATTCATTTTCAATCAGTTCTGGTTTGTTTTTCAGAGTGCCACCTTCTCAGCTGATTGTGTTTGTGCCCTCCTTTCTCTCCTGCCTCTCTTTCCCTGCTCTGTTTCTCTCTCAGGGTTTCCCTTGACCCAGGGCAGCTCCCACCAAAGACCCTGCCCTGATTTCATTCCCAATCCACGAGCTACAGCAGCCATGAGTGAAGTTAGGAAGGCTGGCAGTGAAATGTCACTGTAAGATCTTGCTCCACTTGGCTTTCAGTCCCTTCTTAAGAGCTTTGCCTTCCAGGCCAGGAACATCTTTTCCTGGCTGGGAACTGGAATTCCAGCACATGGGAGTGTGTGCCATCGATGCCAGAGGGGCATTCCTGAGGCTCCCAGGGTGCTGCTCCTGCCGTGCCTCCCAAGGAGCTGTGCAAGGCCAGGGGACAAGGTCCAGCAGCTCTGGGGCTCCCAGAGTACATATCAAAGGTGGCTTTGCCGGGCATTTTCCAGCACCTTCCCCACTGGAAGCAGAGAGAGAGAGGAAATGGGAGCGAGTCCCCAACAAAATCCAGGAAGGATTGGGCTGGGAAAGGACCCTGTTCATGGGTTAGGATTTCGCGAGGGAGAGACGCCTCTGTCCCAGGGAAGGAGCGAATGAGACCATGGGAACGCAACCTGCGCATCTGCTCGAACTTGGATTGAACTGAACAGGAAATGGGGAAGAGAGAAGGAGAGAAAGAAATCGGGAAGAGGTCTCAGAGAGAGAAAGAAAAAGGAAAGAGGTCTCAGACAACAGATAGAAATAGGAAAATGCTCTGGGCCGGACTCCGCAGCTCCCAGGGACACCCGCAGGGCGCCGCGCCTGTCATAATTTCTGCCAATCAGAAGAGGCGCTAAACAATTTCCAGCCAACCAGAGCCTTTCTCGCCGATGACTCGCCGGTTGCCAGGCGGGCCCGCAGAGCCCGGCGGCCCCGGAGCGGAATTTGGGGCTCGGGCCGGGGGGACGGATCCGCCCCGGGGGGGTCCCCGAGCCCCTGCCCAGCCCTGGGGCCGATCGGGGGCTCCCCCACCCAGCAGCCGGTGCTGCGGGGCCGCGGGGCAGAGCGGTGGGAAAGGGGGGTCCGGGCTGGGAGCGGCGGAAATGCGGGAGGAAGAGGAGGGAGAGGAGGAGCAGGAGCAGGAGGGGGAGAATCGCGGCGCTCGCAGCGCCCGCACGCCGAGCCTGCAGCACCCCCTGCCCCGGGAGCATCGCCCCCATCCCCGAGCCGCAGGTGAGGGCGGAGGCCGAGCTCGCTCCGGCTCCAGCCAGGGGTCTCCGGGAGGGTTTTTTGGAGAGTGTTCGGAGCCGGCAGATCCCGGACTCGAGCCCCGGATATCTCCGGGCTCCCTAAGAGGAGATTTTTCGGGGGGAGAGGAGCCGCGATCGCCCCTCGGGAGGGTCCCGGGGGTCCACGTGGGGATAGCCCGGTACCGACGGGGCGGGACATTGGTTTTGGGGATCCCCGTGAGAGCCGGGGCTGTGGAACAGGGGACCCCTGGGGTGGGGAGAGGGGAAGGGGCGATACCGGAGCTGGGGGACCCTCGGCAGCCCAGAGATGAGGCGGGGACTGGACCCCCTGACTCTGACAGGGGCGTGTCCTGAGGTGACTTCATGATGCTCGTACCCCCAATGGTCTGTTTAGCCCAGAAATGAGTTCTGCACCTTGAAGGCTGGTTCTGAGCATGAAGGGAGGAGGAAGAAGCTGCAGTTTGTTTTCAGAAACTGCACTCACTCCTCCACATTCCGGCTCCTGGACTGTTGTGATGCCTTAAGGAGCTGGAACAGAGACCAGATGGAGCTAAGAGGAATAAAGTTGATTTTTATTGAAATGCCTTCAAAGGCCACACTCAGGCAGCACAGGAGCCACAGCTGTGGCTCTGCCTGGATGGCTCCAAGATGGGAGCAAAAGAGGGCTTGGTCATGAGATCTCACATTTTTATAAGTTTTAGTCCATTTGTATATAGAAGTTAACTGCTCAATTAATAGTTTCAAATTATGAAGTTACATCTTCCTTGCTTGCTTGCCTGCTATCTTCTTTCCATGTTGTTTATGCTTTGGGCCTGAAGTTTGATGAGATTGTCCTTGAGTCTCCAGGATTGTTTTGTCTTCACCACCCTGAGAAAAGATCCCAGTAACACTTAATATAAAGCTAAAAGCTGCACATCCAAACACAACAGAAAAATTTAAAACCTAAAGTATCGGTTGTCTGTGGACAGACAGACAGCAGGACAGAGCTCTCCTTTGCTTTTAGTTCGTTTTTAGCTCTCTGAGGCAGACAAGTTCCCTGGACTGATTTTTCTTTTTCTTTGGATCTGTTTAAACCTGCTCTGGACTGAACACCCAGAACACCACTGGCAGCTCCCACTGTGGCCCACCTGGCCGGGCCTGGGCCACGGCATTTCCAGTGCTGGAGGGACTGATAAGAGACTGATAAGAGACTGAGTGAGCTGAGTTACAGCCCACAGAGGAACTTTTTGAGTTTGTCATCTATTTTGGAGCGGCAAGAGGTTTTTTTTTTTTTAATATTGTTAATTTTTTGTGCTGGTGAATGCTTTGCCTGTTAAATAAACAGGTTTTTCTCCTTTTCTCCGAGAAAATATTTTCTTAATCTGGTTGGGAGAGAATTTGCCACTTGAATTTGCTTTCTAGAGGAAAGTCTTTTGGAGATTTTCTCCCAAATTTGCCCTAAACCAGGAGAGAGTGGTGGGAAGAGAGGGGAGCCCCAAGTAGCTGAACCAGAGGGAGGCTGGAGAGGGGAACCCCAAAACCCCCCAGCTTTCCTAAGCAGGACCCTGGAGAGGGGGGATGCCCACTGCCTCTCCAGACCCTGGAGAGGGGGGATCCTCAGCAGCCCTGAGACAGGGGACCACTAGAACTCCAGAGGGATAACACTGGAAATGGGACACTCCTGATGGCTTTTTTTTATTCACTCTGGATTTTTGGAGGTTTTTGTGGACACCAGATGACTTCTAGAGATAGACTTGGGCGGGAGGAATCCCCAACCCAAGGCATTCACACCTTGTTTTTCCCCATGCCAGGATTTCCCTTTCCCAAACCTTGGCTGGATGGAAGAGGAGAAGGCTGCAAGGAAGAGGAAGATGCCCCGGGACAGCCAGGCAGGTGAGAAGGAAGTCAGTGCCCCTTTCCCCCTCTCTCCTGCTCCATCTCCCAGCTCAGCACGGCCCCCAGCTGCAGGACAGCCCTGCTGCCAACGCCGTCCTGCTGGGGATGCACTGGGGGGATCTCCTTCCCCTTCCCTCTGGCGTGGAGGCAAATCCCATCCTCTCCTTGTCCTTCCTCCCCCAGGGAAGGAGCTGAGGATGGAGAGCAGGGAGGACAAATGCCTGTGGCAGAACATGGTGGAAGAGGCCATTTTGGGTGGCTTCACAGTGCAGGAATCCAACAGGGAGGAAAATCCCCAGAGATTCCACAGGAAGAGGGGCTGCAAACCCAGCCCAGGGTGCTCTGAGGAGGAAAGACCCACCCTGAGCCAGGAAGGTGGACAGAGCTTCAGCCAGAACTCAGAGCTGATGGCCCATGAGCAGCTTTATGACGGCAAGAGGCCCTATGAGTGCTTGGAGTGTGGGAAGAGCTTCAGGAAGAGATTCAACCTGATCTGCCACCAGAGGATCCATACTGGGGAACGGCCCTATGCGTGCTCGGAATGTGGGATGAGCTTCAGCCACAGGTCTGACCTGGTTGTCCACCAGAGGTTCCACACTGGGGAGAGGCCCTACGAGTGTCCCCAGTGTCAGAAGAGGTTTCACACCAGCACCCACCTCCTCGTACATGAGCGTATTCACAAAGAGGAGAGGCCCTTCCGCTGCCCTGACTGCGGGATGGGATTCAGGCACAACTCCACCCTCGTCACCCACCGGCGCATCCACACCGGGGAGAGGCCCTACGAGTGTCCCCAGTGTGGGAAGAGCTTCTCAGACCGCTCGTTCTTTACCCGACACCAACGGAGACACCGGTAAGGGCAGCCCTGTGGGTGCCCCAAGTGCAGGAAGAGCTTCATGCGCTGCTCCAGCTTCATCCCCCATGGGAGGACCTGCTTTGGTCAGAGCCCTGGTGACCCACATTCCCGGTGATCTGCATTGGGAAGATGGCTGGGTATTCTTTTGTTTTGACCCTAATTTTCTTTGGATTCATCTTCATCCCTTCAAAACAGAGAAAATTGGGGTAAAAATCAATAAATTCATCAAAAGCATCTATAGCCTCACTTTTTACATGTACTTCAGAGGAATCTGGGATTCAAGGAAATTATTGGGGGAGTTTGGGGGTTTTGGGGGTGTTTGGTTTAGTTGTCTCCCTTTCTTGGCACTCAAAGAGACAATAGGGTTTTATCTGTCACCTCAATAGCACTGAAACTACTCACTTCCAACCCAAAATTCCTTGATTCCACAGCCCCTTGGTGGAATGGGGTTGGAAAGGGATTGGGCGAAGTGGGTTGCAAATCAGGAGGGGTGAGACGGGCATTGGGTGGGGCAGAATGGGTGGGATGGTGTTTGGGAGGTGGGAAATTGGGGAAGTACAGCTTGGGGGCAGGGGGGTCATGATGTCCAGAAGGGGTGGGATGGGTTGGGGTTGGGACTAGGGAGGTGGGCTGGGGTCTGGAATGAGACAGCCAAAGTTTGGGGATGATGAAGGGAGGGGGAGCCCATTACTGAGTGAGTTTTTTAATAATCCACATTCCTGAAGAGATTCTGGGGTGTCTTATGTTTCTGAGGCAGTTTTGGGGCACTCCCCAGCTCTTGGGAGTTTCCTGAGAGCAGCTCCATGGACCCCCAGTGCCAGGGGTGGTTGCCTTGGGCACGGGCTCAGAGCTGTAGCCAGAGTCCGTTGCCTCGGTGTTGGAGAGCAGAGAAATGATGAACGGCCCCAGACATCTCCAGTGTGTGTTTGGGGGCAGGGAGAGTTCTGCATAGGTGGGGTGGTCACTGTCCCACCCCAGCCACTGCAGCCTCTGGCCCAGCCCCAAACTGGCTGCCAAGCCCCTAGCACCCCAAAAACTCCACCTGAGAGAGGGACCAGAGCAGGTCAGGATGTGACACGGGTGTGACACTGACACGTCCCATGGCCCTGGAGCTCACAGCAGCTGAGATCCAAGACTGACTGTGGAACTCTCTCTCCCTCTCTCTCTTCTCCTGACTTCCTCTTCTCAAAATCTGCATAACTTGAAGTTGGACAGGTTAGAGTGTGCTCAGTCAGTGCTTTGTCAAGTGATTTACTGTAATTCAATGCTTTTTCAGATTTTCCAAATACCTCATTCTCTGAAGTTTGCAACTAAAATTTGTTCTCCACCCTCCTGAGAAGTTTGTTGTTTTCTCCTCTTGGCCATCTGTCCTGCAGGCTTGTGCCCCCTGTGCGTGCTGCTCCTCTGCCCTGGCCGGCTGCACTCGCCCATCTCGCTGTGCCCCAGCATTTCTCACCCAGCCTTTCTGTGCCCTCCCTGGGCTCCCCGCACCCAGTGCTGCCAGCTCCTGGCACACAGAGCCAGGGCAGGAGCCCACCCTGCCAAGGGGCTCTGGAGCAGGGCGGAGGCTGCGATGGCTTCTGAGCTCAGCAGCTGCTCCTGGCATGGTTCCGTGGAGACCGAGGACAGCAACGCTCTGAGCATTGTCCCTCCTGAGGGTCACACACTGCCGGGGCACATTCCCTGCCTGCAGGATTGCTGAGCATTGTCCCTGCTGAGGGTCACACACTGCCGGGGCACATTCCCTGCCTGCAGGATTGCTGAGCATTGTCCCTGCTGAGGGTCACACACTGCCGGGGCACATTCCCTGCCTGCAGGATTGCTGAGCATTGTCCCTGCTGAGGGTCACACACTGCCGGGGCACATTCCCTGCCTGCAGGATTGCTGAGCATTGTCCCTGCTGAGGGTCACACACTGCCGGGGCACATTCCCTGCCTGCAGGATTGCTGAGCATTGTCCCTGCTGAGGGTCACACACTGCCGGGGCACATTCCCTGCCTGCAGGATTGCTGAGCATTGTCCCTGCTGAAGGTCACACACTGCCAGGGCACATTCCCTGCCTGCAGGATTGCTGAGCATTGTCCCTGCTGAAGGTCACACACTGCCAGGGCACGTTTCCTGCCTGCAGAATTCGTGCCTGACCCAAGCACTGCACTGATGGCTCCAGCATTGCTTTCCAACGGAACCAGGGGAAGGCCAACTGTGTGCAGCTCATGGTATTTTAGAGTGTCTAAAACTCGCTACATCATTGATCTTAAAGGTGAGATGCATTTGGAACTCATGGCATGGAGAAGTAGTGCAAGATGGAAAAGGGGAGCTATTTCTATGATGGTTTCTTTCCATTTTCATTTCACTTTCACAAGCTGATTCAGTTTTACAGGAATGTTCTCTGTGACCCTGTCTGCTCTTTTCAAGAACCTTTCCTGGAGAATGAGGTCGAGCTCGTGTCACAAGATGTGGCACCACCTGCAGCTTCTCTTGGCTTTCCACACTGTGCGTGCAGCAGGACTCTTGCAGCAAAGCAAGACACATGTTTGGAGAACTTGACAACTTGACTTTTCTTTTGCTGGTGGACTCGGGAGTTGTGCCATTGGTGAGGTTTTCATTGTTACTGTTCCAAGCTGAGAAAACAGGAGGTGGTACCAGGAATTGTTAGGGAGTACAAGCCTGGCTAAATGCAGATGAAGAATCTCCAGAGCCTGCAGCCACAAGTGGAGAGTTGTGTGATGATCATTCCAACCTGTCATTGGACATCTTGAAAATTATCTGGAATGTGAAAATGCTCTGACAGAGGGAATTGGTTTCTGAATTCAGTGTGGATGATTCCACATCTGGTGCATAAATCAAGAGCACAATCAGTTCATTATCAGCACCAGAACAAGCTGGACCTCAGAGTAGCTGACTGAAAGAATCTGGAAAGGAGAAATGCAGGGAACGACCTGGTGAACCTTGCCTGGAAGAAGGATGATCTTTTTCTAATAATTACTAATCCATTCACTTGTATTTTGTCTTTATTAGCAAGGCCATTTGCATCCCAGATTCCCCAGGAAGTGCAAAGTCTGACCTTGTGGAAGTGGCTGAAAGATGTCCTGTTCCTCTGCAGGGACACTCAGGCTGGAACAGGAGCCGGAGCCCTCTCTGGGGAAGCCTCCTCTGAGCTGGAATTTGTGCCGTGCTGGGAGAGGAGGAGGAGGGGGAGAAGGCTGGGCGCTGTGTGGCAGGAGCAGGAGGTTTGGGCCGCAGGACATTCCGTCTGTGCCGCTGCCCTGCAATGGGCGGCCGTGCCTGGGGCTCTGTGCCTGGGCCCGCGTGTGCTGAGCTGCCTGGGCGGGGCTTAGGTTCCCACTGGGACTGGGCAGAGCCTGGGCTCAAACTGGGGGCAGCAGCACTGCAAAACACCTCTGGACATCTGCGTTTCCTGCTGCTGGGAAGGAGCAATGAAGCGAGTTGAGAAGTTCTGGTTTCTGCTTCTCCTGGTGGATTTTTTAATTTAATTCCACACTGTGGAGGCAAAGTCTGTGAAGCCTCTGTTAGCTTACTCTATTTCAACAATGCCAGCAACAGAGCTCTGTTTGAGTGCTGCAAATGTGGCCTGTGAGGCTTTAATACTCCTCATCTTAGTGTTCAGGGGCTGGTGAGCATTCCAGTATCTGCTCATCTTTATGCCTGTGACAAAAACACTGACTTCACTGTCATGAAAGCACTGTGGGTAGCACCAACTGAAAGAGGCACTTACAGTTTTATGGATAAAATTCAGGTGGCAAGCAAAGAGGGCCAAGAGCAGCCATGATCTGTAATTCCCAAGAAAAGGCACCAGCAGCCTCCTGCTGTCACCTCAGGGTGAGTCAAACAGAGCTGGAAACAGTGCTGGAACCCAATCCTTTCTTCCTCTGAGGGCTGGCTCAGGGCAGCACAGGCGGGCCCTGAGCAGTCAGGGCTGTGTGTGGGTGCTAGTTGCTAGTGCTCCAGAATTGAGCTGGAAGAAGCCCTTGGGAGCCGAGGCAGGAGCAGGCGGCAAGGGCCCGGCGCTACTAATGCTCCTGGCCGGGAGCCCCGGCTGGGCCGGGCCGGCGCCCCCTGCGCTGCGGCTGCTGCTGCTGCCAGAGCCGGGCGGGACTCGGCGACAGGGAACGGACATGGGGGGAACAGCAAAGGCCTGGCGGCTGCAGGGATGGTGGCGCTGGGGCCAGCGCCAGCACAGAGCTTCAGCCCACAGTTAACCCCGAGGGAAACGCTGGGGAAAGGCTCCATTTCAGCCTTTCTGCACTCGTGGCTGTGAAGGGACTGAAATGAAAGGAGAACAATCAGGGCCCGACACCTTCTCCTTTGGGAGGAGCCCCCGGCCTGGGGCTGTGACGGGCCATGAGGGGCTGTGAGGGGCCATCAGTCATGAGGCTCCATTAAGGGCCTTGAGAGGCCATGAGGGGCCATGGGGAACTCTGAGAGGCCATAGGGGTCTGTGATGGGCTGTGGGACACCAGGCACCTCATGGAACCAAGGGGCCACTGTGGCCCAGCAAAGTCTTGTGGAACCAAAGGGACCATGGTGACACTATGGAACCTCATGGTTCTACAGGCCCATTGTTACACAGCAGCCACAGCAGGGCTGCAGAACCAAGGAGATCATCGTGACCCTGTACAACTGTGGAAACCTGTGAACCTACCAGGGAAAAGGCAGCAGAAATTCCCTGGAGAGACACACCACAGGCTCTGGGCATTCCTCAAAGCTCAGGGTGAGAAAAAAGGCTTCCCTGATGGTGCTCTGCAGCACTATGATAATTTGTCCCAGTTCTGTTCTCCCTATTGGCCAATTGGCCTTTCCTACTCCTTTTACACTTATATGTTCATGTTCTGGCGAGTTCTCCCTTCCCTGTCTTCCCATTGGTGTGTAACATTGTCCATCTACCCTGGCATTTCCTATTGGTCCCTTCCCTGTGTACTGCCCCTCAGCCCTCAGAGCATTGGAGCCCTGGTGCTCTCTTCTGCGCCCTCTTTCCCTGTATTTATACTCTGGACCCTCCTTTGTCTTTGACTCCTGGACACTTTTGGTGTTGCTCTACAATGAAGCACATTGGAACTCCATGTCTGGACCCTCCTGTTTCTTCACTGCTGAGATGCTGCATATGTGTGTGTGTGTCTCTGTGTGTGGGGGTGTGTGTGTGGGTGTCTGTATCTACATGTCTGTGTGTGTATGTGTCTGTGTGTGTGTGTCTGTGGGTCTGTGTGTATGTGTGTCTGTGTGTATGTGTGTCTGTGTCTGTGTCTGTGTGTATGTGTGTCTGCAGTCTGTCTGAGCTGGTGCTCTCATGGCTCCTGCCCATTGGCACAAGGTTGTGTCCACCACCACCATGGACCACAACAATAACTCCTTTTCTTCATTTACTCTGTGGTGTAAATGAACTATTCTGTCTGATCATGATCAGAAAAAATCAGAGCTATATTTATATAAATTTATCTGGTATTCAATCTTTAATCCTGTAGGACAAATTGTGTAAAAGTTCAATTCCACCTGTCCAATCTTTTACACCTTTGACAAAGACTGGGGCTGGGATTGGATCCAGCTGCTCCCAGTCTCCTCTTTTAAACGGAATTTTAGAAGTCTAGGGGTCCTCCAGGGGAGGATCCATGGTGGCTGTTGGGTGTCATTTCTTCATCTCATGACTCAGCAGGAGTTTCTCCAATAAAGAAATAAAGCTTTTGCCTGAAGCTCCCACTGTGCGCCCATGACAGGAACCCCTGTGAGTGTCTGGGACATCCCAGCTCTTTGGCAGCCTGGGGACTCCTGGGATGTCACCATGGAGCCCCCATGAGTGCCTGTGACAGACCGGTGCCTTTGCAGCCCAAGGTCCGCTGGGATGTCACCATGGATGACTGTGACTGCCTCTGACCACACGGCTCTTTACCATCCCCAGAAAGCTCTTGGAGGTCTCCATGGAGCCCCTGTCTGTGCCTGTGACATTTCAGCTCTGGAACAGCCTGGAGACTCTTGGAAAGTCTCCATGGAACCCCTCTGAGGGTCTGTGACAAATCTATCCTTAGCAGGCAACCATCCCCAGCCCCCTGTTGCTATGGTCAGTTTCCATGGCAACCATCACCAGGCCCCTGTTGCTATGGTCAGTTTCCATGGCAACCATCACCAGCCCCCTGTTGCTATGGTCAGTCCCTCGGCAGCTCCATGGAGACTCCATGTCGGGGTGGTTGCCATGGACACCAGCTCAGGCCTGCAGCCAGAGCCCGTTGCCATGGCAACCATTGGCAGCCCCATCCCCAGGCTCATGGGATCCCAGAACCACAGAATTGGCTGAGCTGGGAGGGACCCATCAGGATCCTCCAGTCCAACTGCTGGCCCTGCACAGGACACCCCAACAATGCCAGCCTGGGCCTGGCAGTGCTGTCCAAACGCTGCTGGAGCTCAGAGAGCCCTGGAGCTGGGACCCTTCCCTGGGGAGCCTGGGCAGGGCCCCAGCAGCCTCTGGGCAAAAACCTTTTCCTGAAATCCAACCTGAGCCTGCCCCGACTCAGCTGCAGCCGCTCCCTCCACTCCTGTCCCTGGGCACCAGAGGGAAGAGGTTCCCACAGCCCCAGCCAGGGACCCACTCCCAAGGCTGTTGCCATGGCCACCATGGCTGGGACCAGCTGGGATGCTCGGTTTCCACGGGCAGGGGTTCAGGAATGAGAGTCCCCAATTTCCTGCTCCCGCTAAAACCGTGCTGCCCTCGCTGCCCTCACGCCTCCCATGGAAAGCACAAAAGACAAAGATCCCAGGCTGGGATAAGAGCAATTTATTGGGAACAGCAACGAGATAAGGAACAAAAGGAATGGAAAAAATATTGACAACAGACAGGATAAATAAAACTATTTACAGGGAAAACTAAAACACAACTCACTGGGTCTCCCTCGCCACAATTTCCCCTTCCTGGAAAGGACACCCTTCTCTTCAGGGAGAGAGAGAGAGAGAGTCCCTTTCCTGTCCCTGGCAATGACCTGAGGTGGGAGTGAATGTAATGACATGGCCATGGCCAGACCCTCATGTTTTTCAATGCCACATCATGTCATTGGGAGGGGCACGACAAGGAACTGGTGTCTTCCCCACACAGATCACAAGGAAAATGGATAACCAGGGCTCTTCCCAATGTGGATCTTCCAATGATCGAAGAAGTTGGGGCAGAGCACAAAAATCCTCCTGCACTTGGGGCACTGGCAGGCCTTCCCTTACCGGTGCCTCCGTTGGTGACTTGTCAAGGCAGATCTCTGGGTGAAGTTCTTCCCACACTGGGGACACTCGTAGGGCCTCTCCCCAGTGTGGATGCACTGGTGGGTGATGAGTTTGGAGATGTGCTTGAAGCCTTTCTCGCATTCAGGGCAGCAGAAGGGCATCTCCCCAGTGTGAATCCGCTGGTGGTGGAGGAGATCGGAGCTGATCCGAAACCTCTTCTGACACTCAGGACACTTGTAGGGCCTCTCCCCAGTGTGGATGCGTTGGCGGGTGATGAGGTTGGGCTTGCGCTTGAAGCCCAACCTGCACTCAGGGCAGTGGAAGGGCAAGTCCTTGGTGTGCATCTGCTGGTGCTGGAGGAGATTGGAGCTTCTCCAAAACCTCTTCTGACACTGGGGACAAACTCGTAGGGCCTCTCCCCAGTGTGGATGTGTTGGTGCCTGGTGAGGGCGAAGCTGCCGCTGAAGCTGTCCTGGTTTAGGGCAAATTTGTTAAAGAATCTGCAAAGGAGGGTCCCTCCAGAAAGCAAACCCACACGGCACCTCCTCCCCAACTGGTTTGGGAAGAATTCCTCGGAGAGAAGTGGAAAGGACCTGTTTATTTGAAAGACACAGCACCCCCCAGCACACAAAATGAACAATACCAGATGACACCGCTCTGAGAAGGATGACAAAATCAGAAAGTCTCTTTCAGGGGTGGTTGCTCTGTTCTCAGTCCCTCTGGCACTGGTGCAGCTGCTGCAGCGAAACAGTGCAAACCCTCAGTGTTCCCAGGTCCCAGTCCAGAGCAGGTTCGAGATGGTCACAGAAACAGGAGAGGAGAAACAGTCCAGGAAGGAATGTGGACAGTTTAGCTAGAACTAGCTAATAAGCAGAGGCCAAAGCAGAGCAGAAGCGAGAGCAGAAAAGAGAGCAAGCAAAGCAGCAAGCCGAAAGCAAGAAGCGAAAACAGCCCTATGTACTGCCTGTCTCTGTGTCCCTGATAAGAGAAACCCAAACAAAACTTCCACTCTTCAGGCCCGGTCTTAAAGGCATAGAACATATGAATGGGGATACAAGCATCATAATGTCACCCCAGGACAGAAGCCTTTCCCACATTCTCCACGCTCGTAGGGCCATTCCCCATTGTGGATCATCTGGTGCTGGATCAGGGTGCTGCTCTGCCTGAAGCTCTTCCCACGCTCCAAGCACTTGTGGGGCTTCTCCTCATCATGAAGCTGCTCATGCACCACCAACTCCAAGCTCTGGATAAAGCCCTGTCCACCTTCCTGGCACAGGGTGGTTCTTTCCTCCTCTGATCACCCTGGGCTGGCTTTGGAGCCCATCCTCCTGTGGAATCTCTGGGGATTTTTATCCCCATTGGAATTCTGCACTGTGGAGTCACTCAAAAGGACCTCTTCCACGAGGTTCTGCCATGGAGATTTTTCCCCCATGGTCTCCATTCTCAGCTCCTTCTCTGGGGGAGGAAGAACAAAGAGAGGATGGGATTTTCCTCCATGCCAGAAGGAAGGGGAAGGAGATTCCCCCAGTGCATCCCCAGCAGGACGGCATTGGCAGCGGGGTTGTCCTGCAGCCGAGGGCCATGGTGGGCTGGGAGATGGAGCAGGAGAGTGGGGGAAAGGAGCAGTGACTTCCTCCCCACCTGCCTCGGTATCCCAGGGCTCCTTCCTGTTCCTCGCAGCCTCCACCTCCATCCAATCAAGGTCTGGGAATAGGAAATCCTGGTTTGGGAAGAAAACAAAGAGTGTGTACATTGTCTTTTGTTCCGGGGGCTGTGCTGGGCTGGGAGATGGAGCAGGAAAGAGGGGGAAAGGGGCACTGACTTCCTCCCCACCTGCCTGGGTATCCCAGGGCTCCTTCCTGTTCCTCGCAGTCTCCACCTCCATCCAATCAAGGTCTGGGAATCGGAAATCCTGGTTTGGGAAGAAGACAAGCGGTGAGTACATTGTCTTTTGTACTGGTTTGAAGGCAAACCTGGGAGAGAGTCTAAGTAAGAATTTCAATTTAATAAGAAAAAGAAGATCAAGGCAATGATACAGAAACACTGCCTTAAACCAAAAGAGTCAGGATATAACCTGCCACCCTGTTGGTCAGGGTGGTGGCAGCAGTCCCATTCAATGGTGGCTGCGGTCCTGTTGGAGTGATGAACGTGATTCTGTCGAAGCAGTGATCCTGTAGAAGGGTCTGGTCTTCCTCTGGAGGTCCAGTGGTGGTTCTGGAGCTCTTGTCCTCTGGGAACCCAGTAGGCAAGCTGCTCCTGGTGTTGAAAACCTCAGCTTATATCCGGGTAGGAATGCTTGGATCCTCCCCCTGGGCAGAGCATCCCACAATGGGATGATGGAATTTTATCAGTCCTGCAGTGACACTCAATGGCCCATTCACAGAAGATATCTCCCCTGGAGGGCGTTATCAGGGGTTAGTCATGGAAGGGATAAAGAACACTGCCCCACCTGTTTATAGTAGTTAATGAAATGGTGATTGAAAACATGCATTTGGTTACATCTTACATTGCAACCTGAAACAGTGGGGTAATCCCTGCTCAGGGGGTGAACACCACCCCCCTTACCCAAACTGGCTCAGGTATAACACCCCCACTCTAGGAAGGCAACACACACAGAGGACAATGTCACACTTGGCCTGCTCAAGGTTTTGTCTCTGTCCCTGTCACTCCCTTGCTGTCCCCCCTTTTCTCTTTCTTTCCATCTCTCTCTCTACCTCACATTTACTGTTCAATAAAATCCACCTTGGATTTGGTATAATTTGCACTTTACCTGGGGCAGAGGCATCTCTCCACAATTTTCTTAACCAGACTTTGACATTATTTTGGCACAGTGAGTTTAGGCACTGTTGTCTGACCCCAAGTTCCTTTGCCAACATCATGGTTCCCTCCTCTGAGGAGGTTGTGGTTCTTTCTGGAGGAATTCTTGGAAACTTGGACGCAGCTTCCTCTTAGCAGCTTATGGGAGAACTGATGAGGAAAATGGCTGTTGTGGGCCTGGAATGTAAAGAAAAATATTTTATTGTCCTTTCTTGAAAAGTCTGTTAAAATCACTGGAGGAAAGGGAGCAAATATTACCAGCGACACTGACAAGGTTAATTCACCCCATAGTGAGGAGCACTAGGCTGCTAAAAGTCTTACAAGGAGCCCAGCTCAAGTAGCTAAATTCCTGATTAACTCCTGAATTCCCAGGCTTGGGTTCTTTGCCAAATGTGAGAATCATTATTCTCTTTGTCCCTTTCACCTTTGTGATAGCTACAGAGAGCTTTCCCTTCCTTTTAAAAATCTGTATTGGGCCAAATTTCCTCTTTCTTTTATTGGAACCTGCCAGCAGCTGAGCTGGAGCTGTGCAGGAACCGATGGAACTTGGAATTGCCACAGAATTGCTTCAATTATTGGTTTATTAATATTTGGGATTTCTTTGTGTTTTCATCACATGTGACTTGTGGGAAATCAAATATTCATCAAAATATTTTATGCAAAGTTTGATTTCTACCAAGGTTATTTTGTCCAGTATCTAGGGGATACTCAAGAGGTCTCTGTGCCTCTTACCCTGTGGGATGCTTGGGAGGGGCTTGGGAGTGCTGTCCCTGTCCCTGGCACCCCAGGCCATTCCCCAGGGGCTGTCCCTGTCCCTGTCACCCCAGGCCATTCCCCAGGGGATCTCCATCCCTCTGGCCTCAGGCAATGCCTGTGCAGGGCTGGGGACCAGGGGCTCTGTGTCCCTCTCACCACTGAGGGTGCTCGGGGCTGGGGGAGCTCTCCGACCTTTATTACTGCGACCTGATGAGGGTCTTCAGGGTGAGAGAGAGACGAGAATCTTGGTTCATGATCAGAAGGCTGGATTTATTGATATATGATATATAATACATTATTACTATGATAAAAGGAATAAAGAGAGAAGTTGCAGAGGCTTGCTAAGCTAAGAATAGAATCTCAAAACAAGAGAGTTCTCTGTCACTGTGTTCCAGAGAGCTTGCCCTGTGATTGGCCCTTAATTGTACACATGGAACATGAGGCAATCACTATGGCACTACGTGCACCCTATTGCATTCCACAGCAGCTGATAATCATTGTTTACATTCTCTTTCTGGGGCCTCAGCTTCCCAGAAGATGAACAAATCCCAAAGAAAGGATTTCTATGAAAAAGCGTCTGTGACATCTGACCTTTCCAAATTATATAAATTAAAAGAAAAAATGCTGATGTGGAATGAACAGGAAATTTCTTCACCTGTAAAATATACAATACTAACAAATCACTAAAACAATCCTATTATCTAAGAAAATGCAAAAAACAATGCAAAGAAAATTCAAGTCCAAACAGCTGAGTTTCAGGAACAGTCCATGAGCTGAAGTTGTTCCTCTTGGACATATCTAAGAGTCCTTTTTGGTCCTGAAACAGAGTTGCTGCAAAAGTCCCATCAATAGTTATCAAAAAACCATTGACAGTCATAACACAATTTCAAACAATTTCAAACAATTTCAAACAACTTGAACAATTTTGGAATGTCCTTTACTGGCCCTTCAATGCTTCAGTGCTTCAGAGCTGCTGCCAGCTATCTCAATCTTTTTTTTATTTTTTTTTTTTATCAAAAAGAGTAGCAGCAGAGCAGAGCATTGCCAGAGAAAGAAAGGCCCTGGGGGCCCTGGCCCATGATGGACCAGGAACCCCAAAACTGGCCCACAAAAGGGGGCCAGGACCGGTAGGAGAAACCACAGCTCCCAGAAACATCAGGAGGCCAAGTGATGGCCCTGGCCCAAACCCACGAAGCAGGCTCTGCATTCCCACAGGCCTGCACCCTGCTGCCAGTACAATGGCAGCACGGGTGGTGAGACGCTTCCTTTCCCCAAAACCACTGAGGCATGCCAGCAGCAGGGAAATAGAAGCCTTCCCCAGAAATCCCATCTGGGGTCTGGAGATGTTTGTTTCCCACAACAGACTAGCTATGGTCTCCTCCATCTGTGCCCTCTTCCCCTGCAATGCAAATGTGGCAGGTGTATCTTCCATCCGCCCCATGGCATCATCCCCTCTGGGCTGGGGACCAAAGGCAGAGCTATCGGGACCCACCTGCCCCCCGCCACTAGGGCACAAGAGAGGCGGCAGAGATGGCAGCCTCCATGGGACAATCCCCGAAAAAACACCCCCCAACCCGCCGAGAATGCTGATCTTGAAAACAGGCAGACGCACTGCCCCCACAGTCAGCTGTCGCGCACCCCCCGCTCCACGGAAGGAGAGACCAGCCACCAGGGCCGCTGCTACAGAGGCAACCAGTCCGGGATGGTCCGAGCTCAAACAAACAGCCATTTCCAGGGCAGTCTCTGATGCTGACACGGAGGACAGAGTCTCCGACAGCGGCAGAACTGCTGGGGCAGCTGGTGCAAGCGGTGGGGGGGCCGGAACTGGGGAGGAGCCCTCCTCCGCTGAGCCAGAAGCCGCAGACGCGTTTTCGTCACCTAGAAACAGTGACTCAGGTGCAGGAAGCCCTGTTTCTGCATTCTCAGACGCAGGTGGGGAAGCCGGTGAAGCCGCGGGCCGGACCACCTGGAGAGGCGGAGACGGGATCGCCCGGAGTGGTAGCCGCGCTGGCGGGGCGGGTCTTGGAGGTGGCCGCGGGGCTGGCAGGGGTGGGGGGGCCTCGGGGACCAGTACCACCCCCATTTCTAAACGGGGCGGGGTCTGAGAGGCCGGCTGTAGCAGGGCCTGCCAGGGCTTCCAGGGGCGGCACCAATGGCGCTGGTTTGAGCGGCGCCACCCCCTCCCATTCCCCCCGGTGGGGGAGAAGGCAGGGAGAAGGACTGCTCCGGAGAAAGAGTAAAAAAAACTTCTTTGCGCGGCGAAGTTTCATCCCCCCATGCCGCGAAGCAGGGGGGGCTGGGAAGCAGAATCTCATCCCCCACCGGGTCTTCTCCCGCTGAATTTGGGGGGAACGGAGCAAGCCCATAGCAGTTAGAAATCCATGGAAAAACAGCTGCTCTCCATTTCAAAACTGGGAAGAGCTTTCTAAATGCTGGGTAGACAGGAGGGAAGTCGCATCCCTGACCCCAAACGAATCGGAAGATAGAGTCCATGCATTCCCACATGAAAACATCCAAGTCGTATAGGATATCAGTAAAGAACCCAAAAAGCTTTGCCCATCAAAAGAACTCATAGAGATCTGTTTTTGACAAGAAAAATCCATCTTCTCTACACCATTTTTGCCAGAGGGCAATAAGCTTCTCCTCTGAAGGAGAGAACTGAACCTCTTCCTCCAAGGCATGTGTCCCCCATACAAACAGCCACAAAGTTCTGAGGGCTGGTTCATCAGGAAGGGAAAAGCCAACAGTACATTTTGAAAGAGTCCAGCATGCTCTGGCTCCTCCATGGTTCTGCTGCTCTTTCCTAACATCTTTCCTGAAGGTTTTCCAGAAGAAGGTTCACTTGTGGTCAGCCTTGGCTGTGAACTCTGTCCAAATCAGGATCTTCAGTTCTTCAGCTCCTGGCTTGAATCCACTTCTGTGGTCACTTCAAAGCAACCATCACATGCTACACATACAGGATTTTACCCAGTGCAGCAATTTGCTCTTCTGGTCTTATCAATTTAATTTTTGCTCTGACACGAGGGGTCACCAAATATTACAGCGCCCTGATGAAGGTCTTCAGGGAGAGAGAGAGACGGAATCTTGGTTCATGATCAGAAGGCTGGATTTGTTGATATATGTGGTGGTTTGACCAGAAAGAAGTGGGAATTCTGGGATGTTGTGGTCAAACCAATGGGTGCTTGGATTTTGATATTGGCACCTGGTGTAGCCAGTGGGTTTTAGGACACACCTCCGAGAACACCCAGGGGTTAAAAGCAGAGCTTCGGCCTTGGGAGGCTCTCTTGGGACTTCGAGGGACGGAGGTCGGATCTCCCTCCCTCGTCAAGCCGCCGCTGCTGGGCGGGGGAGGGGCAGCCATGCAGTAGGCCTGGGCCTGGACAGACATGGGAGTGAGGAGGCCCTGGAGGATGGAAGGGTGGAGGAAGAGTCCCAAGAGACATCAGACAGCCATTCCCCCCCCCCCCCCTTCCCCCTTGGAGACAGAGAGAGAGAGAGAGAGAGAGTGCAGCCTGTGTCATTACCTTGAAATTCAGTAAATATGTGCTGGCAGCAGGCAGCCCGGCTGAGGAGATGGGGGGGGGTGCAGCCAGGAGTCCAGCCGCCTGGAGGAGTTTTTAACCCCTTTTGGACAATGAAAACCCTACAGAACATTAACCCTTCCTAGACGAGTGATAAGAGTGGAGGAGGACGAAGGAAATGAACGAGTGATGGAGGTCTGGACCAGAGAGAGAGAGTGAGAGATGTTGAAAGAATGGAGAAGATGGAGTGGCATTTTATGCTGGACTCTTTTGTGTAGCCATGGACAGAGCTATGTTTCTGTGAGATACAGAGACTGAGTCCAGGGGGAGAAATGTCCCAGTGCCAGAGAAGATTCAGTGTGGGTACCCCTCGGCCCCAGGGGGTATATAAAATATGGGGGGGATAGATGTCCCAAAGGTGAGAAGGTGAGATACTGTGCTTTTCTGGAACTGGACAAAGCATCCTTAAAAAAGACAACCCTGGAAGCAGCCCTGATCCCTGTTCGGTGGTGAGAGCACCGGAACAAGGACGGAAGAGGCCACCATGACACATGGAAGGACTCCCTCTCCTCTTGAGGAGTTGAAAGTTTGAGCAATCTAAAGGGTGGTGTTGGACCTAGAATTGGTGATTTTGGAGGATGTATTGTATTGGGAATTTAAGGGGGAGGATGGGGAGAGTGTTTTTTTGTGAGGTTTTCATTTTCCTCGTGTTTTTTTCTTTCTTTCTTTCTTTCTTTCTTTCTTTCTTTCTTTCTTTCTTTCTTTCTTTCTTTCTTTCTTTCTTTCTTTCTTCTTTTGTGTGTAGTTTAGTAATTTTTGTGTGCAGCTTAGTTAATAAAATTTTCTTTATGTTTAAGTTTGGAGCCTGCTTTGCTTATTCCTGGTCACATCTCACAGCAGACACCGGGGAGAAGCTGTACTCATGGGGCTCTGGCTTTGCCAGGCCCAAACCATAACAATATATGATACATAATACATTATAACTATACTAAAAGGAATAAGGAGAGAAGTTGCAGAGGCTTGCTAAGCTAAGAATAGAATAGAAAAGAATTAATAACAAAGTTCTGTGTCCAGCAGAAAGCAAGGACAAACTCTCCTGTGAGTGGTCAGCAAATCCAAACACTCACAGAAGCGCAATCACCGCTGCACCTGTTGCATTCCACACCAGCCGATAACAATTGTTTACATTCTTCTTCTGGGGCCTCAGCTTCCCAGAACATGAACAAATCCCAAAGAAAGGATTTCTATGAAAAAATGTCTGCGACAGAGACCACTATGGCATTTTGGGTTTTCATGGAACCATGGGGCCATGTGACACTGTGAGATCCCATGGAACCAAAGGTCCATTGTTACATTGCAAGGCCTCATGGAGCTGTGGAACCATGGAAAGACCATTAGGACTCTTCTCAGTCTCATGGAACCAAGGGGCTGATGTGACACTGAGGGGACTCATGGAATCATGGAGACCGTTGTGACACTACAAGGCCACATGGAATAAGCAAAGCATTGCGACGCTATGGGGCACCATGGAACCAAGAGGCCTTTGTGACACTGCAGGGCTTCATGGAACCAAAGCTCCAGGGTGATACAGAGGGGCCTCCTGTCATCAATGGTCCATTGTGACACTGTGGAGCCAAAGGAGAGCACTGTGACACCGCAAACCCCCATGATGCAAAGGTCCATTGTGACATTGCAGGGCTCATGGAACTGAGGAGTCACATGACACTGTGGGGCCTGTGGAACCCCAGAGACCATTGTGACACTGCAAGGCCTCATGGAATCCTTGGGACCATCGTGACACTGAGGGACCTTCAGGAACCATGGGGCCATTGTGACACTGTGGGACCCCATTGAACCAAAACACCCTTGTGACACCTCAGGGACCCACAAAACCAAGGGAATACAAAGCAGGTCTGGCTGGCTTGGCCACCCGTAGGCCACCTGACTGGTCCAACTGACCTTGGCATGTTGAGGGTCTCTTCTCATCTGCTGCTGAAACACTGGGGCTCTGTGCTTTCCTTCCAATGGAAAAGAACTGTCCTTCTCCTCCAGGCACCCATGACCAGAACTGGGATTTCACCACCAAATTTCCTTATATCCAGGGATTGTTCCCATAGCAATATTGCCAGAACAAGTCTGTCTGGCAGAGGTTTCACAAGGGTCACCTCTCATCTGGCCCCAAGACCCTAGAGAAGGCTGCGTGCTTCCCTTCCTATGGAAAGGAACTGTCCTTCTAGTCCAGGTGCACATGGCCAAATTTGGGTTCCACCTCCAACAGTGCCTATTGTGACAGACTGGGGGAGATTGTTGGCTTAAATCATTTCATGTGTGGGGGAGGAAGGGGCAGGTCCAGCCTTGCCCTTCCCTGGAACCCCAGCCTTGCCCTGCACTGGAACCCCTGCCCTGCCCTGCCCAGCAACCCAAATCCCGCCAGAGCCTCTATCCCAGTCCAGCAGTGGCTGCCAGTCCCTGGCACAGCACGGGCAATGCTCCACAGCCACCTCGTCAGCCTCCAGCCCAGCTCCTGAGGGACCAAATGAGCCCAAGCCCCACCTGGGGGAAGGGCCCAGGGAGACCAAGGGGTATTGAAGGCTGACCACAAGGCAAGCACACATCTTGACCCTACCTCTTCTTGGAATTTCCATCTGAACAACATTGGAATCCGGGTGTGGGTACTTCTCTGTATCTTATTTGTCTTTCTCTCTTTGTGTATCTACTTCTTCTATTTCTGTCTCCTTGCAAATTTTGATTAACTTAAAATTGAATGGGCTTACAGTTAGTGAAGTTGAATGGGCCAAGTTAATGCTTTGAGAAGTATTTGGTTTTGATTGACTGTCATATTTAACCATTTGCCAAAGTTTCTCTGATTTTCTAAAGTCCCCAGTAAAGGCTGTTTGGTTGTTTTGAGCTCCTGAGAATCTCTTGTAGGCATTTCTCCAGTACATCTAACTCAGAGTACACAAATAATTGTAATTCCTTTTAAATGTCTCATTGAGGGAAGTGTTTGGTGGGATGGGAGTCAGGGCTTGTGTGTCCTGCTTGGCCCAGCCCAGGCAGGGCTTTCCCAGCCACATTCCGCACTCCATTTCCCAGCTGGAGCCCCTGGTGCCTCTGAGTTGTGCTGCCCCAGCCACAGGGATGCTCTCCTTGTCTGCCCATTCCCCCACGGTCTCTGGGTAGGGATGGCCTCAGTGGGGGCTGCTGACATCGTCAGCAACTTGGAGGCTGCTGCTGAATTTTCCTGCTCCAGAGGCTTGTTCAGCCTTCAGCTCTTCAGTGCAGGAATTCAATGTCCCAGGGCTCATTAACATTCAGAACACCTGAACAAGCCAAGCCCCTGGGAATAATCTAAGTGTTCAGATCTTTTGTGGTTGATTAGTCAGATTTCAGAAGCCTATTCAATGTGAATACCCTGAGATTAAAAAGGCAGCAAGAAAATATTTTTTTAGGTCTTGTAATTTTTTTTCACTAGTAATTCATTGACATGTGCAATCTCCAATTGACATTGAATCCAAGTACCTCCTCATGCAGTTTGAATAGATATGAAAATCATGACCCCTCATGGCTGACAATCAATCAGACTCTGTCCCTGCCCCCATCCCACCATTTCCCACATCCAAGCCCTGGCACTCAGAGTAGCCTTGTGCAAATCTGAGCTCCTCCCAGCCCACACTGGACCTAGTCAACAGACCACAGTTGAACAGGTTACAATTTAATAACAATCACACAATTAAAATAACAATCACACAATTACAAACTCTTCCCTGAGCCATGTGCAACGTCCCAGCAGTGTCTGATGAGTCCATCATTCACAAGTGATTTCCATACTAAAATTTATTTCACACAAACATGGTTCTGTGATAGATATAAACACAATTAACTTCTTGTATCAGGATTCTCGTCCTGGAGTGAGGACAGAACAGCTCGAACAATTCCTGATTTGCAAAGCTGTCAGTGGGGAATAGAGAAGGGAGGTCAGGCTGCTGTTGTTGTTGAGGAAATGCTGAAACCAGCCTGACTCATTTCATCTCCTCCTGTTCTGGCTGATCTCCCCTCTTTCCCCTTCCACCCACTGGCTTTTGTCTCCTACCAGGCCCCCCAGAGAAGAGCCTGGCTCTGTGTTCTCCATCCCCTCCTTGCTTGCACTGCCAGGCTGGGATGAGGAGCCCCTCAGCCTTCCCTGCTCCTGGCTGGACAAGCCCAGCTCCCTCAGCCTCTGCTCACAGCTCCGGACAAAATTGGTTCTTCTCCAAAATTCTCTACATGCAAGGGTTTGTCCTGGACAAAAGCTGCAAGGACAGACAGGCCTGGCTCAATTTGGCCTCTCATGGTCGCCTCCAATCTGCCCTGGAAACACTGGGGCTCTGTCCTTTCCTTCCTGAGGGAAAGAACTGGCCTTCTCATCCAGGTGCTCATGGGCTGAAATTGGGATTCTTCCCCCAAAATCCTGTATATCTGGGATACAGAATATTTATACCTGAGATACAAGATATTTCTTCTGTTGCTCCCAGATGAAAGCTGCCAGGACAGACAGATCTGGCTGGCCTTGGCCTCTAGTGGCTGCTGTTTATCAGCTCCTGGAAGACTGGGGCTCCATGCTTTCCTTCCTACTTTCCTTCCTGTGGAACTGATGACACTTCAGGGCCTCATGGATCCAAGGGACCATTGTGACACTGTGGGGCCTCATGGGACCAAGGACATTGTTGTGGCTCTGTGGGGCCACATGGTCCCAAAAGGCCAGTGTGAAGCAGCAGGGCTTTGTGGAGCCAAGAGGCCATTGCTGCATTTCAGGGCCTCGTGGTGCCAAAGGGCCATTGTGATCCTGCAGGGCCTCTTGGAAGCATGGGGCCATTGTGACACTGCAGAAGCAAGGAGGACATTGTGACACTGCAGAGTGCCATGAAAGCAAGGGAACATGGAACAGATCTGGCTAGCTTGGCCACCCAGGGCCCACTTGACAGGCCCAGCTGATCTTGGAATGTTGAGGGCTGCCTTTCATCAGCCCCTGGAGAACTGGTGCCCAGTGCTTTCCTTCCTATGGAAAAGAACCATTTGTCCTTCGAGGTGCCCACAGCCAGAATTGATACTCCCCTCGAAAATTCCCTGTATGCCAGGGTTCTCCCAGACAAAAGCTGCCGGACAGAGAGCTCTGGCTGGCCTTGGCCTCTGGTGGTCACCTCTCATCTCAAGGAAGCCCTGAGGAAAGTATTTGAACAGGTTTGACTGCTGGGACATCAATGAGTCTCACGCTCTTAAAAACTCAGATGCTCTTCTGATTATGTGTCTTTTCTTTCTTATTGTGTATTATGTGTGAAGTATTATTTTCAGCTAAAAATATTATTCTTACCATTTTACCCGAGTTATCTGAAACAAAACAGCTCATCTACATATGGCTCCAGGTCACCTGTATAAGCAAACACAAGAAACAATCCAGCAGGAATTATTTGTCCCTGATCCCATCTATCACATCTCTGGAGCTGGAGGTGCAGCCCCAGCACTTGGCAGGGCTCAGGGGCTCACAAGCTCAGCTCCCACCCAGAGAACTTGCAGACTCTGGGCTGCTCTTCTTGGTCTCTGCATGCTCAGCCAGGCTGAGATGGACACTGATGGTCTCTGGGCCAGGCTCTCTGAGCCCAGCCCAGCTCCCTGCAAGCTCTGCCAGCTGCCCTGAGCTCTGGGCAGCACCAAGGGCCTCTCCCCAGCCCAGCCCAGCCGGCTCTGGCCCCACAGCTCTGCTCAGACCTGGCTGCTCTGGGCACTGCCCCACGGCCTCAGCCCCTGGCAAGGGCACAGCAGCAGCTGCAGCTGCCACAGGACTCAGCCCCAGCCATGGGGGAAGGTGCTTGGCCAAGGCCAAAGGAGGCTCCCTGGCTGCCCTGCTCCCCTCGGCCTGAGGTGCTGAGAGCTCTGCAGCCCCTGCTGCCATCCCATCTGCCCAGGGCAGCACAAGAGCCGCGGCCTTAGTGCCCTCAAGAGGTGCTCCTGCTCCAGACCCAGGGCCCATGCCAAAGCTGGGGCAGCCACAAAGCTGTGCCCATTTCTGTTCATTGCTGCTCTGAAGGGGATGGATCCTCAGCCACCTGGAGGTTGCTGATAAATTTTACTACTCAAGAGGCCTCTTCTTTCTTGAGCTCTTCAGTTCAGGAATTCAGTGACAAACGCTCATAAATATTTGTACAAATCACCTGAAAGAGAAAAGCTCCTAGGAATAATTTGTTTTCAATTGTCCTATGGTTAGTTAGGAACATTTCAGAAGTATATTGAAAATCAATATACGGTATTAAAAACAATGCAGAAAGAATTCTTTTGTCCCGTTTTCTTTTCTTGTTTATACATAGATTACCAGACAATGTTCAATTGATATTGATCCCCAGCACCTTCTAATGCAGTCTGAATAGATATGAAAAACAAGACCCTTCATGGCTGACAATCAATTGCACTTTGTCTCCACTCCTCTCCACCATTTCCCTCATCCAACCCCTGGCACTCCTATGCATCAGGAATGGTGTGGCCAGCAGGAGCAGGGCAGTGATTCCTCCCCTGTTCTCAGCACTGGTTGGGCAGAACCTCAAGTGCTGTGTCCAGTACTGGGCCCCCAGTCCAGGAAGGACACGGAGGGGCTTGAGCATGTCCAGAGAAGGACAACAAGGCTGGGGAGGTGTCTGGAACACAAGTCCTGTGAAAGGTGGCTGAGGGAGCTGGGGATGTTTATCCTGGAGAAGAGGAGGCTCAGGGGAGACCTCATCACTCTATACAACTCCATGACAGGAGGGTGCAGCCAGATGGGCATCTGTCTCTTCTCCCAGGGAACAGTGAGAGAACAAGAGGACACAGCCTTCAGCTGAACCTGGGGACATTTAGGCTGGACATTAGGAAATATTCCTCACAGAAAGGTAGATTTGGCATTGGAATGGGCTGTCCAGAAAGATCCGTGAGTCACTGTCCCTGGAGGTGTTTAAGGAAAGAATGGATGTGGCACTCAGTGCCATGGTCTGGGTGACAAGGTGGTGTTGGGTCCCAGGTTGGACTTGATGCTCTCCAAGGTCTTTTGCAGCCTGGTTGATCCTCTGATGATTGTGACACTGCAGGGCCCTGGGGAAGCAAGGGGTCAGTGTGACACTGCGGGACCTGGTGGCACCAAGAGGACCATGGTGACACTGTGTACGACATGGCAGCACAGAGCCAAGGGGCCATTGTGACACTGTGGGGCTGTATGGAAGCAAGGAGTCCATTGTGAAAGTCTGGGTCCTGCTGGAACCACAGAGGTCACTGTGACTCTGCAGGGCCTTATGGAACCAGGGGGCCATTGTGACACTGCAGAACCAAGGAGACCCTTGGGAGAGCCTGGGGACAATGGAATCAAGGGACCATTTTTCCATGGCAAGGACTCTGGGAACTGACGGAACAATTGTGACACTCTGGTGCCCCATGGAACCAAGGGTCCCTGGTGACACTGCAGGATCTTGTGTCACCAGGACCCCATTGTGACACTGCAGCACCAAAGAATTCATTGGGGCACTCTAAGGCCTCCTGGAGCCAAGAGGCCACTGTGACCCTGCAGGGTCATGTGGAACCATGCAGAGCATTGTGACAGAGCAGGACCTGGTGTCATGATGGGGCCATTGTGACACTGCAGGTCCCCATGGAACCAAGGGACCAATGCTGCTCCTCAGGGACTCCTGGAATTAAGGAAACATGTTGGACACCATGGTGGCGGTTGGAACCAAGAGGCCATTGTGACACTGTGGAACCAAGGAGAGCATTGCTGCACTGCCCGACCTCATGGAACCAAAGATCCATTGTGACACTGCAGGGCCCAAGATTCAAGGGACTTTGTGATGTTGGGGTCCCATGGAATCAAAGAGACAATGTGAAACTGGAAGGCCTCATGAAATCATGGAGACCATTGGGATACTCGGAGGGTCATGGAACTGTGGTGACACAAAGTTGGCTGGGAGTGTTGATTTGCTGGAGGATAGGAGGGCTCTGCGCAGGGCCCTGGAAAGGCTGGATCTAGGTGTGGTTTAACAAGGATGTGTGATCCAACAAGGTGAGGTTTAACAAGTCCAAGTGCCGGGTCCTGCACTTTGGCCACAGCAACCCCTGCAGCACTACAGGCTGGGGACAGAGTGGCTGGAGAGCAGCCAGGCAGAAAGGGACCTGCAGGGACTGATGGACAGCAGGCTGGACATGAGCCTGCAGTGTGCCCAGGTGGCCAAGAAGGCCAATGGCTCCTGGAGTGGATCAGGAATGGTGTGGCCAGCAGGAGCAGGGCAGAGATGGATTGTTTGCAGGGAGGGAACAGGGCTGGGCAACAGGAAGAAATTTGTAGTGGGAAGAGGAAAGAAAGCAAAGGTGAAGTATAGGAAATGCTCAGGGCAGTTGGGAAATGGCTGCCAGGCAGCCCTGGCTCTGAGCAACACCATCTGCAGTGGGACAGGAAATTCCAAGCTGATGGGAACAAACTTTCTGGCTGACTGCAGAGGCCAGGACAAAGCTGAGTGGTTTCCCTGGTGTCCCCCAGCCATTGCTGGCCCCAGGGGCTGATGGCATTTGTGCTCCCTCAGGTTCATGTCCCCACACCAACAGCATGAGGGTGCTCCTCCTGCTCTGTGCAATGCAAACAGGGGCTCCTGAGCCAGTGCTGCCGTGTCTGTGCCTGCAAGGATGGGGTACATGTGTGAGCTGGGGGAGAGGCCAAGGCTGCAGAGGGTGAATGTTGTTGGCAGCTGCCTGAGGACGCTCTGGGACGCTGCCCTGGGCTGTGCAGTGCACTGGGGATGGATCAGTCCCTGCTCTGCTGCTCCTTCCCGTCTCCCCCAGGGCCCTTGCAGAGCCCCAGCCATGCTGTTTGCCCCCAGCATGCCCACGGCCAGCCTGGGGCTGCTCACGGGGCTTTTCTGTGCTGAGCATTGGCCTGGCCGTGTTCTTGAGAGAGCCTGGGCAAGGAGCCTGGAGCCCCCAGGCCCTGTGCTGAGGCGTCAGCGCTGCCCCAGCAGTGCCCATGGCCTGTCCCTGCTGCAGCCCCGGCACTGCCACCCCCAGGGCTGTGCCCGGCCCCGAGAGCACTCAGGCCCTGCAGCAACACCAGGGCCACCAGGGCAGTGGGGCAGGGCCACGGCAGCAGCAGTGGCAACACCAAGTGCTGCTGCTGCTGGGCACAGCTGCCGGGCCAACACTGATCTGCCCCAAGCTCTGCACACAGATGTTGCTGCTGCAACTCCAGAGAAGGCATCTCTGCAGAAAACCCTGCTGGGAGATCCTTTAGTTCCTTTAAAGCCACTGAGAGCACAGCCCCTCATGGACACAGTCTATGGCCACAGGGAAGATGGAGAGAAATGAAATGAGAAATAGCACAAAAAATGACATGTATTTGTGGAAAACATTAAAAACTAAAGCAAGGAAGAAATACCCCACAAGCAAACAAACAGGAAGTATTAAAAATTACTTTATTACAGTGATTTGGAGAAACTGGCAAGCAGTTTAATATTCCTGAAACCATCCAGTCATCAGTCTCCACACTGCAGCCTTGAGCTCTGGTTCCTCGGGCTGTAGATGAGGGGGTTCAGGGCTGGAGGCACCACTGAGTACAGAACTGACAGGGCCAGATCCAGGGATAGGGAGGACATGGAGCGAGGCTTCAATTGAGCAAATATTCCTGTGGTGATGAGCATGGATAGCACAGGCAGGTGAGGGAGACAGGTGGAAAAGGCTTTGTGTCATCCCTGCTCAGAGGGGATCCTCAGCACAGCCCTGAATATCTGCACATAGGAGAAAACAATGAACACAAAACAGCCAGATACCAAACAGACACTAACAGCAAGAAGCCCCAGTTCCCTGAGGTAGGATTTAGAGCAGGAGAGCTTGAGGATCTGTGGGATTTCACAGAAGAACTGGCTCAGGGCATCAGGGCATTGCCATGGCACAGGGACAGGGAAAATGTATTGGTTGTGTGCATATGAGCATTGAGAAAGGCACTGGCCCAGGCAGCTGCTGCGATGTGGGCACAAGCTCTGCTGCCCAGGAGGGTCTCGTAGTGCAGGGGTTTGCAGATGGACATGTACCGGTCGTAGCACATGATGGTCAGGAGGGAAAGCTCTGCTGATAGGAAGAAGAAAACCAGAAATATCTGAGCAGCACATCCTGAGTAGGAAATGTTCCTGGTGTCCCAGAGGGAATTGCACATGGCTTTGGGGACAGTGGTGCAGATGGAGCCCAGGTCAGTGAGGGCCAGGTTGAGCAGGAAGAAGAACATGGGCGTGTGCAGGTGGTGGCCACAGGCTACGGCGCTGATGATGAGGCCGTTGCCCAGGAGGGCAGCCAGGGAGATGCCCAGCAAGAGGCAGAAGTGCGGGAGCTTCAGCTGCTGCGTGTCTGCCAATGCCAGCAGGAGGAAGTGCCTGATGGAGCTGCTGTTGGACATTTGCTGTGGCTGCACATTGGGACCTGTTCATAGATAAAGGACAGTGAAGAGTTAGGAGAACCTTCTTCCAGCAAAATGAAAGCTATTTCCCACAGACCTTTTTCTCCTGTAACCCTCTGACACCCTTTTGATTTTCGAGCAGATTTTCCTTCAGCTCCAAGTGGGGAGCCCTGGCTGGTGCTTTCTTAGTGGGATATGACGTTCAGGGCAACTAAAGACAGGCTTTTTTTAATTCAGCCTTGCTCTGCAGATGGGGGAGGAGGACAGGGACCTGTTCTTGTGTTCCACTTTGAAATCCTGTTAATACAGAAAGCCCTGTCAGCATCTGCACCCTCACTGCCCAAGAGCAGGTATGGTAAAGTCTGTTTAAATCCTCTAGAGTTTTTACAGCTCCTCTTTCCCCTCTCCTGCTGGCTTATTTTTGGATGTCAGACACTCTCAGTATTTCTGCTCCCCTCAGGGAGAACAGAGTGAGTTCTCTGAGACAAGGTGGTAAGTGGAGATTTAGGGGAGGAGGTCTTTCTCTCTGTCCTGTTCCAGGATTCCCTGGGCTTTCTCCATTCTCAGACAGAGGATGATAACTCTCCCATGTTTCCTTTAAAAACCATCCCAACACTACTGACAGCAGACAGATCTCCCACAGTCCACGAAATGTCCATCCCCTTCTCAAGGTGTCAGCCCCACATTAGTAGCCAAGGACACACAGGGCTCATTTCGCCAACCCAACTTCATTTTCCCATCCTAGAACTTCTGTGCCTCACCCTGGGGCTTTCAGATAACACAGAGATGCTCTTGGACAGGTTTGCACCCTGGATTGAAGCTCCCAGCTTGGACTGAAATCTCAGAGAGACTTTCAAGTGTTCTTATGATGGCATTGGATGAAGGGAGATGCAGCTCCTTCCCTGGCTGCACTGACCACATTGCCCAGAGCTGGGCACTGGGGCCAGCGTCACCCTGAGCCAGCTGTGCCCCCTGCCAGAGCCCCCAGTGCCGGGCAGCTGCTCCCAGCCCTGTACTCTGCAGAGGGAACTGGGCCCGGGACTGCAGAGCTGCCCCACAGCTCTGCTGCAGCTCTGCCTGCACTGGAGGGGCTGCACGCCTTGGAGCCCCGGCCCTGAGGGCAGAGACTTGGCTGGGGCACAGGAGGGAGGGGGCTTGTTCAGAGGGAGGGGCTGCACTGGAGGGGATCCTGTGGACTTTTCTTATCTCTCCCTGACACAACATTTCTGTGTTTTATTTGCTCTTATTGCCTGATCTTCTCTCTGCTTCTGTTGCCCGATTGGTAAATGACACAAAACTCGGATAAGTTTTGTGGGTGCTTTATTAAGGGCCCGGGGAACTGGGGGACTCACGTACCAAAGTCCGAGCCCCCAAATTCACGTATGGGTGCTTCCCTCTTATACATGCGATTCACAACAAAGTCTCTAAGGAACAGTCCTCCGTTCCCCTTGCCTGGTCACAGACCCCTTGTGATACATTCCTTGGTTCACAAACAAGGTCATTAATCCTCTGCTTATCTTATTCTAAGAGCATTGTATGCTGCCTCTAGACAGGTTAGCATTCTTACCTTCTTGCACTAGTTTAATTATTTATTAAATCTCTAAGACTACCTGCTAGGTAACACACAAAACCCAACACACTTTCAACGGCTACAAAACTACTTTTTAACAAACCAGTTCACACACAACTCACTATAATTAAATATTTTGCTAAATTTCATTTCTTTTCCAACATTTCCCCCCTTTTGAGCATCCTTCAGTCCTGCTGCAAGGATGCTCAATCAACAGTAACATCTTCATAACGAGGTGGGGAGTGTTCTTCATTCTGCCGCCCACGGGTCATCGCCTTCAGCAACTGGAGAGATCGCCTCTTTTCCTTTTCGATCACACCTAAGAGGCATCTGATGGGGGTCCGCTCCATGATTCCCGTAGCGGATCCGTGATCCACTTCTTGACGTACACCTGGTCCCCGGGCTGGATGTCGTGGACAGAATTCTCCAGCGTGAGCGGTCTATTCCACTGTAATGTATTTCTTAAAGAATTCAAGATCTTATTAAGTGACATAACATACTCTGCAATCGCCTGGTCCCCACTCACATGTACCTCCCCTTTTAATACAGTTGCATTATATGGTTTGCCATATAATATCTCATATGGACTTACGCCTACCTTTTCCCTTGGTTTAATTCGAATCCTGAGTAGGGCCAAAGGCAAAGCTTGGGGCCAGTGCAGTTTAGCTTCCTGGCAAATCTTTTTGATTTGTCCTTTCAAGGTTTGATTCATCCTTTCCACCTGCCCACTAGACTGAGGTCTCCAGGGGGTATGCAAATTCCAGGTTATATCTAACATTCGTGCTAATTCCTGCACTACCCCGGCTATAAAATGCGGACCCCTATCTGATGACAATCCTAAAGGTACTCCAAATCTTGGTATTATTTCTTTTAACAAGGTTTTTACCACCTCCTTAGCCTGATTAGTTCTACATGGAAAAGCTTCCGGCCACCCTGAGAATGTACATACATACACTAACAAGTATCTGTATCCCTGTGCCCTAGGCAATTCAGAAAAATCAACTTGCCAGTAATCTCCTGGTTGTGGCCCGACTTGCAACTTTCCCATTTGTATTTGTCTCCTAACTACTGGATTATTTTTCAAACATACTGGGCACATTGCATTAACTCTTTTTGCCATTGTTAACATCTGATTAGAGATTATCTCATTCTTCAAAAATTTTACCAATACTTCTGCCCCCCAATGACATTTATTATGTTCTGATTCCAAAATAAATTTCATTATGCGGGTAGGTACCACTATTTGTCCCATTGGTGTAACGTACCACCCAAGTTGATTCTTCTGTGCCCCTAGCAAGTTTATTAGTTTTCCATCTTCTATTGAATATTTGGGCTCCTGATTCAGGTATGGGGTAGCCGGATTTGTTCTTACCGGTACCAATGCCATTTGAGTCCATACTTCCCGTGCCACTTGCCGTGCTGTAACATCAGCAAATCGATTTCCTCTGTAAACGTCTCCTTCCGCAGTCTGATGTCCTCTAACATGCATTACTGCAACTGCTTTGGGACTGTGTACCGCATCCAGTAGCTGTAGCACTTCTTCCCGGTGCTTGATGTTGGTTCCCTGTGAATTCAAAAGCCCCCTTTCCTTCCATAACGCCCCATGTACATGAACCACACCAAAGGCATATTTAGAATCTGTCCAGATATTAACCCTTTTGTCCTTGCTCAAATACAGGGCTCTGGTGAGTCCAATCACCTCTGCCTTCTGGTAAGTTCCAGGTAACAAAGCCTTTGCCTCTATTACCTGATCCAATGTTACCACTGCATACCCGGCATAGCGAGTCCCATTCTCGACAAAACTGGATCCATCAGTGTATAGTTCCCATTCAGGTTCTTCCAATGGTTCATCCTTTAGGTCGGGTCTGCTGGCATATACTTGTTCAATTACCTCTACGCAATCATGCACCAGTCCCCCAGCTTCCTGGTCACTGCGTAAAAACTCTACTGGATTAACATGATTAGTAGTCCTTATTTCAATATCATCCTGTTCTCTCAGGATGGCCTGGTATTGCAACATTCGACTGGATGATAGCCAGTGACCCCCCTTTTGCTCCAAAACGGCCATGACCATATGGGGAACAAACACTTTCATTTTTGCCCCCAAAGTCAATTTCCGGGCCTCTTGAATAAGAATTATTGTTGCCGCCACGGCTCATAAACACGAGGGCCACCCGGAACTTACCGAATCCAGTTGTTTAGAAAAGTATCCCACTGGCCTCTTCCAGGATCCCACCTTCTGGGTGAGGACCCCCAATGCCAGTTTTTGCCTCTCATTCACGTACAACTGGAATTCCTTGGTCACATCAGGGAGTCCTAGGGCTGGGGCCTCCTTTAGTGCCTGCTTCAATTCCTGGAAGGCCTTCTTTTGCTGTGTCGTCCACTCCAACCGATGCTGCTTCAAGGCCTCATATAGTGGCTTGGCTAGGAGACCGAAATTCATGATCCACAGTCGACACCATCCCACCATTCCTAGAAAAGATCTCAATTCCTGATGGTTACGAGGCAAAGGAATAGCACATATTGCCTCTATTCGGTTTACTCCCAAATGTCTCTGCCCTTGTGTGATCTCACAACCGAGGTAAATAACGCTTTTTTTGACCAATTGAGCTTTTTCCTTAGAAACCCGATACCCTGCTTGGCCAAGCATGTTGAGTAATTTAATTGTTAATTCCATGCACATTTCCCTTTCCTTAGCAGGCAGAAAAATGTCGTCCACGTACTGCAGGACTACATACAAGGATGGGGATATTGTTACCTGGGTTATCTTCCATTCCTCCAGCTCCTTGGCCAGTTGGTTTCCAAAAATAGTAGGGGAGCATTTAAATCCCTGTGGGAGTCTCGTCCACATAAGCTGCTTCTTTCTCCCAAACTCAGGACTTTCCCACTCGAAGGCAAAATATTTCCTACTCTCTACTGCCAGTGGGATGCAGAAGAAGGCATCTTTAAGGTCAATCACTGAGAACCATTTAAACTCCTCTGATACAGATGTTAACAAAGTATAAGGATTAGCAACAACTGGATGTATGTCTTTCACTATTTCATTAATAGCCCTTAAGTCCTGTACCAAACAGTACTTACCATTAGGTTTCTTTACTGGAAAAATTGGAGTATTATACTCCGATTCACATTCCTGTAATATTCCTTGAGCCAAAAATTGTTTAATTAACGGGGCTACTCCCCTCCTTGCCTCAAGCTTCAAGGGGTATTGCTTTATCCTCACTGGTCAGGCCCTTCCTTTAGTTCCACCTTTACTGGCTGTGCAGCTTTAGATTTTCCGGGGACCCCTGACTCCCATACCCAGGGTACTACAGCCTGCTCAATTTCTTCTGGAATAGGAGAGGCATCCACTTCCTTGATCACAAAAATGCCTGCTATTTGTTCCTCAGGTATTTCCAATTTCACCCTTCCCCCTTCAAATATTATTTTCACATTAAGTCAGGACAACAGGTCTCTGCCAAGAAGGGGTGTGGGGCAGTTTGGCATATACAAAAATTGGTGATCTAATTCCTTCCCCCCAAACCTAAGATTTAGAGGTTGTAAAAATGGTTGTTCCTCTAGCTTCCCTGTTGCCCCCACCACCTGTACTGTTGTGTCACTCAAAGGTCCCAATCGTCTATTGAGTACAGAATAAGTAGCTCCAGTGTCTACCATAAATTCTTGATCCTTTCCACCTATTTCTAAAACTACCCTTAAATCCTTTTCTAGTCAGCTTTGATTCTGATAGTTTCCCAAAACTAGTGCTTGAGCGACTTCTGCTGGTCCTCCCGTGAATCCTCCCACAGGGGCATTTCCCATTGGGGCTGTCCTTAATCCCATGTTTCCCATGCCCATACCTCCTCTAACCGGGCATTCATTTTTCCAGTGTCCCAATTGTCGACAAAACGCACACTGGTTTGGATCCAACCTCCCCATGTTAGGTGCAAACCCAAATCCTCCCCGACCTCTTGGCAACCCCCTCTGTCCGTGATTAGCTCCTCCCCGACCTCGACCCCTAATGGGTCTTCCTCCTGCCCCTGCCTGTTGCATTACAGCCAGAATACTAGCTTGTTGTCTTTTTGCAGTTTCTTTTTCCCTGTTGTTGTATACCTTCCACGCTACCTCCAGCATTTTTTTTGAGTGGCTCTAACAACCATTTCCTTTTTCGTGGAATCCATTATAGTATCTAATAATACCTGTAAATCATTCCAGTCCGGATTCTGAGTCTTTATTACCATCTTAACCACCCTTGCCACACTTTCAGGATCCTCCCGATAACTCCCCGCTGATTGCTTCCATATTACCAGATCCCCGGGGGAGAAAGGCACCTTTATAAGTATCCTTTCTCCCTGTGGTCCCACAGCTTCCCTCAATGGTGCAATTAAATGTGGCCCCTTCTGCCCCTTCCGCCCCTTGCGAGTCCACCCTGCTAACGGAGTTCTTTTAACACTCTCATTCTTTTCACCATCACCACCATCACTATCACTCTCACTAGATCCCGTTTTTATAGCTATATCCGCAGGGGGAGCAGGGGGCACATTAGGAGCAACCGGAACCCTTGGAGGTGCTATACAATAAGACAAATCTTCCTCGATTGAAGGATACAAATTACGCTCCTTTCTTTCTTTACATCCCACACACCCCCTTTCATCATTCACTTCTAAAACCAAAATACCGCATTCCTTTTGCCATTCTTCTTTCCAATATAAAACGAAAAACAAATCCAAATATGGTATTTCATCCCATTTCTCATTCCTCCTTAAAAATTGCATCAAAGATTCCATTATCCCCAATTCCAGTGTACCATTCACCGGCCATCCCGCTTCCCCAATCTCATATTCAGGCCACCAATGATTACAATAATCTATCATTTTACTTTTATCCAATTCTTGATAATACCCTTCACTTTTCTACCATTTCAATATACAACCTAATGGTGTATTTCCAGGTATTTTACCATTGGCTTGCACTAAGGTTTTAAAAGTTTTAAAAGACATCATATTACAACCTTTAATTCCACTATTAATCCCAATAAACCAATATACCTTAAACCAATATACCTTCTCGCCGTCCTTCCCTAAAACAAACAGGAGGCGAGTTCCGGTCCTGCGTTCTTAGACGTCTTATGGCCGGAGCCTAGGCTTTTTTTACCAACCACCAAATCCAAATCCAATTATCACCTTTTTCCAATATAAAGCACCTTCGGGCTTACCTTGGCAGTTGTCCGACAGGCGAGGGGTTTTGGTCACGACCGATTACTCCCCGAGAAGTGCTCGGTGCCGGCTTGGAGTGGATCGGGACGCGAACCGCCCCAGCAGCCCTTGGAGTCCTGCCGCGGTCGCCAGAAAACTGTTGCCCGATTGATAAATGACACAAAACTCGGATAAGTTTTGTGGGTGCTTTATTAAGGGCCCGGGGAACTGGGGGACTCACGTCCCAAAGTCCGAGCCCCCAAATTCTCTTATGGGTGCTTCCCTCTTATACATGCGATTCACAACAAAGTCTCTAAGGAACAGTCCTCCGTTCCCCTTGCCTGGTCACAGACCCCTTGTGATACATTCCTTGGTTCACAAACAAGGTCATTAATCCTCTGCTTATCTTATTCTAAGAGCATTGTATGCTGCCTCTAGACAGGTTAGCATTCTTACCTTCTTGCACTAGTTTAATTATTTATTAAATCTCTAAGACTACCTGCTAGGTAACACACAAAACCCAACACACTTTCAACGGCTACAAAACTACTTTTTAACAAACCAGTTCACACACAACTCACTATAATTAAATATTTTGCTAAATTTCATTTCTTTTCCAACACTTCCAGGAGATTTTCCTCCTGCAGGTGTTTCCCTGTTCCTGATCTCTCCCTGCCAGCACTCACAGACCCCAAATCTCTGTGTCCTCTCCTTGGCCTTACAGAACCCTGCCTGTTTGCAGGGCACTGGCTGGAGGGAGGTTCTGTTTGCAGCTTGGAGAAAGGACAGCTCAGACTGAACCTGAAGGGTCCAGCAAAGGGGATGCTGGTGCTGTTCATGGGCAGAGTGGCTGAAAGTACATTAGGGATCTCCTGTGAACACATGGATCACAAAAAGTAATAGTTTGGATGTCTCAGGAACTTGTCCAAATTCAAAACTAATAATTCATGCTATCTTTAATAATTAACCCTCCCTTCCTGTTAGTCTCCAATAGTGGGAAACTGAATACAAAGTCTTCAGACATATCCGCATTTTTGCAAAAAACCTTTCTTGGAAATATTCTATGACTTAGCAGAAGCCCTCAGCATGTCAGAGCTTCATGAGCATTTCACATCCCCTGCACCAGAAATACTCAGAGTTGTACTCACAGAGTCTGTAGGCATTGGGATGTTCCAGCTTGAGGAGATGACTCCAGGACCTGCAGCTGCATTGTCCTGCAGCCAGAGGTTCCTGTGCCAAGGGCTAGCAGTGATTTTGCCCCAGGCACTTCTCAGCACCTTCCCAGCCCTCACTGATTGAAGCTCTCTGTGCCTCTGTGCTGTGCCCGGGGTGGCTGCAGGCAGTGCCCCAGCCCTGCTGGGCTGGCAGGAGAAAAGCTGCCCATCAAGAGAAATGTGCTTTTGAATCTCTTCTTGGTTACCAGGAGCTGCCTCTTTGCCAGCAGCCCAGCCCAGCTCAGCAGCACAGACAAAGCACCAGGACTTCAATGAGCCTCTGGGGCTTTGTGCTCAGGCCCTGAACATCAGTCCCTAAGAGGGAGCTGAAGAAACCTCTCCAGAACTCCAATTCAGAACCTAACTCCAAACTTTCTTGGACTTTTAATGGGTTCCACTGAGGGACATGACTGAGAAAGTGTCCCCAGGCCCCAGGCCTAGCAGAGAACTGGAGGCAATGATGACAGGTGGGGACAAAGAGAAGCCAAATCTTGGTGCCCTGGGGCACAGCAGCATGGTCTGTGCCAGCAAGGGCTGTGAGGAGACACCTTGTCCTGAGGCACTGGGGCCTCCTGGCACAGCCCCAGCCAGGCTGGGCACTGTCAGCTCCTTGTTCTGCCCTCAGCATCCTCCCCTAGCCCACATCCCAGTGGCCTCAAGGATCTGCTGGAAGGAGTCCCTGGGGAGCCTTGCTCAGGAATGGCCCTGGAGGCTCCTTCATGCTCCCTGCAGGGACTGCAGGTTTTTCAAAGGACTTTGGGTTTTGCTTTTGCCTTGGAGTCTCTGAGAGGTTTGTGCAATCATGGCCTCCAATTATCTGCTTTAATTAGTCCCTGGAGAGGCTTTGTCAGTAACAAAACTCAGTGGGGCTCATTAATACTTCAGGGTACTTTAGTTATTTTAAGGTACTTGATCCTTCCGTTTTGATCCAGACTCTGTGAGAGTTTTGTGAAATCATGGCCCCAGTTATCTGCTTTAACGAGTCCCTTGAGAACTTGGTACTGACACTCAGTGGGGCTCATTAATACTTTGAGATACTGAAGGTTTTTAAGGTACTTTGGATTTTCTTTTCCACAATAAATATCTGTTAGGTTTTTTGTGCAATCCTGGCCTCCAATTCTCTCCTCCAAGGAGTCCATGAGGAGCCTGTGTTGGGGATGGACCTCAGTGGGACCCATTCATGCCTCGAGACCCTTTGGGGTTTTCTTCTGATTTTGACTCTTGGAAAGGTTTGTGCAATCTCCTCTCAGGCCCTGAGATCTAAGGGCTCAGCTACAAATGCACATGGGGCTCATTAGGATCAAGCAAGTCCTGACAAACCAGGGGTCTGCCTTGCTTTCCGTCTACTGTAGTGCAGTTCACTAGGAAGTTCTTTTTCTATTTTACTGGAGAAATATTTCAAAGAGCTTCTAATAAATGAACATTTCTGTTTTAAGTGTGCGTGGTTCTATTTAGAGAAGTGATAGCAGCATTTTGTGACTGATAGACCCACGGATTTCTGTGACTGATTGACCCAGGGGTTTTCCTAGAGGAGGTCTGGCCTGCTCTGAGAAGCTGTGCCTTGAGGTCTGACCCAGTGTGGAGAGCCTTGCTCCACATTTCCAAACCCCATCCTGTCTCTCCTCACTCACCTGGGGTCAGCTTAGCTTGAAGAACTGGCTACACTCAGGCAAAGAGGGGTTTTTCTTCTTTTCTTTAACAATCTAAAGCTCCTAAGCTCCCTGTTGAAAACAGACACCCTCCTCAAGTGTGTGCCAAGCCCAAGCTGCCACCAAGATCACTCAAGATCTGCCCTGGGTCAGCTGTGAGGATGTGTGGAGGCCCAGGGGCCTACCATCAGAGTCTCAACCCCCCAGACATGGAAGACTGGTTCCAGATAAAAGGAATAGGCTTTCAGGTTAGGGTGAGATGCTTTCTTCTCCCATAGATCTTTGCAGGCACATGCTGATTTATGTTATGTTACCCTGTTGGCCCATTGGCCTAATTAGCCTAGTTCAACTCCTATTGCCCATGTTTGTTTAACCCTAGAATGCTCTTCTCTCTCTATCCCTTCATTGGCCCTAGTTTGCTGCATTCCTCCACCCTGGTTTCCCAGGTTGGTTGACCTGACCTCTGACCCCTCCTCTGCACCATTTTCCCCCATATCCATTGGACTCCAACCCTCAGCTCCACCCCCACTACCCCATATAAGGCTCTGTTCCTCAGCCTACACCCTGTCTTCATCCCTGGGCCCTGTTCAGCTGTGTACCCTGTTCGTGTACCAATAAACCCAGTTTGCAGGAGATCATATGAAGACTCATCCTGCCTATTCTGTCAGCTTTTTAAGGTAGCAGTGAGCATTGGGCTCATGAGTGCTGGATGCTCCAGGGGCCTCAGTAGAGTCATGATGCTACACATGGCACCCGAACAGGGACCAGATTCATTGAGGTCCCTGTGAGCATCTTCAGCGGTGATCCTGCCAGCCAGATGTCACTGGAAGCTGCTCCCCTTCTGGTCAGCCGCAACACTGAAGTGAGACTCGAGTTTTATAGAATCTCACTGAAGAAGAAGTTCACAATCCCTTCAACATCTATGGGACCAACTTCACTGACAGCCCCACAAGCCCCACGTTGGCTGAAGATTGTGCCTGTGAGACTGAGAGTGAGTGACTGAGTGGCAGAGAGCTCCCAGGGGTTTGGGCTTTTGATTTTCTGTTCCGGTGGATGGGCATTTCCTCTTCCATTGGTGGCAGCTATGGGAAATAATCAGTCCCAAGGTGAAAAGGATGTTTTTGTTAAGTTTTGGAGAGTTTTAAATTTAGAGGGGAGTTCATTTTCTGAGGGGAGTTTAAAAGGTATTGTTCATGGTTATTTGAGGAGCTTCCTGATATCTCTGTTGATTCTATCTATCAGTTACCATTTGTGGATGCTGTTGGGAAAAAGCTTTTTATTTTACAAACACAAGGGGTTTTAAAAGTTGGGAAATTTTATCTGTTGTTTCATTCAATTTATGGGACCGTGTAACGAGTTCATGGTTCCAACCCATGGTCCTGGGTTATTCAATCCTCCCCCCATGTTCCCGAACCCACGTTCCCTGAGAACAGGATGGGAGATGCAGCCCACCCTAGGGCACAGACAAGCCATCTGCCATCGGCCATCTCCCCTCCTTTTCCATCCTCTCCTCAGGGTGGTAGTTGCCATGCTGCCCTGAGATCTTCCCTCACCCACATTCCTTCATTCCCTGATCCTAATCCCCCTTCCTATAAATCACAAGATGGCAATGCTCCTGTTAGAGAGATGGCCATTTTAGATTCCCTCCCACCTTCATCCCTATTTCCTGCCTTTGCTCCAGGTACCTCCCCTGTGATGGGCCCCACCCTGATGTTGAGTTCCGACCCCGGAACTGGACATGGGGCCAACTGGAAGGAAGCCATTTTTGCTACCAAAGGCCTTCAACACTGGGTGTTGCCAGTCACCCAAAAGCCCTGCACCCCTCCCAGCAGACCTGCTTCCTCTACAGAGGAAGAGAGTGATAGCTTATCCGAGAGTGAGGATGAGCCCAAGGATACTTGGCAGAGGACGAGGAGAAAAGCCACAAAGGAGGAGGACTGGGAGGTGGTATCCAAGATTCAGGTGGCACCTGTGCAGTATAAAGAGGGGCCAAAACCTCAATGGGAATCTATTCCCCACAGGGGAATGAAGGATTTACTTAAGGACGCAAAGGATTATGGTATGGGTTCTCCCTGTTTTAACCATTTGCTGGACACGACATTTTCTGCCCACACGATGGTACCACACAATTTAAAACAGTGTATGAAAATTATATTGTCACCTGCTGAGTTTATTTTGTGGAAAGGACTTTGGATAAATAAACTTAATGAATTTCCAAAAGGTTATGTTAAGGAAGGGCAACAACACCTTGAAATGGACCGCATTACCAGGGAAGGAGACTATACTAGACTGCAGCATCAGGCTGAAGTCCTCCCTGGGTCAGTACTGGAAGATCTCAAAGGTGCTGCACGGTCCACTCTCCTCCAAACACCTGATGCTTATACACCTCACACTGACTTCAGTTATATTCACCAAGGCCTGGACAAGAGCTATATCAAGTTTATCGATTACCTTATGAAAGTGCTGGGAAAACAGATAGATGATCAAAAGGTCCAGGATTATTTTATTAGCAAATTAGTTTTCTGTAATGCCAGAATTGACTGCAGAAAGCTTCTGCAGACCCTCCCCCTTACCCTGAGCCGACCATAGCTCAGATGGTTGATGCTTGCATTTGCCAAGCGGTCTCAGACCGTGACTCCAGCCTTGCCAAGGCCACCGGCCAGGGTGCAATGGAAGCACTGGCTGCAGAAAACTTACTTCTCCACAATACAGAATGTAATAAAGGCAGTGGAAACTTTTACAACTGAGAGAAATCTGGGCATGTAGCAAAAGACTGTAAATTCAAGTGTTATAACCATTCTCAATTTTCACCAAGCCCTTGGTCCGACAGTCATTGCCCAAACTGTTCCTGAAGCCAACAGCACTACCAGCCCTCAGGAAACTCCCAGCAGAGCATGGCACAACCCCATGTGAAGACATAAAATGTGAGATTGTTCCATCCCACTCTTCCACCAGTGATAGATGCCTTAGGTTAAAATAAAAAGATATATTCCATTCCCATCCTCAAGAGCTGTTGAAACCAGGAGGGGCATTGTTTCTTCCTGATCTCCTGTTAATGGGCCCATCAATGCCTTGCCACATGACACAGAGATAACTCTCTCTGGGAGCCATTTCTGGTTAATGGACCCACCCCATGACTCACAGAATGATATCAGCCCATTGTGAGATGCTCTGCCCAGAAGGGAGGTGCTAAACATCCCCATCTGGATATAATCTGGGGTTTGGGACAGAAACTGCCTTTCCACTGGATTACCCAGAGGAACAGCTGCCTTTTCCACTGGATTTTTAGAGGAAGATTACACCCTTCTACAGGATCACTTCTCCAACATAACCACATCTGCTACTCCAGGAGGACTACAGCCACCATTCCAACTGGACTGCTACCAACACTCTGACCAACAGGGTGTCTCAGCTGGTATTCTGACTTGGTCAGTGGTTTTTCTTTTGTATTATTGCATACATTTTGGGTTTTTATTTTTTTCTTTTCCAAATAAATTGTATTTCTGACTTAGAATCTCTCACTGGTTTTGCTTTCAAAACAGAACAAATGGAAAAGCCTGACTGGGTTTCCTGAAGAACAAACCCCACCCAGAACCCACCTGCTCAGTCCAGGCTGCCTGGAATGGTGTCACCTTCTCCAAGAGACAGTGAGAGCAAAAAAGGTCTCTGGAAGCAGAATTCTCTGAGTCTTGCAGCTGAATTCTCTCTCTCTGTCCTTTCCCTGGATCTTTCTGTTGCAGATGGAAGCTGCTGGTTCCTTCCTCACCGTTAATATCTCTCTTGAATGCAAACAGATGTTCCCAGGTGAGTTAAGCAGGATTTGCTCGATGTTTCTAAAAAACTTTTGTTTTCCTCATGGAATGAAGGGGCCATTTTGACACTGAGGGGGGGACGTGGAAGCAAGGAGTCAATTGTGACCCTGGGGTCCCATGGAACCAAGGGGCCATGGTGACACAGCAGGGCCACGTGGATCCAGTGGTCCATTGTGACACTGTGGATCCAAGGAGACCATGGAGACACCCCCAGAAACTCATGGAACCAAGGAGTCCATGGTGACCCAGTGGGGCTGCATGGACCCAATGGTTCAGAGTGACACTGCCCATCCAAGGAGTCCATTGTTGAACTCTGAAAACAGAACTGGAACTGACCGAAAATGAATGGGACAGAAAGAAATCATTTTGTAACTTGATTTCCTATCAAAACACATTTTCCTCCCTTTGTCACAAACCTCCTCCTGGTGTCATTCAGCAGGTCTGTCAGAAAGTTCTTCACTCTGAGTGGATGTTCCAGGCTGCAGCCACAAGCAAACAGGGAATGGGGATTTTCCTGCTCCTGGGGAGTTTGACATCCTCAGCTGATGAGAGGAAGAGGCACCAGAAGAAAAGGGCAGCTGAGCTTCATCATTCCACAGGGAAGAGGTGGGTGGATTATCTCTTGTCATGTCTGCAGCTGCTCCCACAGGGATGTGAGGGCTGATCCCAGAGCCCCAAGGGTCACAGTCAGGGCTGCCCTCAGGGAATGCTTTCCTGGTTTGGAGGGGCAGACTGGGAGCACCTGAATCTTGGAGCACCCAGCTGCCTCCCATGTTTGGAGGTGCCTGAGGAGGGCTGGGATGATGCCAGGGACATCCTTCAGTGACATCCCCCCTGTCCTGCTCTATGTGAGCTCAGTCTCAAACCTGACTCTGATCCTGGTCTCAATCTCACTCCATGTTTAGATACACTCACAGTTCTGTATTTAATCACATCCCAGTCCCAGACTCGTCTAGCCCCAGACCCAATCCCAACCTTAAGCCCTAAAGCCAATCCCATGTCTTGCCTTAACCCTGGTCCCAGCTCTAATCCAAATCTCAGCCCCAGCTCCAACCCCAGCCCCAATTCCAGCCCCTTCCAAAATCCTCAGCCCCAAACCAAATCCCAGGTTCAGCCCTTCTGGGGCTTTGGGGGTGTCTCTGTCCCTCTGATCCCGATGATATTTGGGTGGGGTCACACCAGGGCTGAGAGGGACAGAGACACCCCCGGCCTCCCCAGGTGTGAGAAGGTCGGAGAGCCCCCCCAGCCCTGAGCACCCTCAGCGGTGAGAGGGACACAGAGCCCCTGGTCCCCAGCTCTGCACAGGCATTCCCTGAGGCCAGAGGGATGGAGATCCCCCCAAGCATTGAACAGGGTAAGGGGACAGAGACTGCCCTGAGCACCCCCCAACACAGGGGTGAGAGGGAGGGAGACCCCCCAGGCATTCCCTGGGGTGAGAATGATGGAGACCCCCTGGGGAATCGCCTGGGGTGACAGGGACAGGGACAACTCTCCCAAGCATCACCCAGGGCGAGAGGCACAGAGACCCCTTGAGCATCCTCTGGGCACTGAACAAAGTAAAGTAATTTCTGGTCAGAAATCAAACTTAACCCTACATAAAATGCCTTGAATTTACTCTTCCAACAAAATGCTTTTGATGGAAATGCAAAAAACCACAAACTTTAATAAACTGACAAAAAAAGCAATTCCAAGTTTCGTCAGTCCTGCACAGCTCCAGCTCAGCTGCTGGCACATTCTGATAAAAGAAATGTGGAAATTCGGCCAAATTCAGGTTATGAAAAGGAAGGTAAAGCTCTGTGTAGGTGTTCACAAAGGAGACAGAGACAAAGAGACAAAGTATTCTTATATTTGGCAAAGCCCCCCAGTCTGTGAAAGAGAAAATGCGGCTGGAGAAGGGAGTGACAGGGACAGAGGCCTCCCCTGGGGCAGGGCAAGTGTGACATTGTCCCCTGTGTGTGTGCCCTTCCTAGAGTGGGGGTTTTACACCTGAGCCAGTTTGGGTAAGGGGGGTGGTGTTCACCCCCTGAGCAGGGATTACCCCACTGTTTCAGGTTGCAATGTAAGATGTAACCAAATGCATGTTTTCAATCACCATTTCATTAACTACTATAAACAGGTGGGGCAGTGTTCTTTATCCCTTCCATGACTAACCCCTGATAACGCCCTCCAGGGGAGATATCTTCTATGAATGGGCCATTGAGTGTCACTGCAGGACTGATAAAATTCCATCATCCCATTGTGGGATGCTCCGCCCAGGGGGAGGATCCAAGCATTCCTACTTGGATATAAGCTGAGGTTTTCAACACCAGGAGCAGCTTGCCTACTGGGTTCCCAGAGGACAAGAGCTCCAGAACCACCACTGGACCTCCAGAGGAAGACCAGACCCTTCTACAGGATTACTGCTCTGACAGAATCACATTCATCACTCCAACAGAACTGCAGTCACCATTTAATAGGACTGCTGCCACCACCCTGACCAACAGGCTGTTCCAGAGCTGGAATTCACCAGCAGAGACAGGAGCTCCATGGAGACCTCCCAGGGCTTTCTGGGGATGGTAAGGAGCCATGTGGCCAGAGGCAGTCCCAGCCTTTCCATGGTGACATCCCAGGGGACCTTGGGCTGCTCAGGGACCCAAGTGTTTCAAAGGCAGATGAGACATGTCCTCTGGGTGGCCAAGGCAGCCAGAGCTCTTTCTCCTGGCAGATTTCATCTGGGAACAATCTCTGTACATATGGAAATTTGGAGGAGGAATCCCAGTTTTTTCCGGGGCCTCTGGAGGAAAAGGACAGTTCTGACACAGGCACCCATGGAGCCTCCACGGTGACATCCCAGGAGTCCCCAGGCTGCCAAAGAGCCGGGATGTCACAGACACTCACAGGGGTTCCTGTCAGGGGCACAGTGGGAGCTTCAGGCAAAGTTTATTAGAGAAGCTCCTGTTGGGTCACAGGGTGCAGAAAGGAGCCCCAATAGCCCCCACAGATCCCCAAATGTCTCAGTTTAATCAGAGACTCAGATCAGAAGGCTAAGGGCTAAAAGCCATGCACTTATTCAGTCCTCTTCTTTCATGTTGTGGTTTGCTACAGGTGGACCTCATTGGTCATTTAATCCACATATTTCACATGATTGGCCAATTAATACAACCCCCTTCAGTAAACAACTTTATGGAAAAAAGCCAAATTATTTCAAACATTGTCGGGGCACCAGTTATTGATGTTTGTTTTATGTTGGGCCTTTCTGGGAGCTCCCTGGAGGGGGGAACCCTGCAGAAGCAGTTCTGTGCCAGGTAAAAGGAGATGCACAGGACTTTTTTGGTCTTCAGCTGCTTGTTTATTGTTATCTTTTCTAAAGTTTTACATTGCTGTGCACACCAGGCTCAGCATTCTGGCAGAGTACCACAAAATGCCTACAAAATTTATGGTTTCAAAAGTTGTCTCATCCAGTTAATTCTTAAAACGTACACTATTTCTACTTATCTACCAATAACTCATCCCTTGACAGTCTACATAACCTCTGCACTGTGCTTTCCTTGACCAATCACTCCGTGCCACCACCACTGCAGAACATGGAGTAGATGAAGAAGACAGGGACTGCATCCCAATTCCTCCATTTTGCTTCCTATCTACAACATACTAAAAATTCCAAAACCTAAATTTCTCACCCAAGTGACATGCTATACTACCCTCAAATCTATTTCACACTTTGGTAAATTCTAATCTGTCTCAAAGTCTTGAGAGTCCTCTCCATGGGCGAAGGTGAAAGGGAGTGTTCCTGTGAGGGCCAGGTGTTGCCTTCTGGATCAAGGCAGGAGACCTGGTTCTAAGGATCAGCACGACGACCCACTCTCTCCAGGGTCGTTCGGGCCAATGACACACGCAGACACCAATGTGGTGGACGGTCAAAAGGCGTTTATTACTTCTTCTCGTGGGGTCTTATAGTCTAAGAGGTCTCTACGTCAAAAGGGGGTTTGTCCTTCTTATCTATGGTTAGTAGGGAATGGAAAAGTACTGGGTAAGGAATGGAAAGTTACTGGCATTACTGTTAGTGGGGCCACATTCCTACTGTTAGTGGGGCCACATTCTTAGGGTAATCTCTTATCTTAGAGGAACAAAGGGTCCTGGCTTTCCGTGACATCGCGTGATCTTCCGCAGCACCTTTCCCTATCTACCACATCTCCTCCCCCTTTTTCACAAATGAATGAGGTAGTCATATACATAGGTACTAAAATGAGGTATAAGGTTGTAACTTGACAAGGGAAAGGGGTTTTGGGAAACCTGAGTAAGCTTTTGCCAGACAAGTTCAGAAAATCTTGTGACTGGCAGTGTTCCCTGGTTGAATTCACAGCAACTGTTGTCGGCCTACGAACAGGATGTTGGTCCGTTCCAGGCGGCTCTGAACGAACGGGACCAGCTTGTTCAGCAGGCATGGTCCGAAGGTAACTGTTAGAAACAGCATCGCCAATGGACCTATCAGGGCAGAAATCAGAGTGGTTAGCCAAGGTGATTGATTGAACCAGGACTCGTACCAGCCCTGTTGGGCTTCCCTGTCTTTCTGTCTCTGAGCCAGTCAGTTCCGGAGTTCTGCCATGGAGTCTCTCACTACTCTGGTGTGGTCTGCATAGAAACCCTTTCAAGGCGGCACACAGGCCCCCTTGCTGCATGAACAGGAGGTCCAGGCCTCGCCTGTTCTGCAAGACCACTTCTGAGAGTGAGGAGACCGACTTCTCTAGAAAGGAGATGGATTTCTTGATCCTCTGCAGGTCCTCATCAATGGTCTGTTGCAGCTGAGACAGTCCTTGGTGCTGGGTCGCTAGGGCTGAGACACCCATGGCCGTTCCGGCTGCTCCCAGGCCGAGCAGCATTGCGATAGTTATACCTGTCATTATTTCTCTTTTGTGGATCCGGCTGGGTCCCTCAAGAAGATGGTACATTTCTTCGTATGAGTGGTACAGGACCCTAGGAGCAATCAGAACTTGGACACAGAAATCGTTAGAGTCATTGAATTTGGGAAGGAACACACAAGGACTCACTCTGGATCGCTGGCAAGCCCACATCCCAGATGCGGATGGGACTACCCACTTATTGTTTTTCCTGTTAGGCTTGACAATTTTGGTGCAGACATTGCCTTTCCGCCTATCTAGGGTTGCATTGCCAAAGCATCTGCCCTGGCCTGTGACTTGACTCAGGGTGATTCCTTTGCGAGGGATATCCCATCTGCACTGGCGAGGGGCGTCGGCTGAGGAATAACTGAAGGGAGTGTTTAGAGCAACTCCTTCGTAAAAGGGGGGTTTCACATCGTAACAAAGCCAGCAGGATTCGGTTAGGTTAGGGTCGGATTCGTTCAGGGATACAAAGGTAGCTTCTAACATACGAAGGATTGGGTCTGAGTCTGACTCGGTTAAGTGGCTCATCTGAAAGGTTTCCGCTTGACCAGTCGGGACATTGCTGACCCCTGTGGGTAAGGTTTTGGGGTAGGTTACATTTCTCCCTTTCGGCACGCTTTTAATCGCTTTGTTGGGTCCGACCGCTCGGGGTGCCAACAGTTGGAGCCTGATAATTTGCACGTTCACCCTCTCTTTTGACCCTTGAAGGACCACTGTCCACGTTTTGCCTGTGGCCCAGCTAGGGTGATCTGGCTGCAAGACCGTCATGTTGTAATCAGTGCATGCCCGAAATCTAGGGATTTTATGTTGGTTTCGATGGAAGTTTCCATGAGAGAAGAAGGGTGTTTTGCAGCCGATGGGTGCCCAGGTGAACTGTAAGAATTTGTCTGGTTCTTGTGGATCCCACCAAGGCCCCGACGGTCTGGCATCTGTAACTATGGTTTCGCAGCCCCAGTGCCCACAATATCCCCACCCGGGGTGATTGCAGTAGCTTTTTCCAGGGTTTGAAGCTGAGCACCAGTAGGATAGGTACGAGTGTGTGACGTGTGGGGAATAGGGGTTTACCCTTGGCTGTCCTGGAAACAAGTCGGTGATGCGGAGCACGAAGGATGGGGTGTTTGGTGTGGTGATTTCTCTGAGTACTTTGCCACTACTAAGGTGTTGCATGACCCACCTGAAGGGCTGATGGGGGTAGTGGTCTGGGCTGGCTTGCCCTCTGGCAACAAGCCCCAACAGCAAAATCACACAGAAACACCCTTTGTGCTTGGGTCTCACCCGTTCGGGTCTCTCGGGTTCTGCCTGACGGCTTGGTGGTCTGTCACTTTCGTCTGGAATGGGGATGTACGCGTCACGAGGACGTCCCACGAGCAGGTCCTGTAAACAAAGACTTGCAATTCTCGTCAGTCTGATTCTGCTCGCTATGAAAGTCCGGTTTAATCGACTTAAGTGGACACCACCTGATTTTGCGGTCCTTTTTGACAGCTGCATACCCTCGCCCCGTGAGCATCAGCCTCCAACCCCATTCCCACTCGCCTAACTCGTTTCTAATTACCACCTGTGGGCCCTCTTCTAGCGTTCGAGTGGCCCAGTGTTTTTGGACGGGACTGTTTGTTTCATCTCCCCTAGGGAATTGATTCAGTGCCAGCAAAGCGGTTGCCAGCATATGTGCCTGATCTCCTGGGGGAATGGCATTGGCAAAGCCCTCTGCTTTTGCCAACACTTCTATCTTGGTTTTCAGGGTCTGGTTTGCTCTCTCAACTATGGCCTGTCTGGTACTGTTGTATGGGATGCCTTGCACTAACGTGATGCCCCATTTTGAGGCGAATTCCTGTACTTGTTTGGAGGTGAAATTGGAGCCATTGTCTGTTTTGATCTGCTTGGGGATACCAAGCCAAGCCATGGCTGTCAGCCAGTGCTGAACTGTGGCCTTGGAGTTTGTTTTGGGGTGCTGTGTGGCTATGATCGTTCCGCTATAAGTGTCCACTGTCACTGCAAGCCATGCTCAGGGCTTCAGCAGTTCGCACCAGGTGAAGTCCGACTGCCAGATTTCTGAGGGCTTGAGACCTCTCGGGTTGACCCCGTAGGTCCAAAGGGGTGACTTCTGGCAATAACGGCAGGTGGCTACCTGTCGTGGGTTGACAGCCTTTATCCCAATATCGTGTGTTGTGTCTGGCAGCTGTGCCTTTTCTCTCTTCCCCCCCCCCCATTGGCCGTCTTGCCGCGGCGGGGCGGGGAAGAGAGGAGGGGGGGTTTGACCAGGCCTCTTTGGCTTTTTGCTTTTGCTGCTTGGCTTGGCTAGCCGCTTTGCTTGCTTGCTTTCTGCTTTTTGCGCTGTATTTTTTCTTTTCTTTTGTTCCCTCTTTCTTACCCTCCCCTGAAGATACTGGACCGGCTCCGGACCTGACCTGAGAGCTCCAGGACACCCGAAGCTTGCAAAGAAGAGTGGCGCCCTCTCAACACAGTCTGTTTTGGTTTTCTTTTCTTTTCTTTTCTTGTGTTGGGGAGTGTTCTTTTGTTACTTGTAAATAAATAGGTTTTGTTTTCCACTTTGCTCCTCCGAGAAATTCCTTCCCGAACCCGGTATTGGGGGAGGGGTGGTTGGAGGTTTGTTTTGTTTTGGGGGGCTCCCTTTTGGAGATTTCCCCTAATTTGTCCTAAACCAGGACAGTATATTTTTGGTGCGTTGGCTGGGAAATCGAGGCCAAAAAAAAAACCAGTGGAAAAAAACCTATAACAATAATATTTTGGTTTTGGTTATTTTGTGGGCATATTGGTGATTCATAATGTCATTTGGAGGGGAAGTTTGCCGGTATTTCTGGTCTCTAGGGGTTTTTGAAGTTTTGCTACCCTTATGGTCCCTGGGGTTATTTCCTTACTCAAAAATAGCTCTGGTGTTGTCCCTAATAAGTAGCTTTTGTAAGCGGGGGGCACTAACCAGAATAGTCATTGTACTGGTCTTATGTGTGATGATGTGTCGGTCAGGAATGTATGGACTGTTGTTATGGCTGTGTACTCAGTTTGTTTGGGGAGAAGAAGGGGAAGGGGTTTTTCAGCCTGTGTCTTCCTTCTTCTCCTCCAAACTGTTGACATCTCTATTAGAAAATACTGAATTTCCCCTGAGTTTGAAAGAAACCATCTTTCTGGCATTTAATTTATTAAGCCTTTTCTATACTGTCTGGAGTGTGTATAAAATGAAAGCTGAAATTTCTAGAGGGGTTAGAAACACTCCTGACTCAGGAGTAAAACAAAGCAGGAAAAATCTTGACTGGAGTGGGAAATGGGAGGATATGGGCCAGACTTTAAAGGGATTTTCTGATCCTATAGACTGGGACTTTCCATCTGATCAAATTCAGAATCCAGTCGAGGTGGCAAAGTATTTGAGGGAGAAGTGCCATGGTAATACTAAGGAAGAAAGGATTACTGCAGTGAGCTGGGCCTTGGCATTTGTTTACCGTACTCTGCTAGATACTGTGGAGCAGCAGATAGCAGAAAGGGAACAGGGAGATAAGTTAGTTACTACCCCAGTGACCCAGGCTGCAGCTAACATCCCAGGCTCCAGGCTAGCAGCTGAATCAGACAGTAGGCCCCAAACCATGGCTGTTGCAGCTAATACAAGAGGTGGAAAGTGTAAAGGCAAGACTGATCAAAAGGTGGAGGATGATGATGATGATGATGCAGGAGAAGGACCCTCACCAAAATCAGAGGCCACATCAAGGGGCATAGAATCTGGAGCTAATATTGACTCCTTTTCTCTGAAGGACCTCAGAGGCCTAAGAAAGGATTACAGACGACAACCTGACGAATCTATAATTAGTTGGTTAGTCCGCCTTTGGGATGCTGCAGGGGAGGTTACGATTTTGGATGGTACCAAAGCGAGGCATTTGGGATCCCTGTCACATGATCCTGTCATCGATCAAGGTATGATGAGGGGGGCTAACCCTCACAGCGTCTGGGAACGGGTCCTAAGAAGCGTAGCAGAGTGATACCTGTGTACGGATGATCTCTATATGCAGCAGACACGGTGGAACACCATAGAACAGGGGATCCAACGCCTGAGCGAGATGGCGGTGGCAGAGCTCATTTTCTCAGATGATACAACAACTAGGAATCCGGACCTGGTACCATGCACACCTGTAATGTGGAGGAAACTTGTACGACTTGGGCCACCTGAATACGCTTCTGCCCTAGCAATAATGAAGCGGGATGATACATATGAGACTGTGCTCGATATGGCAAAGAAGCTTTGAGCGTATGCAGATGCTGTGCATGGCCCAATTCATGCCAGAATTGCAGCAGTGGAAACCTGACTGCAGAAACTAGAGGATAAAATTGAGGAGAATCATAAGAAACTCCGGGAAGAGATTAAGGAGGACCTTATTCAAATCTCAGCTGTACAAATTAGAGGTCCTGGTGTCCAGTGCTGGCGCTCCTTTGATGGGGAGAGAAGGTACACCCCACAGACTGAGTTATGGGCTTTCCTGCGTGAGTCTGGAGAAGACATGAGGAGATGGGATGGAAAACCCACCACTGCTTTGGCACAACGGGTGCGTGATTTGAAGGAAAGAGAAAGTATCACCAAAAGGATAGCAGCTCCGGTCGCTCGTAGCCGAGATGTTAAGTATAATGATGACGATGACATGTCCGATCCCCTTGAAGGAACTTCTAAGGCATATGCCCAAGGAAAGAAGGACAATCTGGCTTAGAGGGGCCCTGCCTCCAGCCAGGAAGAGGCACGGGAGAACCGGGTTTTTTGGAAGGTGTGGATCAGGTGGCCTGGCACATCAGAGTCACAAGACTATGAAGCATTGGTTGACACTGGATCACAGTGTACTTTAATGCCATCGGAACACGTGGGGACAGAACCTGTTTCCATTGCTGGAGTGACGGGGGGATCACAACAGTTGACTTTGTTGGAAGCTGAGGTGAGCTTGACTGGGAAGGAGTGGCAGGAACATCCAATTGTGACTGGTCCAGAGGCTCCGTGAATTTTGGGCATAGACTTCCTCCGGAATGGCTATTACAAAGATCCCAAGGGATTCAGGTGGGCTTTTGGAATAGCTGCAGTGGAGATAGAGGGTATTAAACAATTGAATACCTTGTCTGGACTATCAGAGAACCCATCTGCAGTAGGACTCTTGAAAGTAGAGGAGCAACGAGTGCCAATTGCCACCTCAACAGTGCACCGCAGGCAGTACCGGACGAATCGAGATGCCGTGATCCCCATCCACAAAATGATCCGAGAGCTGGAGAGCCAAGGGGTGGTCAGTAAAACCCACTCACCCTTTAACAGCCCTATCTGGCCCGTGCGAAAATCTGACGGAGAATGGAGATTGACTGTGGACTATCGTGCCTTGAATGAAGTGACTCCACCACTGAGTGCGGCTGTACCGGACATACTGGAACTGCAGTACGAGCTGGAGTCCAAGGCAGCAAAGTGGTACGTGACCATCAATATTGCTAACGCGTTTTTCTCCATCCCTCTGGCAGCAGAATGCAGGCCTCAGTTTGCTTTTACATGGAGGGGAGTGCAGTATACCTGGAACCGACTGCCCCAGGGTTGGAAACACAGTCCTACCATCTGTCATGGACTGATCCAGGCTGCACTAGAAGAGGGTGAGGCTCCAGAACATTTACAATATATTGATGATATCATTGTTTGGGGGAACACGGCAATAGAAGTGTTCGAGAAAGGAGAGAAGATAATTCATATTCTCTTGGAAGCTGGATTTGCCATTAAGAAGAGCAAAGTCAAGGGACCTGCCCGAGAAATTCAGTTCTTGGGGGTTAAGTGGCAAGATGGACGGCGTCAGATTCCTGCGGATGTTATTAACAAAATCACTGCTATGTCCCCACCAACTGATAAGAAGGAAACACAACCTTTCTTAGGTGCTATATGTTTCTGGAGGATGCACATCCCTGAGTATAGTCAGATTGTGAGACCCCTTTATCTGGTTACCCGCAAGAAGAACGACTTCCATTGGGGCCCTGAGCAGCAGCAAGCTTTTGTCCAAATCAAGCAGGAGATCGCTCATGCTGTAGCCCTTGGTCCAGTCAGGATGGGACCAGATGTGAAGAATGTGTTCTACTCTGCAGCCGGGAGCCATGGTCTGTCCTGGAGCCTTTGGCAGAAGGTACCTGGCGAGACCCGAGGCCGACCATTGGGATTTTGGAGTCGGAGCTACAAGGGGTCTGAAGATAACTATACCCCAACAGAAAAAGAAATCTTGGCCGCCTATGAAGGAGTCCAAGCCGCCTCGGAGGTGATTGGTACAGAGGCACAACTTCTTCTGGCACCCCGACTACCGGTGTTGGGATGGATGTTCAGAGGAAAGGCTCCCTCTACCCACCATGCCACCAATGCTACTTGGAGTAAGTGGATTGCCCTCATTACGCAGCGCGCTCGAATTGGGAAGTTAAATCGCCCTGGGATCCTGGAAATAATTACAAATTGGCCTGAAGGTGAAAGCTTTAGTGTCGCGGATGAGGAACAAGAGCCAGTGACCCGGGTTGAGGAAGCTCCGCCATACAATCAGTTGCCAGTAGAAGAAACACGTTGTGCTCTATTCACCGATGGTTCTTGTCGCGTCATAGGGATGAAACGGAGGTGGAAAGCAGCTGTGTGGAGTCCCACTTGCAGATGCTACTGAAGGAGAGGGTGAATCAAGTCAATTTGCTGAAATCAAAGCTATTCAACTGGCCCTAGGTATTGCAGAGAGAGAGAAGTGGCCAAGGCTCTATTTGTATACCGATTCTTGGATGGCAGCCAGCGCTCTATGGGGATGGCTGAAGAGATGGAAAGAGGCCAACTGGCAGCGCAGAGGAAAACCAATTTGGGCTGCGGAAGAGTGGAAAGATATCGCTACTCGGTTAGAGAAGTTACCTGTGAAGGTTTGCCATGTAGATGCCCATGTCCCCAGAAGTAGAGCCAATGAAGAGCAGCAAAACAACCAGCAAGTCCATCAGGCTGCAAAGATAGGGGAGTTGAAGATAGATCTCGACTGGTAGCATAAGGGAGAGTTATTCTTAGCACGATGGGCCCATGATGCCTCAGGCCACCAGGGTAGAGATGCCACCTATAAGTGGGCACAAGACCGAGGGGTGGATCTAACCATGGACAGTATCTCTCAGGTTATTCGTGACTGTGAGACGTGCGCTGCCATCAAGCAGGCCAAGTGGGTGAAGCCCCTCTGGTATGCGGGGTGGTGGTCCAATTACAAATACGGGGAGGCCTGGCAGATTGATTACATCACACTGCCTCAAACCCGCCAAGGCAAGCGCTATGTACTAACCATGGTAGAAGCCACCACGGGATAGTTGGAAACCTACCCTGTGTCTCATGCTACAGCCCGTAACACTACCATGGGCCTTGAAAAGCAGGTCCTTTGGAGGCACGGTACTCCCGAGAGAATTCAGTCGGATAATGGAACTCATTTTAAAAACAATCCTATTAATACTTGGGCTAGGGAACATGGCATGGAGTGGGTATACCATATCCCCTATCATGCACCAGCTGCAGGGAAAGTGGAAAGGTATAATGGATTGTTAAAAACCACCTTAAAAGCATTGGGTGGGGGGTCTTTAAAAAACTGGGAGCAGCATTTGGCAAAGGCTACCTGGTTAGTTAACACTCAAGGTTCCACCAACCGAGCGGGTCCTGCTCAGTGTGAGCTCCTTAATATAGTAGATGGGGATAAAGCCCCAGTGGCCCATGTCAGAGGTTTGTTGGGAAAGACTGTATGGGTCAACCCTGCCTCGAGTACAGACAAACCCATCCGTGGGATTGTCTTTGCTCAAGGACCAGGTGGATAATGCAGAAAGATGGAACAACACGGTGTGTACCTCAGGGAGACCTGATTGTGGGATGAGACTCATATATGAATGTCATTGTTTGTTGAATGTGAGACAGAAAGAAACTGTAAGTGTCAAAGGTCTGAGCAAGTAAGATGAGAGGAATGCGTAAGTGTCAAAGGTGTGAGTAAGTGAAATGAAAGTTTTTTATTGTATGTTCACGATATGGGATAAGGGGTGGAGTGTCGTGGGGTGACAGCCTTTATCCCAATACTGTGTGTTGTGTCTGGCAGCTGTGCCTTTTCTCTCTCTTCCCCCCCCCCACCCCCGGCCGTCTTGCTGCGGTGGGGTGGGGAAGAGAGGAGGGAGTGTGACCGGGCACTTTCGCTTTTGGCTTTTGGCTGCTTGGCTTGGCTAGCCACTTGCTTGCTTGCTTTCTGCTTTCTGAGATGGTTTTTTTCCTTTTCTTTTGTTCCCTCCTTCTTATCCTCCCCTGAAGATACTGGACTGTCTCCAGACCTGACCTGAGACGTCCAGGACCCCTGGAGTTTGCAAGAGAAGCTCCGCGCCCTCCACAATACAGCCTGGTTTCTTTTCTTTTCTTGTGTTGGGGAGTGTTCTTTTGTTACTTGTAAATAAATAGGTTTTGTTTTCCACTTTGCTCCTCCGAGAAATTCCTTCCCGAACCCGGTATTGGGGGAGGGGAGGTTGGAGATTTGTTTGGTTTTGGGGGGCTCCCTTTTTGAGATTTCCCCTAATTTGTCCTAAACCAGGACACCTGTATAAGCAAACACCAGAAAGAATCCAGCAGAAATTATTTTTGTCTCTGCCCCCATCTGTCACATCTCCTCTGGAGCTGGAGGTGCAGCCCCAGCACTCAGAGGGCTCAGAGATCACAAGCTCATCTCCCACAAAGAGAACTTGCAGACCCTGGGCTGCTCTTCTTGGCCCCTGCACGCTCAGCCAGGCTGAGATGGACACTGATGGTTCTTGGGCCGGGCTCTCTGAGCCCAGCCCAGCTCCCTGCAAGCTCTGCCAGCTGCCCTGAGCTCTGGGCGGCACCAAGGGCCTCTCCCCAGCCTAGCCCAGCAGGTTCTGGCCCCACAGCTCTGCTCAGGCCAGGCTGCTCTGGGCACTGCCCCACGGCCTCAGCCCCTGCCAAGGGCACAGCAGCAGCTGCAGCTGCCACAGGACTCAGCCCCAGCCATGGGGGAAGGTGCTTGGCCAAGGCCAAAGGAGGCTCCCTGGCAGCCCTGCTCCTCTCGGGCTGAGGTGCTGAGAGCTCTGCAGCTCTGCCATCCCATCTGCCCAGGGCAGCACAAGAGCCGTGGCCTTGGGGCCCTCAAGAACTGCTCCTGCTCCAGGCCCAGGGCCTGTCGCAGACATTTCTCCACAGAAATCCTTTCTTTCGGATTTCTGTGTCTTCTGGAGGCCAGAGGCCTCAGAAGACAAGGTAAACAATTATTATCAGATGCTGTGGAATGTAACAGAAGTTTCCTGATTGGCTCATTTTCTATGTTTATAATTAAGGGCCAATCACAAAGTGTAAGCCAGGGGACTGAGTCCTTTTGTTGTGATTTCTTTCTATCTATTCTTAGCCTAGCCTAGCTGCTCTGCAAACCTCTCTCTATATTCTATTTAGTATAGTCATAATGTATTATATATAATATCTTAATAAATCAAGCCTTCTGATTCAAGAAACAAGATTCACCGTCTCTCTCTCACCAGCTGCGACCCACTCAGGCGCAGTAATATCTGGTGACCCGACGTATCAGAGCAGTAATAAGGGCCCATGCCAAAGCTGGGGCAGCCACAAAGCTGTGCCCATTTCTGTTCATTGCTGCTCTGATGGGGATGGATCCTCAGCCACCTGGAGGTTGCTGATGAATTTTATTACTCCAGAGGCCTCTTCTTGATTGAGCTCTTCAGTTCAGGAATTCAGTGAAAAATACTCAGAAACATTTTTTAAAACACCTGAACATTTCATTTAAAGCCCCTGGGAATAATAAAAATTTTCAATTCTTCTGTGGTTAATTAGACAGACTTCAGAAGCTAATGCAAAGTGAATATATTGTATTGAAAACATTGCAAAGTGTACTGCTTTTTCCTGTTTTTTATTCGTGTTTATAAGTTGATATCACTAATGTCCAATTGATATTGACCCCCAACACCTTCTAATGCAATTTGAATAGATATGAAAAATCAAGACCCTTCATTGTAGAGAAATAGCTGCATGACAAGAACACAGCTAATCTAAGTTCTGCACCTGCAAGGTGAGAGCATAGCTGTGTTACTATAACAAGTGCTGTAGTTGAGAGACTAGAGACATGAGAAAAAGCAAATGTAACTCCTTTGGAATGAAGAAGCTGATATCCGTATGTAAGTGTCACAGATATCTTTTGTGAAAAATCCTTTCTTTGGGATTTTTCCTTTTGGGAAGCTGAGGACCCAGAAAAAGAATGTAAACAATGGTTATCTGCTGCTGTGGAATGCAACAGGTGCACCTGTTGCAACCCATGTTGCAATTAAGGGCCAATCAAAGATCGAGCTTTCTCTGGGACAGAATCAGAGAGAGCTCCTTTATTTATTCATTCTTTTTCTATTCTTAGCTTAGTAAGCTTCTGAGACTTTTTCTCTCTATTTGTATTAGCATAGTAATAATGTAATATATAGCATAAAATAATAAATCAGCCTTCTGAACATGAGGTCAAGATTCTCCCCTCTCTCTTCACCCTGCAACCCTTGGAAGCCCAGTAACATATAAGCAATAGACTGCTAACTTACAGAATATGCATGAGCTTATTACTTGTTGTGTATAAAAGTTTGATGCTCTTTGCAATAAACAGAGCTTGCTGATTCTCCTATTGAGCGTCCCAAATTTTCCCTGCACCCGACAAATGGCTCATCCCCAACAAATGGCTCATTCTGCAACAAATGGCCGCCCGAACAGGAGATGACGTCCTATGGCTGATTTGAACCTGCGAGCCATGGTCCGGTGCAGTATTTTGGTGTCAGTCCCAACGCAGGCCAGGAGGCACAAAAGGCAGGATCCGTGCAACAGGCGATCCTATAGAGGAAACTTGAAGAAGGGTGTAAGGGTGGGCTTCAGTGCCCTGGTGACCTCATAGGAGAGTCCAGCTGACAGAACGCCACCGACGTCTTGCAAAGGGCTGCAGCGCGCTGAAAAATCAGGTTAGAAGGTAATGGGCAGACAAGCAGTGTATGAACATTTAAGTGCTTTTTAGAAAAGCGTGGACTATAGAATGTTGACTTGGGAAGAGAATTCCCGAGATTGCTGCATATAGACTTGCAAAAACGTGCGTTGTGGTGCTGGCGCTGCAACTAGATGCACAATAAATCAGCAGCCCTGCTGTGATGGTGGCAGCAGCAGCTGCTCGGGGCGCCTGCGGGGCTGTGCCACTCTGAACTCAGCATGGGCACTGCTCCATGGGGAGCAGCCACGGCAGGCAGCTCACCTGGGGCGGCAGCGGCGGCTCCGAGTGGCGGCGAGCAGCGGCGGCAGGGGAAGCCGAGCCCCGCTGCGGGGGGAGTGACCCGCACCACGGGGGATGCTGCACTGCAGCAGCGGTAGCAGTGGCAGCAGCAGGGGGAGCGGAGCCCTGCCGCAGGGGGAAGCGACCTGCCCCGCCACGGATGCTGCACTGGGTCAGGCTCACGCAGTCAGTCAGCCTACAGCGCATCTCGCGAAACAGGAAGCCCAGTGCGGGGGTGTTGCCCCGCTCCAATGCGGCCGGCAGTGCAGGACTGGACCACTTTCCCTGTGTGAGCGCTTCTCCCTCCGCCCTGCGGCCAGCAGGAGCCTTAGTTTCGACTTGGCAACCTAAATAGACTGTACCTTAACAGACTGCAAGCATAGCTCCGCGGCTCAGCCGGTGCCGCCATGGACAGTGTCTCCAGTGCACAAGGCTCAGTGCTGCCGGCCGGAGCTCGGCAGCAGGGGCAATTCGAGAGTCCACGCGAGCCCAGCCTTTCCAGCACACGAAGCAGTTAAGAGACCATGTCGAGGTCCACCCGAATAAACGGGTGACGGATGATTTTTTGGTGCAAAAAATAACCAACAAGGCACAGGGGCTTTGCAGTAACAAATCAACAAAATGCAATTTTATTGATAATAACCACAGCTGAATATGTGTTTGGTTAGGGAATCTAGGGAAGAAAAGGGTAAGACAAGGGAAGAGGGAGGAAAGAAGGGTCAGGTAGGGGCTATAGCGACCGAAAGGTGTCATTGTCCTTCGGGGGTCCAGCCGTCGAAGCTCACTGATGCACGTCTCGGGGAGATCTCAAAGGACGGTCGGATTGCACCCCAAAAATACACCGTTTTTTGTTGGGGGAAGGGTGGCCGAAATGAGGTTTCCATGGAGGGGAAGAGAATAGGAACAGGAGGAGGGGCATGTTATTCCATTGTTTTCATGGCTGAATGCTCGCAGGTACGTTTATTCTGGGCAGTTTTTCCCTCCCTCCCCAATCTGGGGGGGGGTTCAGTCCCAGTCTCTGGAAGGGGGTGCCAGGGGGGTTTCTTGTCTTGTCTTGGGTCCTTGATGAGGGGACTCACATCTCTGTTTGTCTGTCACAATGGTTGAAGGCAGGCGAGAGGGGTCTTCTCTTGGAAGGGGGGGAGCCACCCCAGAGCTCAGTCCAGCCAAGTCAGGAGGTCGGAAGAAAGTCCAGTTCCATTGTTCAGAAAAGGGCAGCATGCCCCTTCGAGTTCAGCATGGCGTGTTCTGCAAATACCACCTGTGAACACACTGAATAAGCATGAGACTTTCTTTCCCAACTGGCTCAACAGTTTTTAACCTTTCGGTGGTCTTTTCTCATGACAATTGTGAGGCAAAAAATGAAGGATTTTCGGATGGACTTTTACAACCAGAAACTGCTGCTCCATCCCCATGGGCTGCAGGCCCCCATGGGCAGGGCGGGGGCGTGGGGGCTGCTCCCCTGCACGGCCTCCCCTTCACATCCCTGCCAGAGCCATGGGCAGCTGCCTGTGGCCCCCGAGCGTGCTCAGGAACTGACCACTGCTGCTGGAGGTCTGGGTGCTGAGCCCCTGAATCATCTCTCACTCGGACATGCTCACAAACAAAGGAGGAACAGGGCCTCAGTGGCCCGAAGAGCTGCCCACAGAACCAGGAGGACCTGGACGAGTGGGATTGCAGAAGCGGTGCAGGGAGAACATCCAGGCAGGCTGCCAGGGACTGAGGCTGGGGAAATGGGAAATCTGCAGTGGGAAGGAAACAACACAGCATCTGGTATTTTGAAACACCCCTAGAGTTTTCCTGTGCATTCTGACAATGAGACACCAATGGTAGGCTGTGAAATTCCTAATACCTGTCTGGCCCTTTGGGCTGAGCTGTGGGATGAAGCTCTGGGAGGAGACCTGGGAGAGATCCTAGAGTGAGCCAGGGTCCCCCATGTCAGAGCAGAGCCCGGAACAGCAGGAAGGGATCCATGGCAGCCTCACCCCACCTCTGCCCTTTCCCCACCAGGGGCCAAACAACATCCTGAAGCACATGGTGAGAGAACTGCTCAAAGGGAATTGTGGGTGCATTTCCCTCAGCCTTGTCCTGGGGCTCAGAAGCCAAGGGCTCTGGCTGCACATCTGGACATGCCGTGCCCGGAACAGCGGGAAGGGATCCATGGCAGCCTCGCTGCCCCACTGCCTCTATGCCCTGCAGGGCTGTTTCCCAGCCTGGCCTGGCTGCAGCTTCTCCCCAGCCTCTGCAGGAAGGCATTGGGCATCAGCTGACACGCAGCCCAAACTCACCAAAGATCCCCTGCCTTTTCTCGGTCCCCAGGCACATCCTGAGGTGTGGCTGTTGGAGGAGGGAGGGCCATAGCCAGCCCCAAAGGCCTGGGGGCATCAAGATTTTCCTGATCCTTATCCATGTTTTGGACAAGTATTGCCTCCTGAAGAAGCCACCTACTGAATGTGCAATGATTCCATCTGATCCAGCTGTGCCTCTTCATTTCTCAAGGGATGGACAGAGAGGCTCTATGGAAGGTGGCATTTCTGCAGGAAGGGAGGCGATGCCAGGCACAGTCACAGGAGTTAATTGCTGTGCCTCTGGGCCTGAGCCCTGCCGAGGCTTGAGCTGCCCTCTCTGCTGCTTGGCACTGCGGGCACAGCCCGGACAAGACGGGCACAGCCCAGAGGAATTGTCCCGAGCAGGCTCAGGGCACTCGGGTACTGAGCTGTCCTGCTGGGCTCCCTCCGTGGGAGACACGTCCCGAAACCTGGGAGCAGCTGCACGGAGTGCCCATGGTGGGGAAAGGGCAGAGGGGGAGAGCAAGGCTCTAGTGCGTCCTGAGAGGCCCTGGCCATGTGCCCGTGGGCTGTGGGAGCTGTTCCATGGGTAGGTGGGCAAGCAGGAGGGAGGGACGGAGGTTGGGAGAGACAGCTGTGGCACTGCAGATTTCCCCAAGCATTTAGTGAGGGTTTCCTGTGTGGGAGGGAGAGAGCCCCAGGGCCCTGGGCTGCTCCAGCTGCCCCTCCAGGCATGTTGCACAGGACCTGCAAAGAGCGTGGAGAGTGGCCAGGAGGCACAGGCTCCCACAGCCTTACCCCACCCCCTTGCAGTGCCCAATTCCCCAAGACAGAAGGGGATCCCAGCACACCATGGAAATGGTTCTGCAGCATCTGTGCTCCCTTCTCGACTGGCACGTGACTTGGAGTAGTTGGAAATGCTGGTGAATGATACTTTGAAGACCTTGCTAGATGTTGAAGGCAAGTTCTCAATGTACCTTTCCTGCCAGAATAATCTGTGTCAGTGTGGCAAGATCTCATTTGTGCCATTCCCCTTAAATTTCACTGAAGGTTGATCAGTTCTGGAAATGTTGCCCTGCTCCCTTCTGGAGCCCTGAGGGATCCCACAGGATCGCTGTCAGTGGGAAGAAGGGGCATTTAGCTGTCCATCCTCCTCCCGTGTGCAATGGCACTGTGTCCTTCTGTGTGCTCTGTGCAGTCACAGAGAAGAGCAGAGAGGGAAGGGGCTGGGCCGAGGGCTGTGCCCCAGGGCTGAGCCTTTCTCAGCTCCTTTCCTGCCCCCAGGGAGCCTGAGCTGCTCCTGCTGCCACTGCCAAGCCCTGGCCCTGCCTGGGGCTGGGTTTGGAGCTGCTGGCAGCTCCAGGGAGTCCTTTCTGCCCCGACTGCCCTGCAAGGGGCTCCTTCAATCCCAGTGTGGGGCCACTGCAGGCACGAGGTCCCCCTGGCCCTGCTCCTGAGTGGAAGGCAGAGCCAAGGGAGTGCCTTGGAGGGCACCAATCACCCAGGTGCCCTCACTGCCACTCGGGCCTGAAGGAGAATCTTCAGCAGTGCCATTGGAGCTGTTCTGTCCTGCCTTTCTTTGCAGCTGAGCCTGTTGGTAAAGGTGATCTGGCTTCCCAGCCCACATTCAGGATTGAGCCTCTGGGAGATGGTGAGGGTAGGTCAAGGCCTTTCCCCTGGGAGAGCTGCCAGCTCAGAACCCAAAGCTCAGCCAGGGGGGCATCGCTGCAGGTGCCAGAACAGAGCCATGCATGTGTGTGCCCTCGCCCTGCACGATCACCTCACAACTTCTGCTCAGCACTGGCAGCTGTTTGGAGGAGGGTGGGCCCTGGCCCAGCTGAAAAAGACCAGATGATTTGTTGATTACACCCGATTTTTCATAAGCATGATGTCCTGAACATGCCATTAAAGAAATGGAGAATTTTTCCATCTGTTAAGGTGTACTTTTGTTTCTCAAGTGATGGGCCAAAAGGCAGGACAGAAGGAGGTGTTTCCCCAAAGAAGCAGAGGCTGATTGGCAGCCTCTGCTGCAGGAAGGAAGGCCAAGCCAAACACAGGCATGGGCACAGGCTTAGAAGGTAATTGCTGTGCCGGGCTCAGCGGGGCTCAGCCCTTGGCAGGGCTGTGTGGCTGCAGCTCTTCCACTAGGGCCTGCCCTTGCACGGCCCGGCAGCAGCCAAAGCTGGAGGCACCTCTGGAGCTCGTTCACAGCCCCAGGGAAAGGGGACTGGTGCACAAACGTCCCTCCCATTGCAGCTGCTCTGGAGCTGGCCCTGAGTGCCCAGAGGCCCAAGGCACAGGAGCAGTCCCGAGCGGGAGCCCTGCCGCGAGCCCAGGGCCGGAGCCAGCCTTGTCTCCCGACTAGGCAGGGGCTGCACTGGGTCCTGACAGGGCCTGACTCTGCGCCCTGGGGCTGGGGGAGCTGTCACGGGGCAGGGAGGGCCAGGGCTGGCAGTGGCTGCTCAGGGATGGCTTTGGCCCGTGTCCCTCCAAGCAGTGACTGCCCAAGAAGCTGCACTGCCCCCGGGCTCTCCTCACGGCCTGCTGGGCTTTGTTGGGTGGCACAGCCTGTGCCAAGGGGCGGCAAGGTGCCTGCAGGCCCCAGCTCTGGGGGAAATGGAGAACATCCTGCCCGCATCCACCATGCTGCCAGCTCAGCAGTGCAGCACACCACAGGCTGACGCTCCCCATTGCTCCCACAGGTGCAGCTGGAACCACAGCACGTGTTCCTGATGCCCAGAAGGGCCTTGGAAGGGGTTTCAGTCAGGGAACAGGCTGCTGGCTAGGGTTACTGGCAGGCCTGCTTGTTTTGGAGCTTATCTTCATCCTATCCTCTGCCTGAATTTGGACTTACTTGAAGAGGAGACAGTGAGTGTTTAGTTCACCTTTCCCTCAAACAGCTTCTTTTGAAATTCTACTGTACATAGGAAACATTCCCAGTGAGGCTGCAGTGTAGGTGTGGCCAGTCCATGATTGTCCAAAGAATTCTTCTGAGGGTTCTGCTTCTGCCCAGAGCTTTCATTGGCCTCCTAATTGCTGGGCCTTGTCCCGGGGGGCCCGCTGGGGCTGCAGCCAGTGCTGGCTCCCACTGAGGCTGCCTGGCCAAGAGCAGCCCCAGGGGCACAGGGCAGAGGCAAAGCACGGTGGGGAGGAGCAAGAGCAGGGACGAGATTGCCCTTGAAAGGCAGAGGCGCTCTGGGGCCCGCTCCTGGCCAGGGAGCCTGCCCAGAGCCGTGCCCTGCTGGCCGGGGCCTTGAGGGACAGCTGTGCAGCTGGGCCAAGCTGTGCCAGCAGCTCCAGCCGTGCTGGGGAGCCTTGCCAGCTCTGGGCCCAGCTGTGCAGGGGGCTCCCTGTGTGCCACTGGTGGCTGGGGCCTCAGCCACCTCTTTTTTCCACAGTTCCACCTCTGGACAGGAGTTGAAAGGCGGCTGCACCTCACACCCGGAGGGCCTGGTCAGCCCTGTCAGGAGTTCTGAACAGAAGACGCCAGAACAGCCGTCAAGGAAACCTCTTAGGCCCCTGTAGATCCCACTGCCACCTTCTCTCCCCATGTGTATCCCCAAGCTGCCTTTATCTCATCTTTGATCTTCCTCTGTCCCGTCCAAACCCATTCCCGATTTTGTTAGAGACCCCAAGAGCAGCCCAGCAACATCCAGCCCCTCTGGAGTCCAACATGTCCCTTCCTCTGCTCCTGAGCCCCCTGGCCATGCCCTCTCAACAACACAGACATTGACCCACCTCTGCAGGAGTAGCTGATGGCCCCTTCTTCTATTGCCATGAAGAGATGGAGCTGACAGCCAATGTCCGGGTGGCAGCAGCAGCAAAGCCCAGCCGGCAGCAGCACTGGCTGAGCTCCATGGCCAGGAGCAGCCGTGGATGCCCACGGTGTGGGCAGGCAGGAGCCAGGCAGGGGCTGCTGTGACCAGTGGCGGAGTCCCGAGGGCTGGGGGAGCCCAGGGGTCAGGCAGCAGCATGGGGCTCCTTAGAAAAAGCAACCCCATTTTCTTTGTTTTTCAGTATTAGAAATTAGAAATTTGTCGAAATATTTCAAAATAGTTTTTCTGTAGACACACATCCCCAAATATTTCTTCCCAATTACTATAGTAGTAAAGATTTTTCTAAGTAGTTTTAGAATCCAGGAAAAGTGACCTCATTTTGTCTTCACTTTTCATCTTTAGAAATATTTAGAAATATCTTTTGTAGAGAGAAATCCCCAAATGTTTCATTCTTGTTTCCACCACACATCTGTATTTTTGATACTAGTTTTAGAGTTCTGGAAAATATTTTCCCCTTATACATCTGTCCTGGTTTAAGGCAGATTTGGTAAAGAACCTCCAAAGGAGGGCCCCTCCAGAAAGCAGACCCACACGGCCCCTCCCCCCAACCGGTTCGGGAAGAATTCCTCAGAGAGAAGTGGAAAGAACCTGTTTATTTAACAGGTGACAAAATCAGAAAGTCTCTTTCAGGGGTGGTTGCTCTGTTAGTCCCTCCGGTGCTGGGGCAGCTGCTGCAGGCCAAACGGTGCAACCCTGCAACCCTCGGTGTTCCCAGGTCCCAGTCCAGAGCAGGTTCGAGATGGTCGAAGAAAAAAGGAGAGGAGAAGCAGTCCAGGAAGGAATTTGGACTGTTTAGGTAGAACTAGCTAATAAGCAGAAGCAAAAGCAAGCAGAAGCGACAGCAGAGAGAGAGCAAGCAAAGCAGAAAGCCAAAAGCAAAAAGCGAAAACAGCCCTATGTACTGCCTGTCTCTGTGTCCCTGATAAGAGAAACCCAAACAAAACTTTCACTCTTCAGAGACAGTCCTAAAGGCACAGAACATATGAATAGGGATACAAGCATCATAACGTCACCCCAGGACATTCCACCCTTTATCCCCATATCATCAACATGTTACCACACATCATGCATTATTTATACAAAATTTCCATCTGTTCCCCCAAAATTTACAAGCAATACACATCATGCCCTCTTCACATCCCCACACTGGACCACTGAATCCAGGCCCTATATTACAGAGCTGCAGGATTCCCCCTTTCACTTTAGTCACTTAAAGCTCCATCTATCACTTGCTCAGACCTTCAACACTTACACATTTTCTTCTCCATCTTCCACTTGCCCAGACCTTCAACACTTACACATTTCCTTCTATCTCATGTCTGTATGGTTTAATGTACAGACAATGGCAGTAACATCCAATGAACAGTGATATTGCATATCATTCTTACCCCACAATCAGATCTCCCTGAGGTACACATCGTGTCGTTCCATCTCTTTGCATTATCAACCACGCGCAACCTGGTCCCTGAGCAAAGACAACCCCACAAATGGGTTTGTCTGTACTCGAGGCAGAATTGATCCACACAGTCTTCCCTAACAAACCTCTGATATCTACCACTGGGACTTTGTCTCCTTCTGTTATATTCAGGGACTCAGACTGGGCAGGACCTGCTCGGGTGGTGGAATCTCGGGTGTTAACTAACCAGGTGGCCTTTGCTAAATGCTGGTCCCAATTTTTGAAAAATCCCCCACCCAAAGCTTTCACCTGGGTTTTTAGTAGTCCATTGTACCTCTCCACTTTTCCTGCAGCTGGTGCATGGTAGGGGATATGGTACACCCACTCAATGCCATGTTCCCTAGCCCAGGTGTTGATAAGACTGTTCTTGAAATGAGTCCCATTGTCGGACTCGATCCTCTCAGGGGTGCCATGTCTCTACAGAACTTGCTTTTCAAGGCCCAGGATGGTGTTCCAGGCCATAGCATGAGACACAGGGTAGGTTTCCAACCATCCAGTTGTGGCTTCCACCATGGTCAGCACGTAGCGCTTGCCCTGGCGTGTCTGGGGCAGTGTGATGGAGTCAATCTGACAGGCCTCCCCATACTTGTACTTGGACCACCGCCCACCGTACCACAGGGGCTTCACTCGCTTGGCCTGCTTGATGGCAGCACACATCTCACAGTCATGGATAACCTGAGAAATACTGCCCATGGTTAAATCCACCCCTGGGTCTCGTGCCCACTTATAGGTGGCATCTCTGCCCTGGTGGCCTGAGGCATCATGGGCCCATCGAGCTAGGAATAATTCTCCCTTATGTCCCAATCTAGGTCTCTTTTGGACACCCCTATCTTTGCAGCTTGGTCTACCTGCTCATTGTTTTGGTGCTCCTCATTGGCCCTACTCTTGGGTACATGGGCATCTACATGGCGGACTTTCACAGGTTGCCTCCCTACCCTGGTAGCAATGTCTTTCCACTCATCAGCAGCCCAAATTGGTTTCCCCCTACATTGCCAGTTAGCTTTTTTCCACCTCTCCAGCCATCCCCACAGAGCATTGGCTATCATCCATGAATCAGTGCAGAGGCAGAGCTTTGGCCATTTCTCTCTTTCTGCCATGTCTAGGGCCAGTTGAATAGCTTTGAGTTCAGCAAGTTGGCTTGATCCACCTTCTCCTTAGGTAGCTTGTGCAACCTGTCATGTGGGGCTCCATATGGCTGCTTTCCACTTCCGGTTCATCCCTACGATGCGACAGGAACCATCAGTGAAGAGAGCGTAGCATGTTTCCTCTGGTGGCAGTTGGTTATAGGGAGGAGCCTCTTCAGCACGTGTCACTGGTTCTTGTTCCTCTTCATCTGTGACACCAAAATTCTCACCTTCAGGCCAATTTGTAATGACCTCCAAAATCCCAGGGTGATTCAGTTTACCTATAGAGGCGTGCTGAGTGATAAGAGCAATCCACTTTCTCCATTTAGCACTGGTGGCATGGTGAGTGGAAGGAACCTTGCCTTTGAACATCCACCCCAGCACTGGTAGTTGGGGTGCCAGGAGGAGTGGTGCTTCAGTGCCTATTACCTCCGAGGCAGCCTGGACTCCTTCATAGGCAGCCAAGATTTTCTTCTCTGTTGGAGTATAATTGGCTTCAGACCCTCTGTAGCTTCGACTCCAAAATCCCCGTGGTTGACCCTGAATCTCCCCAGTCACCTTCTGCCAAAGGCTCCAGGACAAGCCATGGTTCCCGGCTGCAGAGTAGAGCATGTCCTTTACCTCTGGTCCTGTCCTGACTGGGCCAAGGGCTACTGCAGGACGGGACAGGACCAAGGCTTTTTTCTTTCACCAAGCCTGGACAAAGGCTTGTTGCTGTTCAGGGCCCCACTGGAAATTGTTCTTCTTGCAGGTGACCAGGTAAAGAGGGCTCACGATCTGACTGTACTCAGGTATGTGCATCCTCCCAAAACCTATGGCGCCTAGGAAAGCTTATGTCTCTTTTGTATTGGTGGGTGGAGACATTGCTGTGATCTTGTTGATGACATCTGTAGGAATCTGATGCCGTCCATCTTGCCACTTCACTCCCAGGAATTGAATCTCACAAGCTGGTCCCTTTACTTTGCCCTTTTTAATGGCAAAACCAGCTCCCAGGAGGATCTGCATGATTTCCTTCCCATTCTCAAACACTTCTGCAGCTGTGTTCCCACACACAATGATGTCATCAATATACTGCAGATGTTCTAGAGCCTCATCCTTTTCCAGTGCAGTCTGGATCAGTCAATGGCAGATGGTGGGGCTGTGCTTCCACTCCTGGGGCAGTCCGTTCCAGGTGTACTGCACTCCCCTCCATGTGAAGGCAAACTGAGGCCTGCATTCTGCTGCCAGAGGAATGGAGAAAAATGCATTGGCAATGTCTATAATCGAATACCACTTTGCTGCCTTGGACTCAAGCTCATACTGGAGTTCTAGTATATCGGTCAGGGCAGCAGTCAGTGGTGGAGTCACTTCATTCAATGCACGGTAGTCCACAGTCAATCTCCATTCTCCTTCAGATTTTCGCAGAGGCCAGATGGGGCTATTGAAGGGTGAGTGGGTCTTGCTGACCACCCCTTGGCTCTCCAGCTCTCGGATCATCATATGGATGGGGATCACAGCATCTCGAGTCGTTCCATACTGTCGGCGATGCACTGTGGAAGTAGCAATTAGCACCTGTTGCTCTTCTCCCGTCAGGCATCCTACTGCAGATGGATTCTCAGACAACCCAGGCAAGTTGTTCAATTGCTGGATGCCCTCTGTCGCTACAGCTGCTATCCCAAATGCCTGAGTCCTTTTGGGTCTTTGAAATACCCGCTTCAAAGGTAGTCCATGCCCAAAATACATGGGGCCTCTGGGCCAGTCACAATAAGATGCTTCTTCCATTCATTTCCCATTAGGCTCACGTCAGCTTCCACCAAAGTGAAATCCTGGGATCCCCCTGTCACACCAGAAATAGAAACAGACTCTGTCCCCACATGTCTTGATGGGATTAATGTGCATTGTGCACCAGTATCGACCAAAGCTTTGTACTCTTGTGGTTCCGATGTGCCAGCCCAACAAATCCACACAGACCAGAAAACACGATTTTCCCTGGCCTCTATCTGGCTAGAGGCAGGGCTCCTCTAAGCCTGGTTATCCTTCTTTCCCTGGGCGTATGTTTTGGATGTTCCTTTGAGGGGATCAGACATGTCATCATCATCATACCTGGCCGTTCGGCTACGGGCAACTGGAGCTGCTTTCCTCCTGGTGGCTTCCTCCAGTTCACACACCCGTTGTGACAGAACAGCAGTAGGTTTTCCATCCCACCTCCCCATGTTTTCTCCACAATCACACAGGTAGAACAACAGCTCAGCTCGTGGGGTGTACCTTCTCTCACCACCTGGGAAACGTCTGCCTTGGATACCAGAACCTCTGATCCATACTGCCGAGATTTGGAGGTCTTCTTTAATCTCCTCTCTGAGCTTATTATGATTCTCCTCTATCTTATCCTCTAAGTTCTGCAGACGTGTTTCTACTGCTGCAATTCTGGCACGTGTTGGGCCGTGCACAGCATCTGCATACGCTTGGAGCTTCCTTGCCATGTCCAGCACAGTCTCATCCCTCTCATCCCTCTTCATGATGGCTAAGGCAGAAGCATATTTGTGTGGCCCAAGTCATACAAGTTTCCACCACATCACAGGCATGCATGGTACTAAGTCTGGGTTCCTAGTTGTCACATCATCTGAGAAGACAATCTCTGCCACTGCCATTTCTCTCAGGCATTGGATCCCTTGCTCTATGGTCTTCCACTGAGTTTGTTGCATATAGAGATCATCTGCACACTGGTATCTTTGTGCAACACTGTCCAAGACCCGTGACCAGAGGCTGCGTGGATTAGCCCCCCTCATAATTTCTTGGTCGATGACAGGATCCTGTGACAGGGATCCCAAATGCCTGGCTTCAGTGCCATCCAGAATTGTAGCCTCGCCTGCAGCATCCCAGAGCCAAACTAACCAACTAATTATGGATTCATCAGGTCGTTGGGTGTAATCCTTCTGTAAGCCACGAAGGTCCTTCAGGGAAGAGGACTCAACATTTGCGTCTGATCTTGCACCTGCTGCTTGGACTCCTGATTTTATGTCAGGAGGCACTGAGGTTCCTTCTCCTGTATCACCATCATCATCATCATCCACTAGACGATTAGTTTTTTCCATGTATTTCCCACTTCTAGTACTGGTAGCAACAGCCATGGGTTTAGATGCTGGCTTAGGCTCACTGTGTGGTTTGGCTGCTGGCTTTGAGCCTGGGCTGTTGGCTACAGCTTGAGTGACTGGGATAGCTGATTTATCTCCCTGCCCCCCTGCCTCTGTCTGCTGCCCTACTCTATCTAACAGAGTGCGATAAGCATAGGCCAGGGCCCAGCTTATTGCAATTAGTGTTTTCTCCTTAGAATCATCATGGCACTTCTCTTTTAGGTATTTCCCCACTTCTGCTGCATTCTGAATTTGTTCCTGTGGAAAATCCCAGTCTACAGGATTAGAAAATTCCTTCAGGGCTTGGCCTATATTTTCCCATTTTCCACACCACTCAGGATTTTTCACACCTGCATCTGCTTCGGGGTCAGGGGTCTCACCAGCTCCTCTGGATATCTCAGCCCTCATTCTAGAGAAGCTGCAGACCATTAGAGGAAGCTTACCAATTTAAATACCAGAAAGATGGTCTCTTTAACATTCAGCGGAAACTGAACATTCTCAAAAAGTGACATAACACATCCAAAGGAGAAGAAGGGAAGGAAAGGCTGGAAAGCCTTATTCTTGGCTCCTCCTCTAACAGACTGAGTGTAATTACTAATAAATTCCCAAAATGTACTAGTGGAATTGGGATGCAGGGCAGGATGAAGAAACCATAAACCATACATATCGTAAACAGAGGCCAGTATCTTTGTAAACGCTTTATAAATCATTATCACCAAGGCCAGCACAACAGCTATTCCAATTCGTACCCCTCCACCGTAAAAATTACATGTTATGGACAATAATCCTAGTGACCAGAAAGGTATTGAAACCTCAAAAAGGTCTATAGTCCAGAGCGCCACGAAGGCTTTCACCCCCAGAGACAGTACGTATTCAAGCAGCATGGCTACTAACTGCTTTAACAACAACAAACGCACAATTAATAGAGCTTTTTTCCACCTTTTCCAGCCGTGCGTTGAGCGCCAATAGATGTATTTGTCCAGGTTTAGAGCAAATTTGGGGAAGAATCCCCCAAAGGAGCTCCAGTGGGAAAAGCAGATCCAATCGGCCCCTCCCCCCAACTGGTCCAGCAGGAAAAAATACCTCCTTGGAGAAAGGTGGAAAATACTGTTTATTAAACAATAAAACCAAAACAATATCAAACAATGAGACCCCTTGCCACTCTAAAAGAGATGACAAACTGAGAAAACCCCGTCCTCGGGTTGCAGCTCAGTCTCTGATCAGTCTCTCCAGTGCTGGAATTGTCGCAGGCCAGGCCTGGCCCGGTGGGCCACAGCTGCAGCTGTTGGTGCTCCCCTGGGTGTTCATTCCAGAGCAGTTTCAAGAGGTCCAAAGAAAAGGGGAAAAAAAAGTCCAGGGAACTTCTTTGCCTCAGCTAGCTAACTAAAAAAGCAGAAGAGCTCCGTCCCACTGTCTGTCCACAGACAACAACAGTCCAGGAGGAGGAGTGTGGAGGAGTGGAGTACAGTGTCTGAAAACAAACTGCACGCTTCTTCTCTCCCCACCCTTCACTCTCTGGAACACTCTTAAAGGTGCAAAACTTATTATTCAACATAAACAGAATGAGACGATTTGGGATAAAAGCATCATATAGTCAACCCAGGACAGCAGGTACCCCAAAACAGCCTTGGGTTCCCCCTGGCATCACCTAATCCCCCCTTTGGACACCAGAAAACCTCCCTTGGGAACCCCCAAAAATCCACCATGACCCCCCAAAACCACCAGTATACACAAAACCTCCCCAGGAACCCCTCACAACAGTTTATACCCAGTACTGAGTCCCCATCGTCATCACCCAAGGACTCTAAAACCCTCCTGGGACTTCCAAAATCCCTTGGGACTCCAAACATTCCCAGGATCTCTAACTCCCCCTCCTGGGCTCCAGTGTCTGGAATCAACAGGAGTGGTGTTGCCCTTTTAAGGGGACTTATCATGGGATCCGAACATAGTGGGGGTCCTTAAAGTGGCAATGGTAGAGAGAACCCCAAAAACCACCCTGGGAGGCAAAACATCCCCTGCAGGGGCTTGAAGTGGGGGCCCCATAAAAATGCCTCTTAAAATTGTCATGATCCCCCCTTGAAAGGGGCTTGTGTGGCTGCAGCCCCACAAACACCCTAAAATGGGAAGGAAAAAACACACTTGGAGTGGTGGGATCCCCCCAAAAAAATCTTATAAAAGAAAACCTCCATTGCAAAGCGGCCTGAAGACCCTCAAAGGGCCTTGAGGAGGGACAAGATCATCTCCTCTGCTGGGGCCTCTCCCAGCCAGGAACTCTCCCATTCGCTGCCCTCGGGGCAGCCCCTGAGTCTGTCCAAACACGGGAACTTCGCTGTGTTGAGCCCAGATCCAGAGTCCTGACTCCTGCACGGGGCACAGCAAATCCCTCACTCGCTGCTGTGCATTGTCCCTGCTGAGGCTCAGACACTGGCAGGGCACATTCCCCGCCTGCAGGATTCGTGCCTGACCCAAGCACTGCACTGATGGCTCCAGCATTGCTTTCCAACAAAACCAGGGCAAGGCAAACTGTGCGTAGCTCATGGTATTTTACAGTGTCTAAAACTCGCTAAGTCACCAATCTTAGAGGTGAGATGCATTTGGAACTCATGGCATGGAGAAGTAGTGCAACATGGAAATGGGGAGCATAGAAATAAATAGAGGAAAACATCTCGGATTGTTCCTTTCCATTTTCATTTCACCTCTGGAAAGCTGTTTAACTTCCCCAGGAATCTTCTCCCCAGTCCTGTCTGCCCTTTTCAAGAACCTTTCCTGGAGAACAAGGTGCAGTTTCTGTCACAAGATGTGCCCCCAACTGCAGCTTCTCTTGGCTTTCCACACCATGAGTACAGCACGACTTCTGCAGCAAAGCAAGACAAATGTTTGGATTCCTTGACAACTTGTCCTTTCTTTTCCTTGTGGGCTGGGCAATTGTGCCATTGCTGAGTTTTTCATTGTGCCTGTTCTAACCCAAGAGAACAGGAGGTTTTGTTGGGGACTTGCTGGGGAATGCAAGGCTGACGGAATGCAGAGAAAGAATCTCCAGGACACTGTGGGAGCTCCCTGGGCTGGGCTCAGGTTCCCGCTGGGACTCTGCAGAGAGCTGGGCTCCAAGTGGGATCAGCAGCAGTGCAAAATACCTCCGGGCATCTCCATTTTCTGCTGCTCTGAGGAAGCAGTGAAGGCAGTCAATTTCTGGTTTTTCGTTCTCCTGGTGGATTTTTTCATTTGATTTGCCACTCCAGAGGCAATTTCTCTGATGGTCTCTGTAGGTTGATTCTATTTCAACAGCAGCAGCAGCAGGGCGGTGTTTGAGTGCTGCAAAAGTGGTCTGTGAGGCTTTCATTCCCCTCGACTTACTGCTCAAGGACTTGTGAACATTTTAATCTCTGCTAATCATGATGCCTGTGACAAAAACACTGAGTTCACCATCACAAAAGCACAGTGGGTAGCAGTGATTGAAAGAGGCAAGTGCTGTTGTACTGATAAAATTCAGGTGGCAAGCAGCAGAGGGCCAAGAGCAGCCGTGATCTCCAATTGCCAAGGCAAAGGCACCAGCAGCCTCCTGCTGTCAGCTCAGGGTGAGTAAAAGAGCGTTGAAAACAGCGCTGGAGCCCGATCCTTTCTTCTTCTGAGGGCTGGCTCAGGGCAGCACAGGCGGGCCCTGAGCAGTCAGGGCTGTGTGTGGGTGATGGCTGCTCTAATCCAGAGCTGAGCTGGAAAAAGCCCTTGGGAGCAGAGGCAGGAGCAGGCGGGAAGGGGCCGGCGCTGCTGCTGCTCCTGGCCGGGAGCCCCGGCTGGGCCGGGCCGGCGCCCCCTGCGCTGCGGCTGCTGCTGCTGCCAGAGCCGGGCGGGACTCGGGGACAGGGAACGGACACGGGGGGACAGCAAAGGCCTGGCGGCTGCAGGGATGATGGTGCTGGGGCCAGCGCCAGCACAGAGCTTCAGCCCGCAGTTAACCCCGAGGGAAATGCTGGGGAAAGGCTCCATTTCAGCCTTTCTGCACTCGTGGCTGTGAAGGGACTGAAATGAAAGGAGAACAACCAGGCCCGAGCCCTCCTCCTCTGGGAGGAGCCCCGCGTCTGGGGCTGTGAGGGGCTGTGAGGGGCCGTGAGGGGCCCTGAGGGGCCCTGAGGGGCCGTGAGGGGCTGTGGGCGACTGTGAGGGGCCATGAGGGGCTGTGAGGGGCCCTTGCCCTCCTATGGAGAACTGTCATTCTTGTCCAGGAACCCATGGCTGAAACGGAATTCCACCCTAAAACTCCCCATATATCCAGGGGCTGCTTTCAGACAAAAGCTGCAACGACGGACAGGTATGGCTTGCCTTGGCCTCTGGGGACTGCTTCTCATGTGCCTTCAAAACCCTGGAGTTCTGTTGTTTCCTTCCTATAGAAAAGAACTGTCCCCATTGTCCAGGCCCTCTTGGTCTCAGGCACTTGAGCACTATACTGGGATGCAGTTTGACAAGAAAGTCTCATAGATATGTATGCTTGGCTGAAAGATTTTTGAATATAATGTCTGAAGAAGAATAGAAATTTAAGCAAGTTTTGATAGAAAAGAAAAGAATGGATGAGCCAGTCTTTTTGGATAGCTAAGAAGGCAAAGTGTATGTTAGTTAGAAGGGGTTTTTATGACTTAGAGACCCACTTCAAACAAGAATATGTTTTTATCAAGCAGAAAGAGAGCACAGGCAAACAAGTCAGCAAATTTTGCAAGTAGAAAAAAGGTCTCAGAATTTTCCACTGCAAGAAAACTGGAAAACAATTTTTAGCTTAAACTGTAATGTACTAACTTTTAGTGATTGGAGAATAGTAACATGAATATGGTAATTATAGTAGTTATGGTTGGCTATAGGTAAAAGTTAAGGTATAGATTAGTTCTACTGTATTAAGATGCTCAGCAAGGAAAGGTATATAATGCATTTGTAACCTAAACTAAGGGTCCCCAGGCCTGCAGCTGGAGCTGACAGCTGCAGCACAGCTCTGTCACCCACAACCCTGGACTGCTGTATCACCTTGGAAACAATAAACTGCATTTTGAAGAGCCACCTGGAGTCCCACATCCCTCATTTCGGCTCTCACAAACTGGTGTTTCCCAGAACTGCCAGTGCCCAGATCCAGAAATTTCCTGGTGCTGGTGCAGCCCAAGTGCAGCAATTTGCAGGCAAAAAACCCCAAAACCTGGCAATTTTCCACTGCTGGCTCTGTTGCTGCCCAGACCTGGAGTTTCCCAGCACTGCCATTGCCCAGATGCAGAAATTTCCCAGTGCTGGCAAAGCCCAAGTGCAGCAATTTGCTGGCACGGAAATCCAAAACCTGGCAAATACCTGGGGCCGGCACCACCCAGATCTGGTGTTTTCCAGCATTGCCATTGTCCAAACATGGCAATTTCCTGGTGCTGGCACAGCCCAATTCCAGCAATTTGCTGGCAAAGAAAGCCTAAATCAAACAAATACCTGGATTTAAAAGGTATTTAAAGCAACCCAATCTCATGTTTGCTGACGACGCCAGTGCCCAGATCCGGAATTTTTCAGATGCCTGCACAGCATAATTCCAGCAATGTGCTGGCAGAGAAGGTTCGCATTTGGCAATTTCCGGGTGCCGGCACATTCCCCACCCAGATCTGGTGTGCACTGGCACTGCCAGTGCCCACATCTGGCAATTTCTCGGTGCCAGCAAAACCCAAAAGCAGCAATTTTCTGGCAAAGAAAGCCCAAACTTGGCAGCGCCCAGATCTGCTGCGTTTGGGTTGGTTTAAAAGAATGAGACCTCGGCTTAAGGCTGTGGGAAAACCCTCTTTAGGGTGAGCAGGAGCTCCCGCCCATAATCCTCTTGTTCAGTTATGCAGATTGTTACTAGAAAGTTCTGAGTTCTCTTTGCTACCATTGGTTACTTTTTGCTGCAAAATTGTAATATTCTTAATCGTTCCTTCCTCTTGGATCCTTCCCTCAGATCCCACCTTAACTCCTCCCCATAAATAAATGTATAAATATTCCTGCTAGACCCTGGACCCAGGCCTTTTTCTGCTTCGCTCTCTGTACTGTGCATGCCATCCTGTTTGTTGTGTTTGCCTTCAGTAAAGTTCTGTTTCCAGACAACGAGATGAAAGCAGTGTCTGTCTGTAAAGTGGCCAGAGCTGGTTCTCTGGGAAACCACTGGTCAACGGTCCAGACGAGGACCAGAAGCTTTCACTGGTGTTTGCTGGCACTGCCAGTGCCCTGATCTGGAAATTTCCCTGTTCCAGCACCACCCGTGTCCAGTAATTTGCTGGCACAGAAAGCTAAAACCTGTGGCAGCTTCCTGCTACTGGGTCTGGTACCACCCACATCTTGTGTTTGCTGCATCAGTACCCAGATTTGGAAATTTCCCGGTGCCAGCAGAGCCCAAATCTGGCAGATTTCTATCCCTGGCAATGACACCATCCAGCTCTGGTGTTTGCTGGGACCGCCAATGCCCAGATTTGGAAATTTCCTAATGCCTTCACAGCCCAGGTCTAGTAATTTGGTTTTAGCTAGCTTAGGAAGAGAATTTCCTCGGACTGTGGCTTCCTTTTTTCTTGGAACTGTTTAAACCTGCTCTGGACTGAAAACCAAACAAACACCGGCAGCTCACACCTGTGACCCACCAAGGTCTGGGACGCTGCATTCCAGCACCAAAGGGACTTAGAAGAGATCGAGTGAGCCAACTGCAACCCACAAAAAGGACTTTCTGAATTTGCCATCTCTTCAGCACTCTCCGAGGTTTTATTTAATATTATTCATTTTTCATGCTTGTGAATACTTCACTTGTTAAATAAACTGGGTTTTTTCACTTTTCTCAAGGGAAGTCTTTTCCTGAACTAGTAGGGGGAGAGGCCGCTTGAACTTGCTTTCTAGACAGACCCCTTTTGGAGATTTCCTCACAAAATTTGCCCTAAACCAGCACAAACTGTCATCATGAAAATTTCACCAGTGGCCTGATTTCCTGGTGGCATATCTTGCGACAGAAGCTTGAACTTGTTCTCCATGAGAGATTCTTGGGAAGAGCAGACAGGAGAAGATTCCTGGAAAACTGAAACAGCTTTCCAGAAGTGAAATGAAAATGAAAGAAACAATTCAAGATGTTTTCCTCTATTAATTTATATGCTCCCCTTTTCCATGTTGCACTACTTCTCCATCCCAGTAATTCCAGATGCACCTCACCTCGAAGACAGGTGACTTAGGGATTTTTAGCCACTCTAAAATACCATGAGCCAGACGCAGTTTTCCTTCCCCTGTTTTTACTGGAAAGCAACATGGAGATGAAAGTGCGGTGCTCGGGTCAGGTAGGAATCCTACCCCAAGGGAAGGTGGCCCGGCAGTGTCTGACCCTCAGCAAGGACAATGCACAGCAGCGAGCCAGGGGATTGCTGTGCCAGTGTGCAGGAGTCAGGGCTCTGCATCCGGGCTCAAGGCTGCAAAGTTCCCGTGTTTGGGCAGACGGAGGGGCTGTCCCCGGGGCGCGCGGGGCTCGAACGTGGGGCTCGTGGGGCGAGCGGGGAACGGACACGGGGACGAACGGCCCCGGTGCTTCAGTTGCAGCGGCGGCAGCAGCGGCGGCAGCAATAGCGGCAGCAGCAGCAAAGCAGATAGTTTCGAATAGTCTTTCTCTCTTTCTTTCTCTCTTTCTCTTTGTCCCTTTCCCGCTGTCGGGCACCCTTCTCTCGCGGTCCCTTGCCCGACGTCCCTCTCCTCTCCCCGCCTCCCTCTCCCCTGCAGGGCCGGGCCATGCCCCCGGCCCGCCCCCGGCCCCGGGCGGGGCTGCACCGTGCCCGGCCCCGGCCTTCCCGCCGCGGTCTCGCCTCCGCCCGGCTCTGGCCGTACTGGCGGTGGCGCTGCCGGGCGGGAATCAGTGCCGGGGGCCGGGGCGGCATCGCCGCGCTTTGCCTTCGCCTGGCCCGAGCCCGGCCCCGGACCCGAGGCAGGGTCCAGTCCCGGCCCCGGCCCGGGCTCCTCCCGGGGCCCGCGGAGGACACACGCGGCGCGGCCGCTCCCACCGCCTCCGCTGCGGCTTCCCCGGCCCGAGCTCCGCCGCTCGGCAGCGCGGCCGCCAGCCCCGAGCCTCCCGTGCCGCGTTCCCGAGAACGAACGCCCGGGCATGGCCGGCCCGGGGCGGGTGAGGGGCGCTCGGGGGCCGTTGCTGGCCCCGAGCCGAGCACTGACCGCCGCGTCCCGCCCGCAGGGACGGCGCAGGAGGCCCTGCAGGAGCTGGTCGGCGTGGAGGACGAGGAAGAAGGCCCTGGTGCTGCTCCAGCACAGGAGACCGAAGAGGTCGTGCCGTTCCAACCACCGCAGGAGGGTGAGTGGCTGAGCTGGGCTGTAGGGCTGGAGCCTGCAGCTAACTTGGCCCTATGCCATGCCATCCCATCCCATCCCATCCCCTGGAGAAATGCCCACGGACGGGATGGAAGAGGGGCCTGGCAGACACCCCACAGTGGCCATGCTTCATCCCCTGGAGCATCCCGGGGCTCTCCCTGCCTGGGCAGCGCAGGTCTGGGCCATGCTCTCCGGCCTCTCCCGCAGCCCCTCAGCTCTGGCTGCGCTTGCTCTTTGCCAGATGCAGCCCTGGAGCGCACACAAAAGCAGGAGCGCACCCGTGGCCGCTTCCGAAGAACAGCGCAGGTACCTGCAGCCACCCCCACCTGGGCTGGGCCTGCTGTCCCTGCTCAGCCTGTGTGGAGCACTCCATGCAACATCCCCAGCTTCTTGCCCTTCTGCTACAGATGGTGTGCAAATTCATGAAGAGGATTCGAGAAGAAGAGACCAGCGTCATGGGCACCGTGGTCAAAGCGTACACTCCCATCTTCAAAACCAACACCAGTGCTGCCCTGCTGGATATGCTTGTGGAGGAGGGTCCTTCCAGTCCAAAGCAAGTAAGCAGCTTGTGGCCTGGCGTCCATCCTCCCAGCAATTGCTTGGCCTCCCAAGCCACGCCTGCTGCTCACTGTAAGCCTTGAGGCCATGGCAGTGTGGTGGCAAGGGAAGCACTTTTCTGGGGCAGCTGGGCACATGACTCCCTCTGGCAGCTTTCCAAGTCTCCCTGTGCCTTCTCCAGGTGCCCGCCATGGTCAGGTACATCCACCAGTGGCTCGTGGCCAATGAGTTTCCTGAGTACAACCTGCACAGGACCCTTCTGGATCTCACAGAGGCACAGCCCACAGATGTGGTGATGGCTCTCCTGCGTGTGGCCCCATCATGTGACAGGTACAGGGCCCACGGGCCCACAAGGCTCAGGGCTCAGCAGCCCATCACTCTGTACAGCCTGTCCCAGTGGTCTGACACACAGAGAATTCCAGGGCTCTCTGGCTCCTCCCTTTGCCAGTCCCCAGCATGCTGCCATACTCCCTCCCTGTTCCTCAGGGGCCAGTCCCCACGGGGCTGGGCTGCCTGCGTGCTGAGGGCCAGTGGGCAGCGGCAGAGCTGGCAGCCAGCTCAGCTCCCCGCTGCGGCCCAGGCCACAGTGCTGTGTCCCAAACCCCCCTGAGACAGAGCTCTAACCCTACAGAGCTGCTTTGACCATGTGGAAGAGCATCATGTGCTCATGCAGGACTGCAGAGACGGCCATGCTCGTACTCCTTGACGTGCTGGCCAACTGGCCAGAGCACAGCACATGCACCTCCGATGGGGACCACACGGCTGTCCTTGCCCTGGCTGTGAGTTTCTGCAACTGGCCTTTGCTCAGCCCAAGCTCACCTCTCCATCAGGTCTCCATCCTCCCTCCACCACGGTGTCTCGCTGCCTCTCCCTGCTGGGCTGAAACCTGGCCCAGGGGCAGCTTCAGAGCCACCAGGCCCCGTGCTCCCCCTGCATTTTCGCTGGCCTCTCCCTGTCACTCTTGGGCCCTGCCACATGGACACCTCGGCACTGAGCTCGGGCTGCTCTGTCCTTTGCAGGCAACTGTGGTGATGTGGAAGATCCTCCAGATGCCCTGCGTCCCACATGTGGTGACCGTGCATTTCCCCTGCCTCTTTGTGTATCTGCTCTTCCAAGTGCTCTTCAGCACCTTAGATATGCCAGAGGCGGCCAACACCTGCTGGAAGGGATGTCAGCAGCAACATGGCCTTGCCACCAGCCCCAGCAGGTGCTGCATGCAAGTCCTCCTGTCCCTGCCACGTGCCCAGGGCAGGTGCCAGTGCTCCCAGCATGACCTGGGCTTTTCTCTGCACACAGCTTTGCAGAGCAGACCATGAAGGCCCTGCTCTGCCGACTGCACTATGAGGATGTGGTGGTGGCAATGGAAGACAAGCATGGCTGGGACATGCTGCTCTGTGCTGACACCCACCACTGTGCTGTGGGCATGCTGGCCAGGTGAGACCCCCTGCTCCCCAACTGCCCCTGGCATTTGTGCCCTGTGCCTGGGGTACCCCACACAGTGGGGCCCAAGGTCTTGGGCCACAAGGCCTTGTCACCAAGGGATGGCCAAGGAGACTGCAAAAGGCTGGGAGAGGGGCGTGCCCAAGAGCAGCCACCTCCCAGAGGGCCCGGCTCCCCCTTGCTGGGTGCTGGAGAAAGGCCAGACCTCTGTGAGTCAGTCCTGGGAGAGCTTTAGCCCTGCTGCCTCAGGGTTTTGTTTGCGATTTCCTCCTATCAGAGAAATGCACCACACATCTGAAGCCTTGTGTTCCACAATTGCATTCCACCTGCTCGGGCTGCTCTGCAAAGACACGCCATGCCGGGATTTGGCCGCCATGGCGTTCCTTGTGGAGGTGAGGCTGAAGGCCAGCACTGCCTGGCTGAGCTGCCTCCCGGCTGTGTGCCCTCTCGCGGCCGCAGCTGCCCAGGACGGTGCCCGCGCCCTGTGCTGCTGCCTGGGCCCGGCCCTGTGCGGCTCCCCCGTCACCGGCCTCGTGCCTTTCAGATCCTGGACTGCCTGGACTTGAGTGAATGCTGTGAGAGCATCCTGGAGGTCATGTCCAAGAAGCTGCAGAGCGAGTGCAGGGAGATGCGTCACTTGGCCCTCAGAGGCCTCCTGGTGCTTGGCACCAGTGTCTCGGTGAGAAGAGGGCAGCAGCTGAAGCCATGCTGCCAGCGTGGGAATGGGCAAGGCAGTCGCTTGGCCTTGCCTGGCCTTGGGGTGCTGAGGCAGCTGCTCCCAGCTGTCCTGCCTCCCGCTTCAGCTGCTCCAGTGCTTTGGCACAGGCCTTTGGCCTCTGGGCCCTGTGGCAGCAGGATGGCATTTCACACACTCGTGTTCCACACAGGCAGCAATAAGAATGTGGAGCCTGCATGAAAGGCTTGTGGAGCTGTTGCAGGAAAATGACAGCAACATGCTTAGGATGACCGTGGTTCTCCTCAGCCGTTTGTTCCTGTGCAATGGTGCCCCGCTAGCCAGCCCCCTCGCTCTACAGCTGGCTGAGGCGCTCCTGCCGCTCTTTGACAACGTAAGGCTCTGCCTCCAGCCACAGCCACCGGCTGCTGCCTGCAAACTTTGTGCCCTATGCATTTTCAGGCCTGTGCCCAGATGGGTGTGAAGCAGCCGATGCTGAAGTCTCTTCTTTCTTTCATACAGGATGATAGCCAAGTGCAGGTGTGCTCCATGTTCATCTTCCGAGAGATGCTGTATTTTTGGCCAGAAGAGGAAAAAAAGGCCCTGAAGTCACACGTGCGCCAGAGCCTGCTCCCACTGTTCTTCCATTGCCATGACGAGAACCAGCTTGTGGCAGAGGTGAGGACTCAGCGGCTGCTGCTGGCCCCCTGGCTGGGGGGCTTGGCTGCCTCCTGCTCTGGGACCTCATGAGCTGCAGCCTCCTCCTGGCCTTGGTGCAGGGACCTGTGCGGGTCCTGGGCTCTGGGCTCTGGTGCTATCTCCAGGTCTCTGCTGCTCTCCAGGACTCCCGGGAAACGCTGCATTCTTCAGCCACTTTCCTGCACAGGAAGGATCTCCAACACATGCTGCAGCTGGATCAGACCTGGAGGTTCGGTGAGGCCCTGGTAAGGACGGCCTGCAAGCCCCAGCCTCAGGCTGGAGAAGCCCCCTGACCGCGCTGCTCAATGAGTGCGGCTGGCAGCTGCGTCCCTGCCCAGTGCTGCAGCGAGGGCCATCAGCCTGAGCCCCACACGCCACTGCCTTCTCTGGGCCGTGCGGGCTCTGCTCCAGGCTCCCATGGGCCCGAGCCGGGTGCCCATGGAGCCCCGGGGCTGCGAGACGGGCCGGCACCGCGGCTCCCCGGGCAGCAGCCGGCCCTCTGCCCCCTGCCCTCAGGAGCCCTTGGCCAGCGGCTGCTGGCCGCGCCTCAGGGCTGTGCGGGCAGGGGAGGCCGGGGCGGGGCGCAGGCAGCACCCGGCCCAGGGGCTGAGCCCGCACCAACCCTTCCCTCCTGCCGCTCTCTGCAGCTGAAAGAGGACAGGAGCAGAGCGGCCGAGCACCTGCGCCGGGCCCTTCGCTACCTGCAGAGCCCAAAGGAGCCCCTGCGAGAGGTGGCCGTCAGGTTCATGGGTGAGCCACGAGCCCAGGCTGCCCTTTCCCTCCCCAGCCAGCCTCAGCTCGGCCCCAGCCCTGCCTGCTGCTTGGGCCCGGCGCCGTGGAGCCCCGCCTGGCCTGGGCATTGCTGCTGCCGCCCTCTGGCAGCCGTGCCCTGGGGCGGCAGCGTGCGGCAAGGGCCGGGCTGAGCCCTGCCGGGCCAGCAGCCCGTGTGGCCACAGCGCCGCTGGCAGGGAGCTGTGCCGCTGGGGCCATGACAGGCTCTGTGTTCACAGGCATGGCCGGGCGGCACCTGAGGGGGCGGCAGCAAGAGCTGCAGCTGATCTGCACTGGTAAGTGAGGGCAGCGGGCTGCCAGCGGGGGCTGCCGGGGGGAGCTGCAAGCTTTGCCCCGGCTGCGGAGGTCTCTGCTCCCGTGAGATTTCAGGGCCGCGTGTGCCATTGGTGGCCAGCAGGTTCGGGCTGATCCCCTTGCTCCCTGCTCCCTCCTGGCTATGGCAAGAGCCGGCTGGGATGGCCCTGGCAGGGGGCTCTCCTGGGCTCCCTGCAGATCCGGCTCTGACCGTGCCTCTGTTCCTCTCTCTTGCAGCCCTGGAACACCTGACGGGGGACAGGAGCAGTGCCGTGTCGCAGCTGGCACTTGAAACACTGCATGACCTCCTGGCAATACAGCATGGGCGATATTCCACCAGCCAGAGGCTGCAGGATCAGCTGCGCAGGGCATGGAGGACTCGGCCTCGCCTGTCAGGGCTCGGGTGCCTGCTCTGCCGGACGACTTAGGAGGAGAGCTGATCTGGGAGGCTGTCTTTGCTGGGGCAACCTGTGCCAGGGGTAATTTTCCTTTTCTTTAAGATTTTTTTTTTCTTCATTTCCCAGCTAGGGTCTGGGCTTTGGCCTAGCTGTGTGCCCTGCTGATTGTGAAGTGTGCCATCAGCTGAAGGGCTTTCTGGGCTAAAAATATCATCAAGTCACTTGGACTTGCTCTTTTTGGCCTCTAAAAGCTGGATCCAATTTTGGGGCAAATTTGGAGACCTCATCTATGGGTGGATGGAGCACCTAGGATTTTCCCAATTGCTGGGAATGGTTCTCCAGGTGCCTGGAGTATCCAGGGTCCTGGTAAGTTCCAGCTACGCACATGCCGTGGCAGTCAGAAGCAAAGGGACCCAGCCCTTTTTGTGCTGCCTATGTCACTGCACCGGGGTCATGGGATGGGAACACACAGCCCTTGTGCCGGAGCTGAGCTGCTCTGCCCAGCACTGGTTGCCACCATCCAAGCTGGTTTTGCTTGTCCTGGTTCCCTGACAGCTGGGGCCCTGGGCAGAGCCCTGAGAGCCTGGTGTCCCCCCAGGGAAGGAGAAGGAGCCCCTGGAGAAGCTGTACCGGGTGGGGATGCTGCTGGTGCTGGTGCTGCTGCTGCTACTACTGCTGCTGGAGACAGCCAGGGTGACATAAAGGACGACAAGCTCTTCCTCAGCCTGGCCACGAGAGGCTGAAGGTGATTGACTTTGATTCTGGCACAAGCCAAACTTCACAGGGAATTTGCAGATGAGTCCCCACCGGAGGAAATTCTGCCAGATTTGGGCATGGCCCAGCCTGGCTGGGAACCAAAGGCTCTCCCTTTGCTGGGGCAGATGCAACTCATTCTTCAGTCGTTGCCCTGCTGCTTTTGGCAGGGCTGGGAGGATGGGCTGGGGTGGGTACGAAATGGGAGTGGGCTCCTGGTTCTGCCAACAGCCCCCAGCACCCCCCATGCCCCGGGCTGGGCCTGGGGCTGGGGCAGCCAGCCCAACACAAACAAAGCCCCATGGTGGGAGCAGAGGTGGGGCTCCAGAACCCGTGCTGGGGCTGCTTTGCTGTGCAGGCAAGGAAGGGCTGAGCTGCTCCACTGCCCTGGTTTGCTTTGGAGTCACCGTGATTTTGGGGGGCAGTGCAGGGAGGAAGAAAGTGTGGGCTTCCCACAGCCATGGCTGGGTTTTTCCCTAGCATGTAGAAGTGGGGCCTTCCTCAAGGCCCTGACAGAGATAAGAGTTTTTACCGTTTTTTCTTGTTTTCCCTTTTTGAATCTAATGTCTTTTCAATAATGTGTTGTTTGTTTTCCAGAGAAAGCGTTCGAGGTGGTCCAGTCTGGATGGGGAAGTGCTGGGGAGCAGCTGTGGCGTGGATGGGCCGTGCCCTTGGAGAAGGCTGAGGCCATGGTTTGGGAGCAGCTTTTCTTCCAGCCGTGGCTGGCGTGAGGTGGGTCCCTGTGTGCTTGGCAGGGTGGGATCAGAGCCTTTGGGAGCTGGCAGCGAGCACAGGAGCATCCTGCTCTGGGCAGCTGCTGAGGGCTGGATGTGCCCTGGCTGGCTGCAGGCTGGGCACATGTCCTGCCCTCCTGCTCTGCTGTCAAAGGCAGCAGGGATGGGCAGCTCTGGGAACAGCTCTGGGCACAGCCAGCATGGCCTGGGCACCGCAGGCCTTGGCACAAGGGCACAGGAGCCCTCAGCTGATGGGCACTTTCTGCTTTCTCTCCTTGCAGCTGGGCTCTGCGGGTGCTGAGGCTGCTCTGGGCTCTGCCAGGGCTCTGCTGGGCTCAGCCCTGGGCCCAGCTGGGCTGGCTCTGCCCTCACATTGCTCTGACAGCTCTGCATCAGACGAGCCTGTTGCGAGCACAGCGCCTGAGCTTTCTGCTTTGGCAGGTGAGTGAGACTCTGCTGCAGGCCCAGAGATTGCAGCTGGGGACACACATCCAATTTGCAAGGACCCAAACTCTCCACAGTCCCGGCTGAATTCCTGGATCTGCACAGGGTGTTTTGTCTGTCCCATTCTTGCTTCTTTATTGGCTGGAATTGTGCAATTGCACTTTGTTCCTCCTCTAGCAGTGCCACGAGTGGGCCAAAGCTGGCGAGTGGGCCGTGCTCCTGAGGCAGTGCAGTCTGGAGCTGATGGATGGAGAACTGCCCTTCTGCACTTCCAAACCAGAGGAAAAAGCCGTAAGTGGGACTTTGTGTCTCTAAGAAATCCCTGGCAGTTTCAAAGGGAATGTGTGGCTCATTCCCAGGCTGAGAAGGAAGGTCATCTTCTAAAGGATTTGGGCTTTGACAGAGTTTCCATTCCCAGTCCTGCGTGGAGCTGGAAGGGTACAAAGCAATTTCCTCTTGCTTCAACCACAATTTCAAATACTAGTGTTGGAAACAAAGCCCAAAATCTTTTAAGAGGCTTTTGAGGTCACAAAGATGGATCCATGCTATCAGCACATTTACAATGTAAATAACTGAGTTCTCTTTTTAAAAAGATCATTTACCTGTTAATGCAAAGAATGTAACTTGGCATTTATGTTTTTTTTTTCATTAACTGTATGTTATGTTTTTTCACTAACACTTGGATTTTATGCTTATCTTTTACAATTTATCAATTTTTTTTTCCTTTTCCCCCTTTTTTCCTTTTAATAGAAAACATGTCCTACAAAAGGAATGTCCTTTGCTCCTGGTTCCCGTGTGGAGCAGCTCCCTTCCTGCTGGCTGAGCTGCTCAGGCAGAGCCCGGCAGCTCCTGGCCCTGCAGGGCTGAGGCTTTTCCCCGTTGCTGGGCACAGACTGATGGAGCAGCACTGCTGAACACGGGCACACAGAGGGAGCAGCAGCAGCTGCCTTTGGCCACCTGAGGCTCCAAGACCCAAACTCTGAGCAGCCAGGGCTGGAAGAGACTGGCAGGATCCGGTCCCTGACTCTGGGCCAGGGCTGCACAAATGACCCCACAGCAGCAGCAGCAGCAGCAGCACATGGAGCTGACTTTGAGCACAGCCCCTGCCCCTCTTCCCTCCCGTGTGCAGCGGTGTCACAGCAGCCTGAGGCACCTGGGAGCCCCCAGTGCCAGCAGGGACTGGAGATGGCAGCCCTGGGCTCCTGGAGGCTGTGCAAGGAACGGAGCTGGGCACTCCCTGTCCATGGGGAGCTTCCAGATGGAAAAGGCTGCTGTGCCCAGGCAGCTCCAAGGGCACAGAATGGAGGCTCTGGAGCACTGGATCTGTGCCAGTGCCACAGTCCTGGGCAGCAGCCAGCGAGCCCTGGGGGAACAGAGGGCACAGCAAGAGAGACAGAACCAGGCAAGGGCAGAGACTGGAGAGAGCCAGGCCTGGGAGTAGGAACAGCTGCTCCATTGCACTCTTGGAGAAAGCTCTTGGCTGGTTCAAAGCAGTGAAAGGCGTGAAGGGCAGAGAGGAGGCCACAGCAAACAATGCTCCTGTTTGCACAGCCTCCCTTCTCCATGTCCCAGAAGGAATTGCATGGACTGTGTTCTTCTCTCTGAGCCGTCTTGTTCAGCATGAGCAGCTCAGCACCAGGAGCTGAAGGAGCTGAAGTCTCAGGCCACAGGAGCTGGGCAAGAGGGAACTTTTGGAGCCAAGTAATGCTGCTAAAATAGCCCCAGCTGAATGCAGTGGATATAATCGTGGAATCACAGAATCCTTTCTGTTGGAAAAGCCCTCTGAGCTCACCCAGTGCAGCCGCTCACCCAGCAGTGCCAAGCCCAGCAGTAAACCACGTCCCTGGAGTGTCAAGGCCTGGACACCAGCCCAGAGTGAGGCCTGGACAGCAGGCCCTGAGCCAAAGGTGGCCTCTGGATGAACCTTCCAAGCAAAGGTTATCTTTGTATCTGCTCCCTAATGAAGTATGCATGGTCATCAGCCCTGTGATAGATGTAGCCACTCATTAGTGAAACATGTATTGACCTTTGTGTATTTAGAAGCCAGACAAGGCCATGAAATCTGACATCTGGCCTTATTTGAGGCTGTATGGTCAAAGTCAGCTCCCTTGGTTCCTCCTTGAGCCCTGGCCAGGCTTTGGGAGGGACCCAAGAGGAGGATGAAAGCAGATGTTGCCACACTAGCAGTGCTGTCAGTTTGTTCATTCAGCACTGTCAGAGCTGGGCCCTCTCGCAGCGGGGTTGGAGCCTCACCTGGGGCTGGAGGCACCTGCAGGAATTCCCAGTGCCCAGGAGTGGCTCTGCAGCCCTTGGCTGTGACAGCTTCCCCAGCTGCTGTGTGGGTCTGGGGGATGGTAAAGGCTGAGGGTAAATGCTGCTGGATCTTTGTTAATCACTGCAGGCACTCTTTGGTGGGGATGGTTGGGTGCATTGCTGAGCTGCTCCTTTTGTGATTCTTTGCTGCTCTGAGCTGCAGGAAATGACTTTCCTTCAGTTGGTGTCTGTGTCTTTGGTGCTGACCCTGCCCACTGGCAAAACAAAACTGGCACAGTCTGGCCAGATCCCAACAAAATGTCACTTGTTCAATGTAAATGTGAGGAATCAATCCCATCAGAAATTCCCAGCTGGGAAGCCCTTCCCTGGAGTTCCCTGGCTCTGGAGTGGGCTGAGGTCAGAGCCCCATGGGAGCAGTGGGGCAGTCGGGTAAAAGAAGCTGCACCCCTGGATGGCTTCAAATGCATCCAAAAATTGCACATGGAAAAGGAAAAGACCTTGTGGGTTTGGGCAAACAAAGATGAATTTGTTAAGAGTACATTGGGAACAGCACCTTCAGAAGGAACAAATTTTCTGTTGCTTATGGAGCAACAGAAGAAGGTTTTAATGTTGAGCTCAGATGCACTTGTGCAAGTGAAATTTCAATATAATAAATAACTATATACATGTTTAAAGTATAATAAGACCTTCATACTTATGTTTCTAGATTTATATATATGTCTATATATATTTCTATATCAATATGTACATACAAAATAATAATAATAATGTGAAATATTGCTGAAAATACTAATTTGGTATCCTTGGCTGCTCAGGGATGTAACACTAAATACCCTACAGAACAGGATTGGCCAGGACCCTAGTGTCAGTGGTCAACTTTGTGAGATTGTATACAATGAAAAAGGGAGAAAGGGAGGAAATTGGCTATTTTTACAGGATTTGCTGATACTGTGATGCAGAGTCCTTTGTCTGTTCCTGTGAAAAATACAGTGATTTTGCCTGCAGGGTTTTTCATGTACCAGACTATGCACAAGCTGCAGGATTGGTTAAAAGAGTGAAGGGGTTCTTAAAAAAGAGCATTTGGAAAGATGAGGAGATGGGAACCTTTGCCCATGGAGAACCCATCTCCCAGATGTGCTCCATGCCCTTACAATGGCCCACTGGGGAAATGGAAACCCCCTGGCTGTGCATGGCTGCCCCCAATTTGCAAATCCAGCCATGGGCAGTGAGACTTGGGCTGCCTGGGAAATTGTTCTGGCTGTGATTGCCCCTGGCAGGGCCAGCCCAGAGGCTGCAGGGCTGGGCCTTCATGCATTGGAATTCATTAGGATAAATTCAAAGCCAATGAGAGCTATCAGTTCTGAAATAGGAATTCAGATTCCTCCAGGACACTTTCTTTTGGTAACTGCTCCCTTGGAGCTTGGCCTTGCAAAGTGTTCCTGTCATGGCAGGAGGAACTGATGCAGAATATCCAGGAGAAATTACAGTAATTCTGTTAAATAATAGTGAACAAGATTGGATTATTCAACCCCATGACAGGTAGCACAATTATTGATCTTGCAATTTTAAGAACAATTGTGAAAACAGGAGATCCACCTCCAGCCACCACTGTTTGTGGAGAGTGTGGGTCCCGAGGCCAAAAGGCCCTCCCGAGGCAGTTGAAGGAGCAGCTCCTAGGAAAGATAACTCTGAGTCCTGGAACCTGGACAGGTACAATGGGAATGTGTCCCTGCAGCCAAGGATTCTGTGTGAGAACAAGTAGATCTGCCAGGATATTGTTTTACACATTCTGCCAGACCAGATCTCCCTGTTTGCCCCAAGGGCCCCTTTGGAACATGCTCTGATCCACGGGGCTCCATGTGAAGGCTGCTGTGACACTGAGGGACTTGCACAGGAATTCCATCCAGGAGCCTGGGTGCCCCTCAGGGACTGGGACCCGGCCCCTTCCAGCCAGAGGGGAAAGGGCCCCCCAAGCCTTGTAAGCCACAGACAGCATGGTAAAGCTGAACAGCAAAGGGCCTGGGGGCATTATTCTGGAATTAAAAAGGTGCCTGCTCCATGGACAACAGAATTCTTGTTCCTAATTTGAATGAGATTGAGAAAAAAGAATGAAGAACAGTGTCACTAAAGTACTACTGATGTCTGTAAGGTGTACCTTGATAGTCAGATAGTCTTTATCTGCCACAAACACAAACACTCTAGTGTTTCACAAAGGGATTGGTCATCAAAATGTAATGATGGGTTATGATGGATTGCTGACCTTCTTTTGTAATTCTTTGCTAATGATGACGTGCTTTGCTGAGCTTATCCTTTTGTAATTCTTGGCAGCTGTGCATGATATAAATGACAGAATTCCTTAAGCTGGTGTCTGTGCCTTTGGTAGTGCCCCTGCCCACTGGTGAAACAGGGCCCCCTCTTGCCTAAGTGTTACCTGGGAAGGCAAAAGCCCTCCCTCCAAAATTCCCCCCTTCCTCCTTGTTCCCCCCTTCATACCCTGAGCATGATGTGCTCTGGTCTGGGCTATGCCCGGGGTCAGTTGGGGTCCCCTGTCCTGGCTGTGTCCCCTGCCCAGCTCCCCCGCAGCCCCAGCTCCTCCCCAGCGTGGCTGACGAGGGGCAGGACAGGCCTTGGCTGTGCTGCAGCTCAGCAAGAACAAAACCATCTCTGCGTGCCCAGCCCTGTGCTCAGCACCCGGCCCAGCAGTGTCTCAGTGCCAGGGGCTGTGCCCTCAGTCCCTGCCGGGGGTTTCCATGGCAACTGCCAGGCCAGGTGACCCAGGTGTCCCCCCCAGTGCCGGTTGCCATGGAAACAGTGCCCAGCCCTGCCCCTTTCTGTCTGGCTGACCTGGCCTTTGGCCCTGGCAGTGCCGGTGGCTGCTGGTTCCTGGTGCCTGAGCGGCCAGCGCGGCACAGGGCAGGTGGCCATGGCACAGCCCCCAGCAAGGGATCCCCTCTGGCTCTGGGCACTGACACCAGCCCTGAGCAAGGGGCCACATCAGCTTTCCATGGCCACCAACCATCACAACAGGGCCGGGAATTGGTTGCCATGGCACCTAACCAAGGAATGGTCCCCCATGGCCGTTGCCATGGCACCTGGTGGCACCAAGGAGTGTCACTGCAATTGTACCTGGAGCAGTCCTGGCACCACATTGTCCTGAGGGATGCCGTGGCAGCTGAGGGCAGCAACAGCTGGTGCTCTGCAAGGGCCCAGGGGGAGATGGGAAGGAGCAGCAGAGCAGGGGCTGATCCATCCCCAAGGTGCTGGACAGCCCAGGGCAGCGTCCCAGAGCATCCTCATGGAGCTGCCAACAACATCCCCCCTCTGCAGCCCTGGCCTCTGCCCCAGCTCACACAGGTGCCCCATCCTTGCAGGCACAGACACGGCAGCACTGGCTCAGCAGCCCCTGTTTGCATTGCACACTGCAGGCTGGAGCACCCCCATGCTGTTGCTGTGGGGACATGAACCTGAGGGAGCACAAATGCCATCAGCCCCTGGGGCCAGCAATGGCTGGGGGACACCAGTGAAACCACTCAGCTTTGTCCTGGCCTCTGCAGTCAGCCAGAAAGTTTGTTCCCATCAGCTGGGAGTTTCCTGTCCCACTGCAGATGCTCAGAGACAGGGCTGCCTGGCAGCCACCCCCAAACTGCCCTCAGCATTTCCTTTGTGCTGCCTTTGCTTTCTTTACTTTTTCTTTTACAAATTTCTTCCTCTTGCCCAGCCCTGTTCCCTGCCCATCAAACAGCCCATCCCTGTTTGCCCTTTCCTCTCTGGCCCCACTCCCCATTGCAGTTCCTGACTTGGCACCATGGGAACGTCCCTTGGGCAGCAGGATCATCCTACAAGTGCTGCAGGAATTGTCTGCAGGCTCCTGCAGTGCCTGGTGCTGCTCCCTTGCCAGAGGCACCCCAGGTCAGGGGGCACATCTTGGCTGCTGTGTCTGGCTCTAGGGCTCCCTGTTCTGGGCAGTGAGGAGGAGCTGCATAGGCTCTGCAGGACTGACAGGATGGACTTTGGGGCCTGGGAGAAAAAGCTGAGGGACCTGGGTTACTGGAGCTCCTGAAGAGGAGGCCCAGGGCTCATCCTGCAACTGCTCCAAGGGTGGCTTCAGAGAATCCCAAAATCAGCAAGGGTGGAAAAGACCTGGAAATCATCAAGTCCAACCTGTGCCCTGACACACCCTTGTCTCCCCTGAGCCTCCTCTTCTCCAGGATAAACAACCACAGCAGCTCCCTCAGCCACTCCTCACAGCACTTGTTTTCCAGATCCCTCACCAGCCTTGTTGCCCTTCTCTGGACACACTCCAACCCCTCCATGTCCTTCCTAAACTGGGGGGCCCCAGAACTGAAAACAGCATTCAGGGTGCTGCCCAAGCAGTGCTGAGCACAGGGCAAGAATCCCTGCCCTGTTCCTGCTGGCCACCCCATTCCTGATCCAGGCCAGGAGCCATTGGCCTTCTTGGCCACCTGGGCACACTGCTGGCTCATGTCCAGCCTGCTGTCCATCAGTGCCTGCAGGTCCCTTTCTGCCTGGCTGCTGTCCAGCCACTCTGTCCTCAGCCTGTAGTGCTGCAGGGGTTGTTGTCGCCAAAGTGCAGGACCCGGCACTTGGACTTGTTAAACCTCACCTTGTTGGATCTGGGCCCTGGAACCAGCATGTCCAGGGCGCTGTGCAGAGTCCTCTTACCCTCCAGCAGATCCACACTCCCAGACAACTTGGTGTCACCATGGTTCCATGAGGCCCCAGAGTGTCCCAATGATCTCCATGATTCCATGAGGCCTCCCAGTGTCACACTGTCCCTTTGGTTCCATGGAACGCCCTGGGGTCACAAATCCCATGGATCCTTGCACCCTGCAGTGTCACAATGGCACTGTGGTCCCCCAAGGCCCTCCAGTGTCACAATGAATCTTTGGTTCCATGAGGTGTGGCAGTGCAGCAATGCTCTCCTTGGTTCCACAGTGTCACAATGGCCTCTCAGTACCAAGGGCCACCACGGTGTCCAACATGTTTCCTTCATTCCATGAGGCCCTGAGGAGCAGCATTGGTCCCTTGGTTCCATAGGGACCTGCAGTGTCACAATGGCCCCATCCTGACACCAGGTCCTGCTCTGTCACAATGCTCTGCATGGTTCCACAAGGCCCTGCAGGGTCACAGTGGCTTCTTGGCTCCATCAGGCCTCAGAGTGCCGCCATGAATTCCTTGGTGCTGCAGTGTCACAATGGAGCCCTGGTGACACAAGATCCTGCAGTGTCTCCAGGGACCCTTGGTTCCATGGGCACCACAGGGCCACAGTTGTTCCCTCAGTTCCCAGAGTCCTTGCAATGGAGCAATGGCCCCTTTATTCCATTGTCCCCAGGCTCTCCAGGGGCTCTCCTTGGTTCCGCAGTGGCACAATGGCCCCTTGGTTCCACAAGGCCCTGCAGTGTCACAGTGGCCTCTGTGGTTCCACAAGGACCCAGACTATGACAATGGACTCTTTGCTTCCCTTCATGCCCACAGTGCCACAATGGCTCCTTGGGTCTGTGCTGCCATGTCATACACAGTGTCACCATGGTCCTCTTAGTGCCACCAGGCCCTGCAATGTCACAATGGCCTCTTGCTTCCCCAGGGCCCTGCAGTGTCACAATCATCAGAGAATCAACCAGGCTAGAAAAGACCTTGGAGAGCATCAAGTCCAAACTGGAACCCAACACCACATGGTCACCCAGACCATGGCACTGAGTGCCACATCCAGTCTTTCCTTAAACACTTCCAGGGATGGTGACTCAGCTACCTCCCTGTGCAGCCCATTCCAATGCCCCACCACAGAATCACAGAACTCTGGTTCTCCTGGCCACACCCTTTCTGATCCTTTGGAATGCCAGGTTGGATGAGGGAAATGATGGGGAAAGGATAGGGACAAAGTGTTCTAGATTGTCAGCCATGAAGTGTTTTCATTTTCATAGCTGTTCAGACTGCATTAGAAGGTGCTGGGGGTCAATACCAGTTGGATATTGCTGAGATCAATCCAGAAACAGGAGAAGAAAACAAAACAGTATTCTCTGCAATGTTTTCACTATAGTATATTCACCTTGAATACACTTCTTAAATCTGTCTAATCAACTGTGGAGAGTTTTGTCAAAGAGTGGCTTGAGGAGAGAGGACACAGCCGAATTGATTTGGTAAAGATGTCCTAACTAGAGCAGAGGCCTTTTTGCAGGCAGGGTGTCTGTTGAGAAAGTAGCAGGCTAAAGAATAGAAAAGTACAAGACAGTGGTTAATTCCAAATCTTGTACCTGCAAAGATAACGTGTCCTTGGGCCTAGCAGAGGATGATAGAGAAATGGACAGTGAGGTGTGAGAAGTAGAGAACGTAGGCCCAAATGAATGTGGATGAGTTAATGGTATAGTTTAACCAACAGATTGCTTGGCTTACATAATATTCATGACCTTAATATTTGCTGTATAAGTGTTTGATGCTTTCTTCAATAAACTGGACCTGTGATGAACCATCTGGTGTCCTGGTCTCCTTCCTACGACACATGGTGACTCCGACTGCTGACCCTTAGTCTCGACTAAAAGAAAAAGGGGGAGAGAACGTCCCACGGTCGAGGAAGTTGGAGCTGGGTCCTGTTCGCAGCCGGGACGGTGCCGGAATTTTGAAGCACCCTTGGGATTCACATCGGTGACTTAAGCCATTCATGTGCTGCCGGAGCCTGGAAAGCTGCAAGAGTGCTCATGAAAAAAACGGTATGGATAGGCAAGCAGCATACGAACTCTTCGCCACGTATTTAGAAAGGCGAGGGGTAAAGGGGATAGATTTAAAAAAGGAACTCCCAGGGTTGCTAGCCTACGATTATGCTAAAGGCGTTTTCCTTAACCTACATACAGTTCATGAACTCGCTGAATGGAGAAATTTTGGGGATATACTGTGGGAGGCGGTGTTAGAAGATGATAAAACAGCAAAGAAATTGGGCAAGCTATGGCGCGTGGTTCACAACGCACTACTTCAACATGTCTCTGAGCGTAAGGCGGCAGAAAGGGCGACAGAAGCTCATAAGAAAAATATAGGGTATGGTCACGAGGACGATCCTCTCGTGCCTTCGGTAAACAAGGTGTTAATACCGATGGGTTCACAACAGTCTGGGATGGAGGATCCTGTTACAGGCGCGGGGGGGCCGTCTGCACCTCCTCTGTCGGAGGAGGAGGACGAGCACGAGCACGAGCTGGAGGATAGAGGAGATCGCAGACAAAGCCTGCCGCCTCCCCGCAGAGAGCGTGAGCCGAGCCTGCCACCTCCCCCACCCGAACGGCCTGCGCAGAGGCAGCAACAGTGCAAAACTCTCCGAGAGTCAGATCCTATCCCAGAGGCACTCAGTGACCCATGGTGGGAGATGGCTAAACAAAGGAGAGAGGCTTGGGCTGCTCTGGCAAAAGAGGCAATGCAAATGGGGGATCATGAGGCAATGGAGGCCGCTTCTGCTCTTGCCTGTCCGGTTACATACATGCCACAGTATGATACTCAGGGGAACCACACACAGAATCTGGCGGAGTACAGTCCTTTAGACTGGAAGTTGTTATCCCAATTGCGGTCCACGGTTAGTCAGTTCGGGGTGAAAAGTGAACCTGTTAGGCAGATGCTAGATTACCTTTTTAATACACAAATTTTGTGCCCGAATGATTTGAGGGGAATAGTGCAGCTAATATTTACTCAGTACCAACAGTTATTGTTTAATGCGCATTGGCAAGCTTTGGTTAATGAGTCAGTCGCGACACAGCGAGATCAGGGGGACCCGTTGCATGGAGTGACAATGGATGAACTCATGGGCTTGGGGCCATACTTGCGCACGGAGGCACAGTTGATATCAGGAGCAGATAAGCTTAGAGAAGCCATGCGGTTGGTACGTGCAGCCATAAAAAGAGTTAAAGAGCCAGGAGGGCTGCCGGCGTACATGGGCATAAAACAAAGCAGAGAGAATCATTCGGGAGTTTTATTGACAAAGCAGCTGCGGCTATAGACTGGGCTGGAGTTGCAGAGTACATGAAGGGGGCGCTATTGAAGCAGTGTGGCTTACAGAATAGCAATCCAGCCACGCAAAGGGTGCTAGCCACTCTGGGAGCAAATTGGACCACTGAGGAAGCGCTAGAGTGAATGGCATTACAGCCAGCAGCCTCACAAGCATTCTTGGTAGATGCAATAAAGGAATTAGGAGTAGGGCTGCAAAAACAAGCAGAATCCACTCAAAATCAGGTGTTAGCCGCTCTTGCTCCTCTCCGAAACAGCTCAATGGCAGTCACGCAGGGAGGCTCGAGAACATACCCCAAATGTTACCGATGCGGCAGTGGGGGACACATGCGCCGAGAATGCAGAGCAACTGGCTTGTGGTGCCAAAACTGCCAATCCAGCTCCCATAACACTTCGGCTTGCCGGCGCCGATCAGGAAATGGGCAGCGGAGCGCGATTGCCAGCTGCGCCAGGACACAAGTTGTCGCTGTGACATCAGCACCACCTCCTGTCTGCAGCCAGCAACAGCAGGGAGCCTCGGCTTGGACATAGCAGCAGTAGATGTCACGTTAATGACGAACCGTCCTGAAAGGATATCAGCTGGAGTAAACGTTCCTCTCTCACTACAAGGGCAAATATGTGGAGCCTTATTGCTGGGACGCTCTTCAACATCCATGCTGGGACTAGTTGTATTACCTGGGGTCATAGATGCGGACTATACCAGAGAAATACAAATCATGGCTTACACCCCTTATCCCCCAATAAAGATAACCAAAGGACAACGCATCGCACAATTGGTACCACTACCACATAAGACATTGCGTATACCATCGTTTAGTGGACAGAAGCGGGATGGAAAGGGTTTTGGCTCTACCGGTGTTACACTCCTGACTGTAAATCTTCAAGAGAGGCCAAAACAAAAAGTTGAAATTACCCATGGACATCAGAGCATAACCCTTTATGGATTATTGGATACAGGAGCAGACACCAGCATTATATCGCCAGAAGCATGGCCACAGCTTTGGCCCCTGCTCCCATCAACAAACATGCTCACGGGAGTAGGAGGACTTACTTTGGCAAGCAAAACACCACCCCTGTCGGTGCGCATTGATGGGCAACAAGTGTCTGTTGTGTTTTCAGTCATTCAGTTGCCCCCTACAGTCTCTTGCCTGATTGGCAGGGATGTTTTAACACAGCTGGGGGTGGTGTTGACCAATTACCACCCTTTGGGGTAATCTCCATTGCTTGGACTTTCCCCATTCCACTCACCTGGAAAACAGATACACTGGTGATGGTTAAGCAATGGCCCTTGAAAGGGGAGAGTCTTATGCATGCCCATGAATTGGTGAAGGAACAATACGAGCAAGGACATTTGCGACTCTCAACGAGTCCATGGAACACGCCCATCTTTGTGATCAAGAAGAAGTCAGGGAAACACCGCCTGGTACATGATCTACGAGCTGTGAATGACCAGATGGAACCGATGGGGGCCTTGCAACCTGGTCTTCTGAATCCAGCCCTGATCCCTCAAGATTGGCCACTTTTAATCATCGATTTAAAGGGTTGTTTTTTCACTATTGGACTGCATCCCGATGACATGAAGAGGTTTGCCTTTACCCTACCAGCAATAAATCATGGGGAACCACACAAAAGATTTGAAAGGACGACACTTCCGCAGGGCATGCGGAACTCCCCCACGTTGTGCCAGCTTTATGTTGACGCTGCATTACAGCCATTACATCAGCAGTGGCCAGCTACCATAATATATCATTACATGGACGATATTTTGTTTGCGCAGCAACAGTCATTATTCCCTTTACAGGTTGACAGCATCAGAGACACTCTTGCAGCGTCTTCACTTGTTATTGCCACAGAGAAAATTCAGACCACGAAACCATGGAAGTATTTGGGATGGACTCTAATGGACCAAACAGTGGTACCCCAAAAATTAGAACTGCACTTGGACATTAAGACTTTACATGATGCTCAAAAGTTGCTAGGAGACTTACAGTGGCTAAAACCCATTGTGGGAGTACCAAATCACTTGTTGGAGACCCTACGACCCTTGTTAAAGGGTACTGATCCCACTACCCCTGTATGCCTCACGAAGGAACAGCATACTGCCCTACAGCAAATCAGTAATTGTGTACAACAAGGATATGTGTCCCGTCGACAGCTAGATTTTCCTATTGCCCTCGCTGTTTGGAATAGTCCTTGTCACCTGCTTGGCGCTCTCTGCCAATATGAGAACAAAATGGGGTAGATACGGGTATTGGAATGGCTGTCACCACCATTTCAACATAAAAGAACAATTTTTCCAAAAATTGAACAATTGGCTGCGTTGATTAAAAAAGGCCGTCTCAGAATTACTGAAGTGGACGGTTGAGAACCTGTCCACCATTAGGTTACCCATGGAAAAAGAGACGCTGGACTTGTACCTGGTTAATTCAGTGGACTTACAGGAAGCATTATTGACATCATCTGCAAAGGTGGAGACAAGCAAGTAGGTGTCCAGGGTCCTGCAATGGATGACAGAATGGGACTGGATCACTCGGCTGCTGAGAAGAGAGCGACCCATAGAAGGAGCTGTAGAAGTCCATCCAAAAATCCTTCATTTTTTGCCTCACAATTGTCATGAGAAAAGACTACCGAAGGGTTAAAACTGCTGAGCCGGTTGGGAAAGAAAGTCTCCTGCTTATCTAGTGTGTTCACAAGTGATGTTTTGCAGAACACGCCATGCTGTACTCGAAAGGGGGCATGATGCCCTTTTCTGGACAATTGAACTGGACTTTCTTCCAAACTCCTGACCTGGCTGGACTGAGCTCTGGGGTGGCTCCCCCCGCTCCATGAGAAAACCCCTCTTGCCTGTCTTCAACCACCGTGATGGACCAACCAAGATGCGAATGCCCTCATCAAGGAACCAAGAACCCCTCTGGCACCCTACTGGCACCCCCATGGCACCCCCATGGCACCCCCCTGGCAACCTCCTTCCAGAGACTGGGACTGTACTCCCTCCCAACTCAGGGAGGAGGAAAACCTAACGTACCTGTGAACATTCGGCCATGAAAACAATGGACTTCTCCCCTCCATGGAAACCTAATTTCAGCCACCCTTCCCCCAACCAAGAACAGTATATATATTGGGGTTCGGTCCGACTGTCCTTTGAGTACTCCCCAAGACGTGTTCCAGCGAGTTTTGGCGGCGGGACCCCGAGGACATCACATTTTGGTAGCTATACCCCATTCCCTGACCTTCTTTCCTCCCTTTTTTCCTTGTCTTACCCTTCTCTTCCCCGGGTCCCTTAACCAAACACATATTTAGCTGTGGTTATAATCAATAAAATTGCACCTTGTTGATTTGTTACTGCAAAACCCCTGTGCCTTTTGTTGGTTATTTTTGCACCCAAAAATCATTCGTCACCCGTTCATTTCAGGCGGACCTTCACAGGAGCCACCACAGCCTTTACAGATGCAGGGAAGAAATCGAGACGTGCTGCTGTTACTTGGCAAGTAAAAGGACAATGGAAGCATCAACTTCTTACAGCAGACCCTGCAGACAGCCTACAAACCTAAGAATTGTTAGCAGTAGTATGGGCAATGTCCAACCTACAAGAGCCCTTGAATGTGGTCACAGACTCTATGTATGTCGCGGGAGTAGCCAGACATATAGAAGGAGCAGCAATTAAGGAAGTGAATAACAAACGGCTATATGAGTTACTGGTCCAATTAAGGAAAGCTCTCCGGGATAGAAGTGCGGTGTACTCTGTAATCCATATCAGGAGCCATAAGTGGTCCGAGGGCCTAGGAGAAGGGAATGAGCATGCAGATAAATTGGTTACCTTACCCATTGATAACTCTTGTCCTGTTGATAAGTATACCTTAGCAAGAGAAGCCCATAGTAGATATCATCAAAATGCAAAAGGGTTGGCAAGGAACTTTGATTTGGGCTTACCAGAAGCCAAGGCCATTGTCAGGGCATGTCCAATATGCAGCTATCATAATGGGGGAATAGGTCTGGGCTGCGGAGTTAATCCTCGAGGTTTAGAAATGAATGAGAAATGGCAAATGGATGTCATGCATGTAGCTAGGTTTGGTAGGCTCAAATATGTGCATGTTACTATAGATACATATAACCACTACATATGGGCTACAGCTCAGGGAGGAGAGAAAGCGATACATGTGATCAGGCACTTATTGAGCTGCTTTGCTGTCATGGGAGTCCCAAAAGGTATCAAAACGGATAAGGGTCCGGCTTACACAAGTGCTGGGGTCCGAAAGTTTTTGGACCAATGGTCTGTCAAGCATGTGACAGGTATTCCACATTCCCCCACAGGACAGGCGATAGTAGAAAGAGCAAATGGTACCCTCAAAAAATATATTGACAAACACCAGGATTTAAAGGACCCACAAGCATGCCTGACTAAGGTTTTGTATGTGATCAATCATTTATGTGGTTTTGGGGAGGACAATGCCCCTCCTGCAGTCAAACATCACCCGAGATTAAGTCAGGAAACTATTAAGGAAACGGAGGTCTGGGTGAAGTATAAGAACCCAAGCACAGGGATATGGGGAAAACCCGCAAAAGTGTTATATTGGGGCCGGGGATATCTTTGTGTTTCCTCACCAACAGGGTCTTTGTGGGTGCCTGCCAAGTGGACTAAACCTGTCTTTAATGCAGCATCTGGTGAACAACCTTACAGAGGGGGACAAGGAGCGCCTGAAGAAGAAGCTGCCGCTGATCTTACAACCCTTATTGCTGCAACTGAGGGGACGCTCAAAAGCAGTGGACAGAGCAGTGACACGTTGCTACCGGACAGCCAGGGAGCTGATTGACATGGTTGAAGCACTATCAACCTTCCACATAAAAGGACCGGTGAGGGAACGCTGCCTTGAGTCGCAGCCCCTGTTGTGCTGCATGGGTAGCTTTGTATTGTGGGGGTTGTGGTAAAACCTTTTGGTTGGAACAGTCCAGGATCTGGGGTTTATGGTGTAACACCTGTAAGCATGAATACACATGGGGGGAAGACTGGCAAAGGGAACTAAGGAGACAGACGGGGCTAGATACGGCCCTAGCTTTAAATCTTTTCAAGTCTCCTGAGCAGAAAATCTTGGCCTACTACCGGTGGGAGGTACAGTGTATTGTGAAAAGAGTTAAGGCTCAAAGTAAGTCATACATAGCCTCTGCTAGGTGTAGAAAATTGGTGCCTTTAACGCAGCATTCTGTAATAGGACCCATTAAAGGAGATCCTGATGAGGCATTGGAGTCCTGCATTGAGAGTCTTCAGGGATTTAGATTGCAAGAGTTAGGATCGGTGAGGTTAAAGACAGATAAGAAAAAGAGAGCGAGAAAAAAACCAGAAAAATGAGGCTTATTTTTGTTATACTGCTCAGTGCTGTGGCAGATGGGGCAGTAGAAGTAACGCACTTTAATCAGCCAAGAGATAACATATGGATAACGCTTGCTAATCAAACTAACCAATCTTCACTTTGTCTTAGCCTTGAGGGGGTTACTAATCCATTTCGAACATGCTTGGTGGGTCTTCCAGTGTGGTCTCCTCGGGAATTTTGCAGTCTGATCAATAATCAAACCCTATGCATGCGCAATATGACAAACATTAAACCATCCACGCCAGGTTACACCGCAGGTCAAAGTGACAGTTACCGCCAATGCTTAATAATCTTATCGCTTAATACTACCCTGCATTCTCCTCCAGAGAAACTAGATCTCTTTGGAAGTGCAAACGCCAGTATGACTAACACCTCAAATGGCGGGTGGTTCAGTTTTGAGCCCTTAGATCCACAGAATTTATATTGGCATAGAGACGTATGGGCTACCCTGGATTCATCCCTCGGTTTGGATACAGTATCTAAACAGGTTTATAGCCAATGTAAAGGCACTAACATTAGGGCATCGAGGAAATTACCCGCAGGGATATTTCTCATCTGTGGAGACAGAGCTTGGAATGGCATACCAGTCAGGCCACAGGGTGGACCTTGCTATTTGGGGAAATTGTCATTGTTTCACCCCAGCGTGTCTTCATTAATGCAACTCAGTCAAAATTCAAGCAGGAGGAGACGCAGCCTGCATAACTTAGACTGCAGCCAGATAGGAGGCCCACGGTTTTGGAGTGAGTTTAAACAAGTGGTAGTCTCAACTATCTTGCCAGGAGGAGCTGCAAATAAAGATATGAACTTAGCAAAGCAGTTGGGATGCTGGGCCAGGGATGAGCTAGACAAGACGTCACAAATTTTAGATATGCTAACCGCAGATGTGCAAAGTGTTAATCATGCTTTTTTGCAAGATAGAACTGCTATAGATTTTTTGCTTTTAGCACAAGGTCATGGATGTGAAGAGTTTGACGGAATGTATTGCATGAATTTGTCTGATCACTCTGTGTCTATTCATGCGAAGATAAAAGAATTACAGCAGGGACTTTACAAACTCAAAGAAGAAGAGGGTTTGGGAATTGACGAATGGCTTAAAAGCTTAGGACTTGGACTGTGGCTGAGAAACCTTGTGATATATGCTATAGGGTTACTGGGTGTGATTTTGCTGCTTTTGCTTATTTTGCCTTGTATTTTTAATTGTATTCAAAATATGGTTAGCTGAATGATAGGAAGAACCTGGCAGACTAGCCTTCTTGCCCAAGAACAAAACGGGGGAAGTGTGGAGAGTTTTGTCAAAGAGTGGCTTGAGGAGAGAGGACACAGCCGAATTGATTTGGTAAAGATGTCCTAACTAGAGCAGAGGCCTTTTTGCAGGCAGGGTGTCTGTTGAGAAAGTAGCAGGCTAAAGAACGGAAAAGTACAAGACCGTGGTTAATTCCAAATCTTGCACCTGCAAAGATAACGTGTCCTTGGGCCTAGCAGAGGATGATAGAGAAATGGACAGTGAGGTGTGAGAAGCAGAGAACGTAGGCCCAAATGAATGTGGATGAGTTAATGGTATAGTTTAACCAATAGATTGCTTGGCTTACATAATATTCATGACCTTAATATTTGCTGTATAAGTGTTTGATGCTTTCTTCAATAAACTGGACCTGTGATGAACCATCTGGTGTCCTGGTCTCCTTCCTACAACAATCAACCACACCAAGAACTGAAAACTTGAATGATTCCCAGGAACTTTTCTTGTTCAGGTACTTTGAACAAATGTTTATGAGCTCTTCTTTCTGAATTCTTGAAGTGAAGAGATGAAGAAAGAAGAGGCCTCTGGAGTAGTATAATCATCATCAGCAACCTCCAAGTGGCTGACGATCCATCCCCATCAGAGCAGCAATGAACAGAAATGGGCACAGCTTTGTGGCTGCCCCAGCTTTGGCATGGGCCCTGGGCCTGGAGCGGGAGCAGCTCTTGAGGGCCCCAAGGCCACGGCTCTTGTGCTGCCCTGGGCAGATGGGATGGCAGCAGGGGCTGCAGAGCTCTCAGCACCTTAGCCCAAGGGCAGCAGGGCAGCCAGGGAGCCTCCTTTGGCCTTGGCCAAGCATCTTCCCCCATGGCTGGGGCTGAGTCCTGTGGCAGCTACAGCTGCTGCTGTGCCCTTGGCAGGGGCTGAGGCCATGGGGCAGTGCCCAGAGCAGCCTGGCCTGAGCAGAGCTGTGGGGCCAGAGCCAGCTGGGCTAGGCTGGAAAGAGGCCCTTGGTGCCCAGAGCCCAGGGCAGCTGGCAGAGCTTGCAGGGAGCTGGGCTGGGCTCAGAGAGCCTGGCCCAGAAACCATCAGTGTCCATCTCTGCCTGACTGAGCGTGCAGGGACAGGACTCAGGCCTGGCCTTGTGGGGCAGGGCCAGCACCTGTGCAAGGCATTGCAAACAGGCAAGTGGCCCAGAGAGGAGGCTGCTCTGTGCCCTTGGTGGCATGGACAGAGCAGGGAGGGGGCCCAGGACATTTGTCAGCGCCAGCCTCTGTAGCCATGTGTTGGCAGCCCTGGCTGCTGAGGCCAGCTTTGGCCTGGGCTGAGTTTGGCTGTAGCCCAGCTCCATCCTCCTGCGGGGCTCAGGGCCTGTTCCCGGCCATGGCCAGCCCTGGCTCGCATCTCTGCTGGCCCAGAGGCCGGCAGAGCCCAGGGCAGGGCTGTCTGTGCAGCCCCACAGGTGCCACGGGCTCTGCAGGAGCTGGCAGAGGCTGCCCAGCAGGGAGGCCATGGAGCACAGAGCCCCAAGGCTGCTGTGGGCACCACGGCACAGGGGCTGTTCCCAGCCGCAATGCTCCTGGCCTGGGCTGGGCCTGCACAGGGGCTGGGCCACCATGGCTGGGCCAGCACAGGGCCACAAAGGGGCCATGCAGCCGCTGCCGGGGCTGACAGCAAGGCCAGGCACACACAAGCAATTGCTGCGCATGGCCTGGGCTGGCCAGGCCTGACTGTGCCAAAGGCAGAGCTCAGCTGCCCTTGGGGGCTGCAGGAACCGTCCAGAGCCCAAAGAGCCTCCATGGCTGTGCTGGAGACCAGGGCTGCAGCAGGGAAATGCAGGGCTGCTGCGCGATGGGGAGGGCATTGAATTCTAGCACACACCTCAGCTCTCTGATATTCCAGCACCATGCTGGGCCCTGTTTCAGACTGGAGCAGAGCAGATGTTGAGGGAGCAGGAGCCCTGCAGGGCTGACAGGGACCTGCAGCTTGCAAGGTGCTCTGCTCTCCCTCAAGTGCTCTCTGAGAGATCCAATCCCAGCTGGGCACCTCAGGGCACAAGTGGCACTGGCTGTTCATGGGCACACAACTGATGTCTGCCTGGAAAATGGGCACAGGTGTTAATACCTGTTAGTTTCATAATATACAAGCAAATCTTTATTATCTGGGTCATTTGAGAACTTCTAAGAAATGGCACAGTTTTCCCAGCAGGAACAGGAATTTCCTGGATGTGTACAGATGGCAGGAAGAGAAATACTGATTTTGCCTTCTACTGATGTTACAAATTTTCTGTTTATTACCTCCTCTCCATTTTCCTTCAGGTGTTTTTATCTCTTCTGTTGAAACGGTCATGTTTACGGACATCTCTTCTTTTACAGCAGGTGGATCTATATACTTCTACTGCTCTCTGATTTCCTCCTCTAGATGCTCTCTGCTCATGCAAGTGTCTCTCAACTGACTGGTTTCATGCTTTGAGCTGGAAGAAATTGCCCAATATTTCTGAAGTTCAAATAAATAGATAATAAATATTATCTTAATTGTGTTTTTATCTATCACAGAATTACCTTATGTCTTTGTCTAAAACTGTTCCTGTACAGAAATTCCTTGGGGATGTTGGGCATGTCAAATGCTGCTGGGACATCACAGAGAGCTGAGGAAAGAGCTGTCATGGTTGTTAAACTGTTCAAATATTCAACTTGTGTTTGTTGGCAGGAAACCTTTCTGCGCCTCTGAATGTCACTAGTCCCTGAGTCCAAAGGACACAAACCTGATGAGTTCTGGTTCCCACTGCAGGGACACTTGGACCTTGGCTCTGCGCAGGAGAGCTCTTCATCCCCTTTCTCTCTTTTCCTCCCTCTGGGCATGGAGGGAGCTCCTGACTTCAGCCTGTGACTCGTGTGTGCAAAGAGCAAATCTGGGCAGAATTGGGGCAGGGAGGGTTTGGGGGGACATTGGGATCTGTGCTGGGCACAGAAGGTGTTTTCCATTGCTCTGAGGCTGTCTGCGGTGGAAAGTGGATTTAATAACCAGCAGAGGAATGACTTTTGCATTTGATAGAACTGTGCCTTGCCTTGGCTTTGTTGACTGACAAGAAATGAACATCCCTCTGTGTCTCGGGCAGCTCCTTCTCCAAGGAAAGCAGGTGGGAGTTGAAGCCAAGGAGCTGAAAGCTGCAGGTGCAGCCTGGGCTGGAGGGAGCTCAGATTTGCACAAGGCTGCTCTGAGTGCCGGGGCTTGGATGGGGGAAATGGTGGGGTGGGGGTAGGGACAGAGTCTGATTGATTGTCAGCCTTGAAGGGTCTTGATTTTCATATCTATTCAAAATGCATGAGGAAGTACTTGGATTCAGAGTCAATTGGAGATTGCTATTAACCTTCCCCTGTTATTAAAATGAATAAAAGAACCCTAAAGAGGACCTAAAAAATGTTTTCTCACTGTCTTTTAAAATAGAACATATTCAGTTTAATGCACTTCTGAAATCTCTCTTATTAACCACACAAGATTTGGAAACTGAAATCAAATTATCCCCAGAGGCTTGGCTTGTTAAGATGTTCTGAATGTTAATGAGCCCTGGGACACTGAATTCCTGAACTGAAGAGCTGAAGGCTGAACAAGCCCCTAGAGCAGTGAAATTCAGCAGCAGCCTCCAAGGTGCTGAGGATGTCAGCAGCCCCCACTGAGGCCATCCCTGCCCAGAGACCGTGGGGGAATGGGCAGACAAGGAGAGCGTCCCTGGGGCTGGGACAGCACAACTCAGAGGCACCAGCGGCTCCAGCTGGGAAATGGAGTGTGGAATGTGGCTGGGAAAGCCCTGCCTGGGCTGTGCCAAGCAGGACAGACAAGCCCTGACTTCCAAACGCTGAACAACTCTCTCAAGGAGATATTTAAAAGGAATTACAATTGTTTGTGTACTCTGAGTTTGAGGCATTGGAGAAATACCAACAAGAGATTCTCAGGAGCTCAAAACAACAAACCAGCTATTACTGAGTACTTTAGAAAAGCAGAGAAACTTGGCAAAAAGTTTATTATGACATCGTAGTGGTTGTCGTTTGTCAATTTAAGATTTTTCTGTTCTTGAGATTTCTTAATTAATGTATTGATTACTTCTGGGAGTGTAATGGGTTTTAGTGTCCGTTAATTATTTATGTATTTGTTTTGTTCTGAAATGGGAGTATGAGAAACATAAAGTAGGCTTAAAATTTTAAAAGGGTAAAAGAAAATTTCATTAAAAGCAGTCTAAGTACAAAAGGCATTTAGAATTAAAACAAACTTTTCAGTACATTTTTTTTTCTTTCCAACTTTTTCTTTTTACTGACAATGGAAACAAAGTAAACTTAAAATTTCTAATTAGTTTACTATTTCAAGAATAGTCTTTTTTAATTTTACTTAGGGAGAGAAATTTTTTTCTTGTTAAGGTTATGAAGATTTTTTAAAAGGGGAAAAATTAGGTTTTTTTGTGGTTCTTAATTCTCTCATGCATAACAACTGTCTGGGGGAATTTGTTATTATGAATATATTTTTTTTTATTGCTCCAAGCTTTTTTACAGCTTGTTGATGGGCCATGTAGATGTATGGGATTTTGTTTTAAAGATTAGTTATTTAAAGGTAAATGTTTTTATTATTTACTTTTAAAATCATTTTTATCTCTAGGAATAGAGATCTTCTCTTGGGGGTACTGGATTGCTATTTTCTGTCTGCTTAAACTTTTTATGAAATTACATTTATTTTAACATTTGTTTTTTTAGTAAAGACTTTTTTGTTTGATATTATTTTGAATATTTTAATTTTTTATAGTTTTATATGTAATAAAGAAAAATAGTCTTTTCTTTATAGTTTGTAAGAGGATTTTAGTTTTAATATTAAGGTGGTTTTTTTCTGTTTTATTTGGGGTTTAATTTCTTCTTTACTGACTGATGGTCTTATCTTTTTTTTTTTAATGTTTGTATTTTGTTTTTTGCCCTTACTTGAGGGAGGATGTAAGTATTGAAAGGATTAACACCTGACCCGCCAGTAACCTGTGGTGGAAGTTGTGTTAGGATTAGTTTTATGGTTGGTTATTTGGTTTTTACATGTTTAATTTTAGTGGTGGGGTTATTTTGTATGGGTTGAAGGTTGTAGGAGTTTTTAGTTTTAATTGTGTTGGGGTGGAGGAAGACACTTGATGGTAAGATTTTAATAGCTGTGGCTGGCTTTGTTTTGGTTGGGGTTTTGTGGCCTCTTCTGTTTCCCTGTTTGGTAGTTGTTGGGGTTTAGTATGGTTAGAATGAGGCCGATGGGGAAGGCGCAGCCTGGGGAGGGGAGAAGGGGCTCTTGCTTGGTTTGGTTTGATTTGGTTTGGTTTGGTTTGATTTGATTTGGTTTGGTTTGGTTTAGTTTGATTTGGTTTGGTTTGGTTTGGTTTGGTTTGGTTTGGTTTGGTTCAGATGCAGGCCAGGGCCAGGGCCCACTGCTTCTTTGTTGACTGGACAAGAAAGAGGAGGTTCCTGAGGTTTTTTAACATATGTGTTTCACAGTGGTGTGTTCTGTATCTTAGTGGTTTAACAGGTTGTCAGTTACACAAAAACTTTTGTACTACTTTTAAAAATTCTTCTCACATCAGACTATGACAGATATTCAATCAACAATAAACACTTCTCAAGGCATTGACTTGGCCCATTCAACTTCATAAACTCTAAGCCTGTTCAATTTAATGTTAATCAAAATTTGCAGGAGCACAGAAACAGAAGAAGAAGAAGACACAGAAAGAGAGAAAAACATAAGATTTAGAGAAGCACACACATAGCCACCAACTCCTGGATTCCAGCACTGCTCAGACAGAAATTCCAAGAGGATGTAGGGTCAAGATGTGTGCTTGCCTTGTGGTCAGCCTTTAATACCCCTTGGTTTCCCTGGGCCCTTCCCCCAGGTGGGCCTTGGGCTCATTTGGTCCCTCAGGAGCTGGGCTGGGGCTGCAGGGGTGGCTGTGGAGCATTGCCTGTGCTGTGCCAGGGACTGGCAGACACTGCTGGGCTGGGATAGAGGCTCTAAGGGGATTGGGGTTCCAGGGCAGGGCAGTGCTGGGGTTCCAGGGCAGGGCAAGTCTGGACCTGCCCCTTCCTCCCCCACACACAAAATGTTTCTAGCCAACAATCTCCTCCAGTCTTTCACAATGGACAATGTTGGAGGTGGAAATCCTAATTCTGTCCATGGGCACCTGGGCAAGGACAGTTCTATTCCATAGCACAGAGCCCCAGTGTTTGGAAGGCAGGCAAGAGCCTCACTGGGTAAAGGCCAGCCAGACTTGTCAGTAAGAGCAGATTTTTTCTGGGACCATTCTTTGAACGCAGGGAATTTTAGAGGTGGAAGCCCAGTCTTGGCCATGAGTGCTTGGAGAAGCAGGACAGTTCTTTCCCATAGCAAGGAAAGCACAGAGCCTTCCTCAGTGTTTCGAGGACCGATGAGAGGTGATCCTTGTGAAAAAAATTGCCAGCCAGACTTGTCCTGGCAATATTCCTATGGCAACAATCTCTGGAAATAAGGAAATTTGGAGGTGAAACCTTAATTCTGGCCATGGGTGTCTGGAGGAGGAGGAGAGTTCTTTTCCATGGCAAGAAAAGCATGGAATCACAGTGTTTCAGCAGCAGATGAGAAGAGACCCTCAACATGCCAAGGTCAGCTGGACCAGTCAGGCGGCCCCTGGGAGTCCAAACCAGCCAGACCTGTCCTGTGGTCCCTTGGTTTTGTGGGGCCCTATAGTACCACAATGCTGCTTTGGATTCATGAGGCCCCACAGTGCCACAATGGTGACTTGTTTGCATAGGGTCCCACAGTGTCACAATGGTCCCCTAGGTTCTAGAAGGCCATGAAGTGTCACAATGGCACCAATAATTCCATGAGGCCTTGCAGTGTCACAATGGTCTCTGTAGTTCTCCAGGCCCCACAATGTCACATCACTCCTCTATTCCATGAGCACTGCAATGTCACAATGGACCTTTGGACCCTGGGGGTTTGCAGTGTCACAATCGTCTCCTTTGGCTCCACAGTGTCACAATGGACCAATGATGACTGGAGGCCTCTTTGTGCCACCCTGGAGCTTTGGTTCCATGCAGCCCTGCAGTGTCACAAAGGACCTCTTGGTGTCACAAGGCCCCACAGTATCACAATGGTCCTCTTGGTTCTGTGGGGACCCCCAGGGTCACATTGATCTCACTAGTTCCATGAGGCCTCAAAGTGTTATGATGCTTTGCCTATTCCCTGGGGCCTCATAGTGTCACAATGGTCTCCATGATTCCACGAGAGCCCTCAGTGTGACAATGGCCCCTTGGTTCCATGAGGCTGTGGAAGTGTCTTAATGGTGTCCTCATCATTTCATGATTGCAATGTCACAATGGACCTTTGGCCCATGAGGTCTTGCAGTGCCACAATGGCCCCCTGGTTCCGCGACACCCCAAAGTGTCATAATGTCCTCCAAAGTTCTATAAGGCCTCTCAGTGTCACAATAATCTCTACATTCCATGGAGCCACACAGCATCAGTACAGTCCCCTTGGTTCCATGAGGCCCAGAAATGTCAAAGTGCCCTCCATGATTCCATGAGGCCCTACAGTGTCACACTGGTCCCTTGGTCTCACAAAGCCCCACAGTGTCACAATGGTCCCTTGGTTCCATGGGCCCTGTGCTACTGCATTCCCCCCTCCCCTTCTCAGGCAAACCTGCCAGCTGAGAAATGCTCCTTGGGCCTCAGCCTGGGCCAACAGCCCCTGGGCTCAGCTCCTCTGCAGCTCATTACAAACACTGTCTGCTCCAGGCACTGCTGCTGCCCAACCAGCTCCTGGTTTCTGGAGGAGCAGCCCTGGGAACTGTTTTTGTTCCCTCAGTGGCACAACATCCCTGTTCTCACACTGCCAAAGAAAGCTGCTGATGCCAAGTGTGGCCAGGATGAACCATTGCTGGGACTGAAGCCCCTCTCTTGGGGCCCTACAAACAGCGCTCCAAAAGGAGCCCTTGGAGCTCTCCTGGGCCAGCGACTCCCTCTGAGTGGGGCCTCTCCCAGCCGGGAACTCTCCCGTTTGCTGCAATCGGGGAACATCCCTGAACAATGACAGAGCCTGGGCCGATCCCCCCCTCCTCCAGGCTCAACCCTTCACCCGCTGGGGAGATGCCAAAGGATCCACAGGGAGCATTTCCTGTCCTCAGGGGAATTTCTCACAGGTGCCTTGCACTGACTTTTGTGCACACAGGAGTGCCTTTGCTGGGGAAATGTGGCAGAAATGCTGCTCTATGAGGGGCTTGAGTGCCTTGGATAGCTGAGTCAATCAGGCCTGTAAGTGAGGTTAAATCACAAGGTCTTAGCTATGTTAAATGCTCCTAAAGGCTGTTCTTTGTCTAAGTTGTTAAGTTTAAATTATTAGCTAAGTTAAACATTTTTAAGTGTTTTTCCTCTATTAAATTGATAAGTCATAGGTGATAAGTTAGGTTAAATAGTGTTAAGTGCTGTTCTTTTCCTAAATTGTGAAGTTGAAGGTATCAGTTAAGGTTAAGTGAAGTCCTGTTAAGTTTGACCTCTGTTAAACTTTCAGGCCATATTCCCTTTATCCTTGCCGTCACTGTCCTTGTGTTTCACACACACAGGGACAGTTCTTGCCTAATTTCTGGTTTGATTACTTGTATTTGGTTTGGTTTTGTTGTTGCTTTGTTTCCTTGGTGTTCCTGAAGTGTCCAGTCAGGAGCAGAGTGACTCTTGCCAAGGAACTTTGTGCTGCTATCCCTTAATATTAAATTTTTGCTGTTTTTTTCTGATCCCTTGCTGGGGATTTTTTCAGCGCTCTCAAGCTCTCATTGGTACCAGGGTGAAGGAACCCTGGCCCAGGCTCTGGCCCTGGGGGACACGGGGACGCTGCCAGGGGGTCCCTGTCCCCCTGTTCCACTCCCAGGGCCCCAGCCCCCCGTCCCCGTGTCAGGCTCTGGGGTCGATCTCGTGGAACATCCTCTGGGGGAGGCTGTGGGGCCGGGGGGACCCGGGGGGACAGGGGACCTCGCTGTGCACGAGCAGAGTTGGACTGCTCTGGGGGAACTGTGAGGGGGGCTGGGGCAGAGTGACCTCCCCAGTGACCTCACACAGCCCCTGTGATGTCACACAGCCCCCTGTGATGTCACAGACTACTCTGGAACATCACACAGCACCCTTGTGATGTCACAGAGTCAACTCTGGGATGTCATCCTGGAATGTTATGCAGCAGCACTGTGATGTCACAGAAGACTCTGTGATATCAGAGAGTCACCATGTGATGTCAGAATCTGTCCTGTAATTTCACAGCCTGCTCTATGATTTTACAGCCAGCCAGCGATGTCACAACCCATTCTCTGATGTCACAGAGCCACGTTCTATGATGGTAGGATCTGCTCTATGGCCTCACACCCTACTCTATGATGTCATAGACAGCTGTGTGATGTCACTACCACCTCAATGATGTCATAAAACCCTCTCTGTGATGTCATACTGACACTCTCTAATGGCACAGCACACACTTTCACCTCACAGCCTGCTCTATGATGACATACAGCCATGCCATGATGTCACAGTCTGCTCTGTTATGTCACACAGTCCCCTCTATTATTGTATAACTGTTCAATGACCTCACACAACAAACTCTGTGATGTCATAGCCCAATCTGTGACCTCACACAATCCACTCTGTGCTGGCCTTGGCCTCCTGGGGATCACCTCTCATCTGCTTTCAAAACACTGGGGGCCTGTGCTTTTCTTCTCATGGAAAAAACCATCTCTCAAGTCCAGGCATCCATGGACAAAATTGAGAATCAGCCTCTGAAATTCCTTATATCCAAGGATAGCTCCCAGACAAAAGTTGCCAGGACTATCCAGGTTCCCTTGGCTTCCTGAGGATCCAGCTCTCATCTGGCTTTGAAACTCTGGGGCTCTGTACTTTCATTCCCGTGGAACTGTCCTTCTTGTCCAGATGCCCACAGACAAAAGTGGATTTGGCCTTCCAAATTCTGTCTGTCAAAGTATTCCTGACAACAGCTCTGGCTGGTCTTGGCCTCCTTGGGGCCGCCTCTAATCAGCCTTTGAAACACTGGGGCTCTGCCCTTTTCTTCCCATGGAGAACTGTCATTCCAGTCCAGGAACCCATGGCTGAAATAGAATTCCACCCCAAAAACTCCCCGTATATTGAAGGTTGCTTTCAGACAAAAGCTGCAAGGAGAGACAGATCTGGCTGGTCTTGGCCTCTGATGACTTCTTCTCATCTGCCTTCAAACCCTGGTGCTCTGAGGTTTCCTTCCTATGGAAAAAAACTGTCCCTCTTGTCCAGGTGCTCCTGGCCTCAGGCACTTGACCATTGTATAGGGACACAGGAGCTCTGTGCTCAGTGGGGTGGAGACTGAAGACAGCAGAGGAGAGCCCTGGGAGGGATTGAAGGGTGGTTTCAGAGATGTTGGATCTTTTTGACATAGTAGAGGACAGCCAGAGAAAGAAAGAAATAATTCCAAGGGCAGCTGGGAAGACCCAGACTGGACAGCAGAAGAAAAGAATTTCCCTGCCAGGGCAGGGCTGTGGTGCAGCATGTCCCCCAGCAGGAGCCTGGAGCAGCCCAAGGCTTTGTGTGGGCAGGCAGGGGCAGGCAGGAGGCAGAGCTGTCAGCAAAGCAAGGGCCCAGCCAGGTGGGGCAGCCGGGGGATGCCGACAGCCTGCAGGGACAGAGACACAGGTTTTCTCAGCATCAGAAACACCTTTCCCCTGCTTGCCCCAAATTGTCATCACTGCTACCAGTTCTCTGCTCTAGCTGGAACCTGGGGACACTTTGTCAGTCTTGTGCCTCACAGGGATCTACTCAAAGTACAAGAATCTTCAGTGTTTCAATCTTACATTGGGTTCTTGAGAAAATTTGTGAGCCCTCTCTGAGGGACTGTGTCTGATGCAAAGAGCACCAAAGTCCCAGAGGCTCATTAAAGTCCCTGTGCTGTGTCTGTGCTGCTGAGCTGGGCCGAGCTCCTGGCACAGAGGCAGCTCCTGGCAAGGGCAGCGCTGCAGAGAGACGGCTCTGGCCAGGAGCAGCTCCTGTGCACAGCCCAGCAGGGCTGGGGCACTGCCAGGGCCCCTCAGGGACACCAGCAGGGCACAGACAGAGCTCATAGGGGCTCAGCACTGGCAGGGGCTGTGGCATGTCCCCGAGGGGGCTGTGTCACAGCAGCACCTCTGTGGCTGTGTCACAGCAGCACCTCTGTGGCTGTGTCATAGAGGCACAGAGCAACTGTGATGTCAGCAAGGGGTTGTGTGACAGCACAGAGTGGGATGTGTGAGGTCACAGATTGGGCTATGACATCACAGAGTTTGTTGTGTGAGTTCATCGGCTGCTACAGCAACATGCAGGGGATTGTGGGACATCACAGAGCAGGCTGTGACATCATGGCATGGCTGTATGGCATCATAGAGCAGGCTGTGATGTCAAAGAGCATCACAGAGCTGGCTGTGATGTCATGGAGCAGGGTGTGACACCATAGTGCAGACTCATAGAGGGTGGCTCTGTGACATCAGAGAGTGGGTTGTGATATCACTGGGTGACTGATTAACATCACAGAACTGGTGATGACATCATAAAACAGACTATGATGTCACAGTGTGACTTTTTGATATCACAGAGTCTACTGTGACATCACAGAGTGTCATGGATATATTGTATGAAAAATCCTTTGCCAGGATTTTTCTTCTGAGAAGCTGAGAGTCCTCAGAAACAAAAGGTAAACAATAATTATCTGCTGCTGTGGAATGCAACAGGTACATCTCTGATTGGTCTCATGTGGTTGTTTCTACTTAATGGCCAATCACAGGACTGTCTCGGACTCTCTGGTCAGTCACAAGATTTTATAGTCATTCCATTCTTTTCTACTCCTTGCTAGCCTTCTGATTAAATACTTTCTTCTATTCTTTAGGTATAGTTTTAATTTATAATTTCTTTTAATATAATATATATCATAAAATAGTAAATCAGCCTTTTGAAACATGGAGTCAAGATTCTCGTCTCTTCCCTCATTCTGGGACCCCTGTGAACACCACCACAACAGAGCAGCTGGATGACATCACAGCGTGACATCTCAGAGTTGGGTCTGTGACATCACAGGGGCCGTGTGACATCACAGGATGCAGTGTGACATCACAGGGGCTGTGTGAGGTCACTGGGGAGGTCACTCTGCCCCAGCCCCCCTCACAGTATCCCCCAGAGCAGTCCAACTCTGCTCGTGCACAGCGGGGTCCCCTGTCCCCCCGGGTCCCCCTGCCCCCGGCCCCACAGCCTCCCCCAGAGGATGTTCCACGAGATCGACCCCAGAGCCTGACACAGGGCCAGGGGGCCGGGGCCCTGGGGGTGGCACAGGGGAAAGGGACCCCCAGCAGTGTCCCCATGTCCCCATGTCCCCCAGGGCCAGAGCCTGGGCCAGGGCTCCTTCACCCTGGTACCAATGAGAGCTTGAGAGCGCTGAAAAAATCCCCAGCAAGGGAACAGCAAAAACCAGATTTAATATTAAGGGATAGCAGCACAAAGTTCCTTGGCAAGAGTCACTCTGCTCCTGACTGGACACTTCGGGAACACCAAGGAAACAAAGCAACAACAAAACCAAACCAAATACAAGTAATCAAACCAGAAATTAGGCAAGAACTGTCCCTGTGTGTGTGAAACACAAGGACAGTGACGGCAAGGATGAAAGGAATATGGCCCAAAAGCTTATCAGAGGTCAAACTTAACAGGACTTAACTGATACCTTCAACTTCACAATCTAGGAAAAGAACAGCACTTAACATTATTTGACCTAACTTAAAACCTATGTCTTAAAAATTTAAAAGAGGAATAACACTTAAAAATGTTTAACTTAGCTAATAACTTTAACTTAACAACTTAGCAAAAGTACTCTTAGCAGTCTTTAACTTAACTTAGACCTTTTGATTTAACCTTACAGGCCTGACTGACTCAGCTATCTCAGGCACTCAAACCCCTCAGGGAGCAGCATTTCTGCCACATTTCCCCAGCACAGGCACTCCTGTGTGCACACAGACACAAAAAGTCAGTGCAAGGCACCTGTGAGAAATTCCCCTGAGGACAGGAAATGCTCCCTGTGGATCCTTTGACATCTCCCCAGGGGGCAAAGGGCTGAGCCTGGAGGAGTGGGGGGATCGGCCCAGGCTCTGTCGTTTTTCAGGATCCCCGAGTGCAGCAAACAGGAGAGTTCCCGGCTGGGAGAGGCCCCACTCAGAGGGAGTCGCTGGCCCAGGAGTGTCACTATAGGACACGAAAGAACACAAGCTCACACCATTGTTCTCAAGGTTAAGAAAAAAGGAGAAGTTTATTTTCTGACTCCAACATTTATAGTTTTCCAAAAGTGACAGCGTATTGGAGGGTGACAGTGACACCTCTCCAATGACACTGGTCAAACAAACAGTCCATCGACTTTCTCCTCCTCCATAAAAGAATGCAAAACAATGAGCTATTTAAAGAAAGTTGTGTCAGAAAGTTCACTACAAGAATGTCAACATCAGAAGGCTTAGAAAATCTTAAAAAAAAACAGGGTGACATCTCACCCTTTTCCATTTAAAAAAGAAAAAAAGAAAAGAAAATGAACAATATGAAAAAGAAAACGTGAACAATGTTTAGCGTCCATTTGTTGAGGAATCATCAGAGCGATCACTCTCATCATCTGCATCCGAGTCATCACTCAATGATTCAAGCGCTTGATGCCTTTCAGGTTGGTCACGGTTTCCATCTTGCTCATCAGCAGGATTTTGTCTCTGCGGTCGCAGGTCAGGGCGAATACATTTCAAAGGTACCCAGCATACCCCAGTGTATGTGGATACACAAGCATACCTGTTCCCCGAAGGGATAAGCTCATAGGGGCCTTCCCACTGTTTGGTGACTAAATTCCGCACCGGAACCTTTGTTCAAGGCTGATGTGCCTCGTCCACAGCCTGCAACGAGAGATGGTGATTCAAAATGACAGGATTATTTGAGTTCTGTGGCACAGTGAGATGACTGATTGTGCACGAAGCTTTTGCCAACCGACTGTGGGGGGTTTCACCTTGCATTCCCCATTTTTGTTTTTGAAGAACCTGCTTCAGAATACCATGAGGGCATTCTACAATACCTTGACCGGTCAGAGAATGAGGGATACCAAACTTGTGTGAGACACCCCACAACTGCAGGAACTGCCGCACCTTTTGCAGTGCGTAAGCAGGACCATTGTCGGTTTTCACAGCAGAAGGTATGCCCAGAACAGCAAATACCCGTCTCCAGTGGGAGAGGACATCACGGGCCTTCTCCACAGTGTGAGCCAAAGCCACATCGCAGAGGAGAACCTGTCCACCATGACATGCACACCCTTGAGCCGGCCAAACTCGGCAATCTGGGTGACATTGGTCTGCCAAAGCTCCAAGGCCCTAAGGCCTCCAGGGTTTACCTCTGCCGGCAAAGGCAGTCATTACATGACTCAACAATGTCATGAGCCTCAGTTGGCATCAGCTGAAACTACTTCTGATAGGTATGTGCATTCTGGTGGAAAAACCCATGGGATGCCTTGGTCAGCGCGTGTGTATCAGGCTGAGGCGATACCCACGCTGGGTTAGACAACTTGTCAGCCCTCGCGTTACCTTCCACTATAAAGCCTGGCAAATTGGTGTGACTCCTCACATGCAGAACATAAAATGGATGAACCCGGGCCTAAATGGCACAGCACAAGGTCTTCAGTAAATGAAACAAGGCAGGATTACTGACCTCCTTGAAAACCAAATGACCCAACCACTGTGCGATGTCAGCCATATAGGCAGTATCCGTGACCAAGTTGAAAGGTTCCTGGGAAAATTTCTCAAATGCCATGACAGCAGCACTCAGTTCAACAAATTGGGCTGATCCATCCTCATGACCTTCCAGAACCTGCCACTCTGATCCGTCCCTCCAGTTAACAATGGCCTTTCCTGTTCTCCCTGAAACGTCAGTGAAGACGGTGGGTCCTTGCACGTGTTCCTGGCTATTTTTGGGCCACAAAGAGATTTGTCTGAATTTCGCCATATGCAGTAGCCTATGACTGGGCAGATGATCAATGATCTGCCCTGAAAAGTTTTCCAGAGCACTCTGCAGGGACACACTGTTTGCAAAGCTCCAGTCAAAATCCTCCCGTTGCACCGGGAGTATGATCTTTGCAAGATCTGCACTCACCAATTGCAAACGCTGTTGCCGGCATTTGATTATCAAGTGAGCATCAGCTCAAACAATGCAGTTGCCATCTTCTGAGGCTGATGGGGCAGGAAAACCCCTTCCAAAATGTGCAAGGAATCAGACCATTTGTCACTCCATTGGCCAATGATGCTCGTGGGATGCGAATCTGGAGTGGTGATGAACACAGTGACATCAACGGAGGGATCAATGCAATAAACTCAGCAAGCCGAAACAGCTTGCTGAACCACCTCCAACGCCTTAGGCGCCTCAGGGGTCAGTGTGCAAGGTGACTTTAGATCAGAGTCTCCTTCCAACAAATCATACAGAGGAGACAGCTGTGCGTCGGTTAGTCCCAAGTATGGATGTTACCAAGTGATGACACCTATAAATTTCTGAGCATCATTCAGTGTCTTCACAGAATGCACAAATTGCACCTCCTGGTGACAGATCATCCATTCCAGAATTTTCACCCCCAAGTTCTTCCAAGGCGGTTGTTGTTGAACAATTTTTGGAGCCACCTGCAGTCCATGAGCATGCAAAGCATCGAGCAACCGAGGCTGAATCCTCAGCACCTCATCCTGGGTAGACGCAGCCACCAAAATGTCGTCCATATAATGATACAGACTCACATCAGGAAACTGCTTGCGAACTCCAGACAAGGCATGGGCCACAGACCACTGGCATGGCAGGAGAACCACAGACCAATGGCAGGAGAATTGTGCATGCCCTGGGGCAATGTCCTCCATTGATATCTCTGTGCAGGCTCAGCCTTGTTAATCTCTGGCACTGAGAAGGCAAACCTCGATCTGTCATCAGTATGCAAAGGAATCGTAAAGAAACAATCCTTCAGATCCACAATGAGGACTGGCCAGTCTGCGGGAAGCATGGTAGGTGATGGCACGCCCACTTGCCATGTTCCTATGCTTTCCATCATGACATTAATCTTTTGCAGGTCTTCCAACAACCTCAATTTCTCAGATTTCTTTTTGATGCAGAAGACAGGAGTGTTCCAGGGAATGGTAGAAGGCTCCAGATGACCCTGGTCCAACTGCTCCCGCACCAGATTCTGAAGGGCGACCAATTTATCTTGAAGGAGGGGCCACTCCGAGACAGGTTTGTCCACCAGCCGCTGAATAGGAGGCGTAGGACACTCTGCGCTCTTCATTGCAGTGGCCCACATCAAAAATCTGTCCCGATGCGTACCCCCCAGACAGACAGAACATCCCTCCCCCAGAGGTTGGCAGGAGTAGAAGTAACATGAGGCCTAACCCAGGCCATCTGTCCCTCTGGGTTCGCAACCAGCATGGGCAGCAGGCTCACGTAGCATTGCGCCGTCCCTCCCAGGCCCGTAACAGACATCCCCACTGGAGCCAAGGGCCACTCTGGGGGCCAGGCGGCAAGGGAGAGAACCGTGATGTCAGCACTGCTGTCAAGAAGCTCATGGAGGTGGATCTCCAACGGCGTCGCACCAGGAACAGACAGGGTACACAGCATCTCGGGACGGTCCTTGGTCAGGACAGCAGTCCGGTGAACTGGAGGCAGCCCAGTGGATCCAAAGCCACCAGCTCTACACAACTGGTAAGCTGTCCTGCGAACAGAGGACTCAAAAGGCACAAGTTGAGCAAGTCGCATCCCTTTCGGGATCGTGACAGGAGGGGGTAGGTATGGAGACCATGGCAGAAATCTGCCCTGTGAAATCTGCATCAATGAGCTACAGGTGCACAATGATGCCCTGAAGGGTGGCACTAGACTTGCCCATCAGGAGAGCACTCATGCCCCCGCCCAAGGGACCAAAGGCATCCAGGGGAACCTTGTGTATTTTACGACTGTTGCTGTGGTGCAGACATCCACACCTGCTGATCCTCGGGTGCTGGCTGCATGCCAGCAAAGGAGACCTCCATCGGCTCCTGGGTATGGAGAGAAGCTTGTGTCTGGGTGCGTCCCTGCTGCGCACTCCGCTTCACGTTTCCCAAGCCCAGTAAAGCCTGGCCATTAACATGAACAGTCACCTTGCAGACATTGGACATGTGATTCGGCCTACCACACCAACCACACAAAAACATGGGGAATTTGACCCTCTGTGCTTTCTTCCCCTGCTTCTTGCCAGACTGCTCTGCTGTGCCCGCCTGCCCTGCGGTGCCACCCAGACTGGCTGCACAGCGGCAGCCACAGCAGCCAGCTTCTGACCCGAGGGGATGATGTCCGCACAGGCCTCCGCCATCTGGGAGACAGTAGGAAAACCAGGCAGAGCCACTATGACCCTCCTACAAGCATCATTGCAATTACACCTCACAAGGTTTGCAATCACAATCCTCCTTGCCACAGGATCAGGCACCTGCCTCTCCACAGATGCAGTCAGCCTTGCTGCAAATGCCATGAAAGACTCATCAAATCAACCCCCTGGACAATGGTCACAAACGGCTGCCTCGGAGTAGCCATTTCCAGGGTCTGAACAATCGCTGCAAAGCCCAACATGTGGCACTGGTCAAGCACAAGGGGATTGAATCCAGCCTGCCCCTGAACATTGGCATAAAGCCCCATGCCCAACAGCATGTCAGCGACAATCCCATGCCTGGGGTCCTGCGGTGCCAGCGCAGCATTCTGCACCACCGCTTGGGCTGCCAAATGAGCCCACTTGTTCTCAAAACCATCAAATTGCACAGGGTCAAAAAGAGAGCACGCCACACAACAGAGGTCATGAGGCGTCAGCACGTCTGTAGCAACCCTCCAGAGAGTCTGCATAACCTCAGCAGACCCCAAACCATGCTGAGTAACCGCATCACGGACTTCCTTCTCCAGTTTATATAAAAGGGGTTGATGGGTGTTATGAGTAACACCCTTGAGCACAGGGAAAGCCTGGGGACCATCCAACAAAGCGCCCCACAGGGACAAGAACAGATGATTGACTGAGAGCCAGATCAACACCACTCTCCTCTGCACCCCCTGCAGCACTGGCAGAGCCAGAGAAGCCCCCTCCATGACCCTGCAGATGCCACAAGGAAGCAGGCTGACACATCTTGTCGATCTTAGTATTGGCTTCTTGCCAGAAATACCCGGGGTTCCTCGGACACAGAGTCATCTGGCACGTGGGAAGCATCCACAAATTTGACGAGGAGGGGCCACAGCCCCGGGCAGCCACTGGCCTCCTGCCAGCCATGTAAGCATTTGCGCTAAAGGTAAATACCTCAGTGCCCTGTTGCACTGCAGCCCCGGCAGGGGGCGCCTTGGCAGGCACAGGTGCCAGCAGCACGGCCCGCAAACCCGGTGTGGACCGGGACAAGACCAGTGTGGGGCCCCCATCACCCAGTATGGGGGTGGGGCGGGGTGCCATGAGAGATGCAGCCTGTGGAGCCGCGTCACTGCGGGGCAGCACAAGGGAGCCCGGCAGAGGCCCTGTGAGCGTCCGACCTGAGACGTGAGACACCACAGCAGACACTCCCCCTGCCGAGAGGAGTGGGCTGGGCTGCCCACCCACTGAAGTGGGACTGGACGGAACACTGTCCATGGCCCCACACCCGGTGGCTTCCACTGACTGCGCATCCCCGGCAGACTGCACAGACTCAGAGATGGGCAAAGCCACCCCTCCCACAAATGAGCCCGACTCAGAGGCGGGCAAACTTGCCCCTGCCGTGCTCATGGGGAGTGTCGTGGAAACACCGCAGTTCGGACAGAGTGTCCTCAACGAATCAGACTCAGTCCGAGGCGGAGGCTGATCCTCAAGCACCGGGAAGGCACAAAGAGAGGGCAGCACGCCCTCTGCCCGCCGCCTGCACAGGGCGAGGCGAGGATGGCCTGCCAAATGCAGAGAGCCCCTCGGGCTAGGCAACAGCTGGCCAAGAGCAAAATCCACCCCAGGGGAACAATCGCCATCCCCCAAGTTGGACCCGTCCCCCAGCACACCGTCCCAGGGCGGGGTAGAGAGCTCCACATCGCACAGTAACTCAAACTCCCCCTCGTCCATGTTCGAGACAGAAGGCCTTCCCTAGGAACTCCGAGAGGTACAAGAACCAGACCCTCGCCAAAGCTCCTCACACTTTTTCCACTGCCCCAGCAGCGATCCCACGTCTACAGTGCAACCATCAAAGAGGGCCTCCATGAAGCAGAGCCCCATGAGACACCACTCCTCCCTGGAGAATGCCTTCCCAGGGACCAAAAAGGGCCCTCGCTCACGGGTCCACAGAAACAATCTCTCAAAATCATTCCAGGAAATAGAAACCTGTTTCCACTCCAGGACCTCCCTCCAGAGATCCAAAATGAGGGAATCCTCCTTGAAACCCACAGCAGTTGCCATTACCCCAAGAATGGCAGGCAAAGCACCAAAGAGGGATGACAATAAAACCTCACCGGCAATCCCGACTCTGTGTCTCAGCCCAGGCTGCAGTACATGCCGGCAGTCACCAGATGTCACTAGAGGACAAGAAAGAACAGAAGCACACACTGCTGTTCTCAAGGTGAAGGAATAAAGGGAAGTTTATTTTCTGACTCCAACATTTATAGTTTTCCAATAGTGACAGTGGATTGGAAGGTGACAGTGCCACCTCTCCAATGACACTGGTCAAACCAACAGCCCTTCAACTCTCTCCTCCTTCATAAAGGAATGCAAAACAATAAATTATTTACAGAAAGTGTATAAGAAAGTTCACTACAAAAATGTCAACATCAGAAGGCTTAGAAAATCTTAAAAAATCAGGGTGACACAAGTCTGGCTAGACTTGGCCTCTGGTGACTGCCTCTCTGGTGACTGCCCCTGCACCACTGGGGCTCAATTGCTTCCTTCCTATGGAGACCATTGTGACACTGCGGAGCATTGTGGAACCAATTGGCCATGGTGACACTGCAGGCCCTTGTGGAACCTGTTACACTCTAGGCCCTTAAGGAACCAAGAGGAACATTGTGACCCTGTGGGTACCATGGATCCCAGGGGCTACTGTGACACTGTGGGGCCTTGTGGAACCAAGAACATCTTTCTGTCTCTGTTGGGCTGCATGGTCCCAAGGGACCAGTGTGAAGCAGCGGGGCTTTGTGGAACCAAGAGGCCATTGCTGCATTTCAGGGCCTTGTGGAGCCAAAGAGCCGTGGTGATCCTGCAGGGCACCTTGGATCCATGGAGACCATTGTGACATTGCAAGGCCCCATGGAATCATGGAGACCATTGTAACACTGTGGCACCCCATGGAACCAAAGGAACATTGTGACCCTGCAGGGTCTCATGGAAGGAAGGGGCCATTGTGACACTGTGGGGAGTTGCAGAAACAAGGGGATCATTGTTGCATTACTGGCCCCAATGGAACCAAGGGGCCACAGAGACACAGAGGGGGGTTCATGGAACCAATAGACCATTATGACACTGTGAAGCCTTGTGGAACTATGGAGACCATTAGGATCCTTAAGGACTTGTCTAACCAAGGGGCCATTATGACACCTGAAGACATCATGGAAGCAAGAGAACCATTGTGGCACTGCAGGGTCCTGTGGAACCAAGGGAACATGCTATAAGTGTGGCTGCCTTGGCCTCCCAGGGGTCACCTGACAGGTGTGACTGACCTTGGAATGTGGAAGGCCACTCCCATCTGCCCCTTAAACACTGGGGGTCTGGGCTTTCCTTTGTATGGAAAACAAATGTCAATCTTTTCCAGGTATCCATTGCCAAAATTAGGATTCCACCTCCAAATTTCTGTGTATCCAAGGATTACTGCCAGAAAAAAGCTGCCAGGAAAGACAGGTCTGGCTGGTCTTTGCCTCTTTAGGGGCAGCACTCACCTTTTTTCCAAACACTGGAAAGGGCTCTCTGCTTTTTTTTTTAATGGAAGAAAAACCCTCTTCTCCAAGCACAAATGTCTGAAATTAGGACTTCACATTCATAATTTCAAATATCTAAGGGTTGCTCTAAGCAAACCTGCCAGGACAGACAGGTCAGGCTTGCCTTGGCCTCTGGTGGCAGCCATTCATCAGGTCCTGAAATTGGGGGCTCCATGGTTTCCTTCCTATGGAGACCAATGTCAGATTGGGAGCCTTGTGAAATGAAGGGACCATTGTGACACTGTGGGGCCTCATGGAACCAAGGACATCATTGCGGCCCTGTAGGCCACATGGACTCAAGGGGCCAGCGCAAAGCAGTGGCGTGGGACTTAGCCCAGCTGTAACTCAGAGTCAGTCTGATTTTACCCCAGAAGAAGTTGGCCTGAGTTTCAAGCCCTGGGAATCATTTGTTTAACTTAGGGTGAACTTGACAGTTACTCAATAAGCCTTTCGTGTTGTTATGCTAACTTGTTCAAGTTCTACTCTCCTATTGGTTACTTGTTTCCCCTATATTATTGTTCTAGAGTGTTCTACTTCTAAGTGTACATGTTGTTGCTTCCCCTTTGTCTCGGGTTTTTGGATCCTGCCCCTCATACTGTTCTTGACTTCTCCATGTTTATTGTTTTTCACCCTGTTATTAAAGTTCCTTTCAAGCCACTCCATTCATCCTGCCCCTTTTAATTTTTGGCACCCTTGCCCTGAAGTCATGGACCCAGAGAGCTTTGTTGCAGCCACCTTCATTGTCGCATTTGGCGCCCAAATAGGGACCATGACATTCAGAGCTCCCTGTGTCAGTCACGTCAGCTGGGGTTAGCTGATGGATACGCCAGTGCTCCCCAGGATTTTGCATTGTGCTTGGCCGATTGGATACATCGTTGCTTCAAGGGACCTTGCCCAGGATCAGCAGGGACAACGACAGTTTCACCTGCATAGGATTGCAGGTGGGTTTGGGGAAATGCAAGACATTTATTTCCCATTTTGCCACTGTGTTTTTACAATATGCAACCACGTTCAATAACTGATTTGGGGTGTTCCAGTGGCTTTTCCCCATAAGGCAGAGAAAGAGAAAAATGGGCAGCCAGATGTTAAAAGTAGAAAGGAGCATATATGGATGCTTTTATTCTCACTGATCACGATATAATATCTTCAAAGAATGAATTAAAATCAATCAGGGGTGGATCATTAAAAATTTTCCAGACACCTCTGCTGACAAAATCCATACCACTCAAATCCACACCAGTTTTGGGACTCATTGGGAGTTAAATTGTACAACCTTTTGATCAAAAGGGACCCCATTGCACACCACATGCGCCCCATCTTCCACACCATCCTTGAGACCCTTCACCAGCAAGCAGTGTGTTGAAAACTCAATCCATTGGTCACTCCTAACTCAGGACCTCCCCTCAAACCTGCCTTTTTCAGACCTTCCACACTGGTCCAAGATGGCAATGGCCATGCTGTCTTCGAGTATCACGCCTCTGAGAGTTAAAATGGAAGGAGACCATATGTCACTCGAGAGCCCAACCATCCTCCCTCCATCTTGGCTCCTCCACTCCCTGCTACCACAACCTTCTATTCTGCCCTGAATGAACCTCCAGACTCCACCCCCACAACTGCGGGTCATGCCCCACTGTCAATCATTCCACCTTCACCCTGGGGCATGCCTCCAGAAGGCCAGTCTGGAAGTCTGCCATCCTAAATCAAGGCCCTTCCTTCCCAACACCTGACAAAATGGCAGTGCCCTTTACCTCACCCTCCAGCAACAATATAACCCTGTGGTCACATATACTAAGCCCAACTGTCACACTATTTCTAATCCAAATATTTCTGCTCCAAGTTCTTCTTCCTCCCCAGAAGACAGTTTGGATTCCCCAGAGCCACCTTGCCCATCAACACCAGAAGATTCCTAGGAAAGGATCCAGAAAGAAGCAGTTAAGGAAGGAGAGTGGCAAATAGTCTCGAAAATACTCATTGCCCCTGTATGTTATGAAAGAAGGGGGCAGCATCCCAGGTATCAGCCACTGGTTTATGGGGAAATCAAGGAGCTGTGTAGGGCAGCTAAAAAACATAGAAAGGACTTACCTTGTTTTAATGACCTAATGAGGGCCATGTTTACAGCACATGTCTGAACCCCCTATGATTTAAAATGTATTATGACCATGTTGTTGTCACCTACAGAATACAGAATATGACCAGAATGTTGTCACCTCTGTGGGAAGGGGGATGGAAATGTTTACTAAATCAATTAATAGCAGACTATGCTAATAATGAGGCAAGGGCAGAATTGACAATCAACCACCTAGCTGGAGAAGGACAACACAGCCTACCAGATGATCAAGAAGCAGGTATCTCCAGAGAAGTATTGGATGATATCAAAGAGATGGCTTTGAAAGCTTTAATCCAGGTATTGGATGGTAGAACCCCCAATTTGAACTACCTTGGGTGGCTGCAGCTAAAGCTTTAGGACAATTAGACCATCTAGGGTGCCTCTTAAGTAAGCAAACCAATGCTACCTCCCTCACATTGAGTGGCGTGCTCTCAGACATAGAGACCATCAGACATGCCACCTTGCAGAACAGTGATAGAGTTTTTACTCTGGGCACATGGGCATGGCAGTGTAGACTCTGAGGGCGTCTACAGAACCTCTGCAGCCACAGTGAGTCAATCCACAAGAGCATTCAGGTACTGAAGGAAGGGTTCAAGAATCTTCAAGTGGAAAACAAAGACTGATTCAATAAACTCTTCCAATCCAAGGGACTAAAGGGTTGGATGATGTCTAGCTAAAACAGGACTAATAATTCTCTTAGTGGTTGTTGTTGTATTGTTAATTGTCCCATGTTTGTTTGGATGCTTTTAGAAAGTCTTACAAAATTCTTTCAGTTTCATCTTTGTTGTAAAATAGAAACGGGAAAGATACCCAAAACAGCCTCCTCAGGGACTTCTTGGAGGAGAGAATTGGAGGCCAGGATGGCACAAAAACCCCTTAGAGACTAAGTGTGGGAAGGAAAATTCCTTAAAGTATCTAAAAGTACTCTTAAATCCTAAAGTACCTTAAAACCCTTGAATATCTCAAAGTATTAATGAGCCCCACTGAGTGTTAATGAAAAGCTCTCAAGGGACTCATTCAAGCAGATAATTGGGGCCATGATTGCACAAACATCTCACAGAGTCTTTATCAAAAGGGAAACACCAAATACCTTAAAATATCTGAGTACCTTGAAGGATTAATGAGGCCACTGAGTGTTGTTACTGACAAAGCCTCTCCAGGGACTAATTACAGCAGATAATTGGAGGCCAGGATTGCACAAACCTGTCACAGACTTCAAGGCAAAAGCCAAACAAAAAGTCCTTTGAAAAACCTGCACAGAGGCTCCTGGCCCAAAGGCAGCTCCTGGCAAGGCCAGCGCTGCAGAGAGACAGCTCTGGCCAGGAGCAGCTCCTGTGCGCAGCCAGACAGGGCTGGGGCACTGCCTGCAGCCACCCCGGGCACAGCACAGGGGCACAGAGGGGTTAAACTCAGCCTGGGCTGGGAGCACAGAGCAGAGCTCACTCGGGGTTCACTAGAGCAGAAATCGTCCCAGGTTTGAAACAGTCATTCCCTGGCTGTGGGAAGAGAAGCTGCAGTTCCTGCAGAGATCTCCTGGAGCTGGCACATCCCACAGCTTTGAGGACCTTTCAGGAGGACTCAGAGCTGCTCCAGGGCAGGGCTGTGGCCCTAGGGCAGGGCTGGCTTTCCCTGCTGCCCCAGCCCAGGCACAGCCCAAGGCAGCTCCTGTTGCCAGGCTCTGCTGCAGGGCTGAGCAGCCGGGGCTGCAGCCAGGGGTGCCCAGGGCTGTCGTGCAGAGCAGGGTCCTGCAGCCCAGGGCGCTGTGCTGGGCCAGGGACTCTGCTGCCTGCCAGGGACAGCTCTCAGCCGGCCCGGGGAGCTGCTCTCAGTGCTGGGGAGAAGCTCTGGGGGGAAGGAGCCACCCTGAGCAGGGCAGGGGCAGCTGCTGAGAGGGGCTGGGTGGGGCAGGGCTGCTCCCAGCTCCAGACCAGCCTGGGCACAGCTCCAGAGGGCACTTCCCAAAGAAGGTAAGCCAGGGATTGCTGTAAAGATCAGGAGCTTTCCTGAGAGTGTTTCAATTTCCTATTTGGAGAAGGATGGGAAATTTGGGGTGATGACAGAAAGATTTTAGCTTTTTATATTTTTTTTAATATATGCATAGTTCTGTAAATTAATATTATATAGTTATAAAACTATAATCTTTACTCTATTAAACTCTTAACAACTCTTAAACTATTATTATACGCTTATATAACCACAATCCTTAATTAGCTCTAGTATGTTTCTTAACCTTTCTCTTAGATTTTAGAACAATAGACAGTTTAGACAGTCTAAATATATTTCTGATATACTGTGTAGTCTTATTATCAGGAAGAGGACCTACAGGAACATTTTTTGGATTGACCAGAATGTGAGCAGTAATAACAAAAATTTTTGGCAAACAAGCCCTTGGACCTAATCCAACAGGTTTTGCCAGGGGTGTGTAACTAGGGAAACTGAACCTCCCATTGGATTTTCCTGTTAAATATCCTAATTAATCATCCTTAATAAAGCGTTGAAATCAGGCCCCGGCTGTGCCTCATCCCCACTGGGACACCTGGAAGCTTCCAATAAATGTGTGGTTTTTACTTTACTGTTCTAACACTGTTGCAAGTGGGGTTTTTTTTCTCTTTGGGTTTTAGACAACAGGGGGATAAGAGAAGCAGAACAGGAATTATAATCCCAGAATCACAGAACATTCTGAGTTGAAAGGGACACACAGGATCACCAAAGGAATGGTTGAACATTTACAGAGACTCCAGAACTGTGACTTTGGGTGGTCAGTCTCTCTGCTGGGAGGCTCCCAAAGGGCCCTCAGCCACTCCTCAGCCCTGGACAGCAGCAGCATCACCTCTGCAGGGCCCAGCAGGGCTCTCCTGAGCTGCCCTTGGCAGCTGCACACAGAGCCTGCCCCAGCCAGGGCCCTGCACACAGGCAAGTTTCTGTAGGGCCCCAGCCAGGGCACACAGGCTGGGATGGGCTCTGTGAGCACTGGCAGGGACAAGGCTCCTCTCAGGAGGGAATGTCCAGGCCCAGGGAGATGCTCAGGGAAGGACAGGGGGCTGAAGAGAGCAGTGCTGGGGGCAGGATGAGGGCACTGTGGGTGTGTGGGAGGTGCCGGGCACAGCTGGGCATGGGAACACTGTCCTGAGTGCCTGGCTGTCTCTGCCCTGCCCTCTCAGGCACAGCACCACAACATCTTCTCTTGGTTCTGCCCTGCCCTGATATTGTCACTGTTATCTGCTGCTCTCAGGGAGGCTCTGGCATTTGCAGCAGCTGAGTCAGGCTCTGTCCTTGGCATTCCTGCCAGGCAGGGGTGTCCATGGGAATGGGGTGTCCAAGCTTGCCTGGCACCTGTGGGGCTGTGGGCAAAGCAGTCCATGGGAAAGGAGAATGAGCTGAACCCCCTCCCTTGGATCCCATCATGGGCACAGCCAGGGATCTCCTTGCTGTGCCTTTCCAAGCTCTGAGCTGCCCTCCTGGGTGCAAATCTGTGCCAGAGCCTCTGGGAGTTCCCTGACTGTCCCACGGGGAAGGGCAGAGCTGCCACAGCTGAGGAAATGCTGTTGGGTTTGCCAAGGGAGCCGTGAGTGTCCTTGGCACAAGGGGGTGCTGAGACCTTGCCCAGAGACCTTTAGGGAGGGTGAGACATTCAGGGATCCCTCTGCTCTGGGCAGGGTCTGGTTTATTCCAGGCTGACCCGGGAGTGTGACTGTGCTCTGATTGCAGCCTAAGGTGCAAAGTCAGAGCAGCTGGTAACAAGCCCATCCAGCCCCTCATCTTCCCTCAGCCACAGGGAATCCTTTGCCTCTCACATCTGTCAGTGGCAAACTCTGAGTGCAGCAGAAATGCTGGGGATTTCTGACCTCAGAGAGCCAGGAATGATCTGTGGATAGGAACACAATTCCTAAAACCAACTCCTGCCATCATTTGGTCTTGAGACTGCAGATGCTACAAAGCCTATCTCCATTAGTAGTGATTCCCCTGAAAAATCCTGACTATCCAGGCTTGTCCCTCTGCCACGTGGCCACAAACCCAGGGCAGTAGGGCAGGGATAGCTCCTTGAGAGCCCCCACACACAGATCTGGCTGCCCCTGGCACACTCAGCTAGCAAAACTGGAGCTCAGGCAGGGACCTGGGTGAAGGTTTTCCCAAACAAGTGTGGGTGAGTCCCAGCAGGGTTTGTTTGTACGAGATGGCCCAGGTTTGGCCCAAAGCAGCCTCTGCTGACTTGTCACTGTCCTTTTCTCCATTAACAGGTCCCCTGTGCATCCCCAGCAAATGTCCAACAGCAGCTCCATCAGGCACTTCCTCCTGCTGGCATTGGCAGACATGCGGCAGCTGCAGCTCCTGCACTTCTGCCTCTTGCTGGGCATCTCCCTGGCTGCCCTCCTGGGCAACGGCCTCATCATCAGCGCCGTAGCCTGCGGCCACCACCTGCACACTCCCATGTTCTTCTTCCTGCTCAACCTGGCCCTCAGCGACCTGGGCTCCATCTGCACCACTGTCCCCAAAGCCATGCACAATTCCCTCTGGGACACCAGGAACATCTCCTACACAGGATGTGCTTCACAGCTCTTTCTGGTTTTCTTCTTTCTTGGATCAGAGTTTTATCTCCTGACCATCATGTGCTATGACCGCTACGTGTCCATCTGCAAACCCTTGCACTACGGGACCCTCCTGGGCAGCAGAGCTTGTGCCCGCATGGCAGCAGCTGCCTGGGCCAGTGCCTTTCTCAATGCTCTGCTACACACAGCCAATACATTTTCCCTGCCCCCTGCCCCTGTGCCACGGCAATGCCCTGGGCCAGTTCTTCTGTGATATCCCCCAGATCCTCAAGCTCTCCTGCTCCAGATCCTACCTCAGGGAACTGGGACTTGTTGCTTGTTGCAGACATTTCTTCACAGAAATCCTTTCTTTCAGATTTCTGCGTCTTCGGGAGGCCAGAGGCCCCCGAAGAGAAGGTGAACAATTATTATCAGCTGCTGGGGAATGCAACAGGAACACCTTGATTGGCTCATTTTCTATGTTTATAATTAAGAGCCAATCACCAGTTCAAGCTAGGGGACTGAGTCCTTGGCCACAACTTTGTTGTGGATTCTTTTCTATCTATTCTTAGCTTAGCTAGCAGCTCTGCAAACCTCTCTATATATTCTATTTAGTATAACTATAATGTATTATATAATATCTTAATAAATAAGCCTTCTGATCAAGATACAAGATTCACCGTCTCTCTCTCACCAGCAGCGACCCACTCAGGTCGCTGTAATATCTGGTGACCCCTCGTGTCAGAGCAAAAATTAATCTGATAAGACCAGAGGAGCAAAATTGCTGCACTGGGTAAAAATCCTGTATGTGTGGCATTTGATGGTTGCTTTGAAGTGACCACAAAACTGGATTCAAGCCAGGAGCTGAAGAACTGAAGATCCTGATTTGGACAGAGTTCACAGCCAAGGCTGACCACAACAGAACCTTCTTCTGGAAAACGAGCAGGAAAGATGATGGAAAAGAGCAGCAGACCTGTGGAGCTGGCCAGAGCAAGCTGGACTCTTTCAAAAGGTACTGTTCACTTTTCTATCCCTGATGAACCAGCCCTTCGTAGCTTGTGGCTGTTCGTTTGGCAGACACATGCCTTGCCAGAAGAGATTCAATTCTCTCCTTCAGAGTAAAAGCTTATTGCCCTCTGGAAATATTGGTGCAGAGAAGATGGTTGCTTTTTGTCAAAAACAGATATCTATGGGTTCTTTCGATGGGCAAAGCTTTTTGGGTTCTTTGCTGATATTCTGTATGCTTTGGATGCTTTTGTCTGGGAGTGCATGGACTCCATTATCCAGTGCGTCTACATTGAGGGACGCGTGTTGCCTTCTATCTACCCAGCATTTATAAAGCTTTTCCCTGTCCTGAAACGCAAAGCAGCTTGTTTTCAATGGATCTCTAACTGTTATGGCCAAGCTCCGTTTCCACCACCTTTGGCAGAAGACGCGGTGGGGGAGGACATTTTTCTTCCCAGCCCCCCCTGCTTCACGGCAGGGGGGGGGCGAAACTTCGCGGCGCGAAGAAGTTTTTTTACTCTTTCTCTGGAGCATGCTCAGATGGAGCCTTCTCCTCCCCCCCCTTCTCTCTCTCTGGGGGGATGGGAGCGGCCGCTCAAGCCAGCGCTGGCCTCTCAGACTCCGCCTTCAGACATGGGGGCGGCACCGGTCTCTGAGGTTTCCTCCACGCCCCTGCAAGAGCCTGCGTCGGAGACTGAAGAAGCACTTCCGGTCCCTGAGCTGTTGCTAGGTGACGAGGATGCGTCTCCAGCTTCCGGCTCAGCGTCGGAGAAGGAAGAAGAGACAGCACTTTCGCCAATTGACCTGTTGCTAAGCAACAGCGACGCTCCGCCATTTCTCCCAGCTTTGCTGGTGCCGTGCCCGCCGCCGCTTTCAGAGCCAAGGGACGAAGCAACAGCGTGTTCCCGCGCGTCCCCGCCTCCTCCAGCCGAGACAGTTCCTGTTCAGGATGGGGCTGAAAACGCCGTTGAACCTGCGGGATTCTCGGAGCAGCCCGCGGCTGATCCCACGATCAGTGTGATTCCCTCCTCGGCCGGCTCCTCCGCAGCCAGAGTCACTGCCGCGTTCCAGGCCAGCCCCAGCATCACCCACAGCCCCGCGGGCCCCCACCCCAGCCCGGTGCCCCCCATGGCCGGCCCACCAGCCCTGGGCCCACCCCAGGAAGCGGCCCCGGAGGCTGGTCTCTCCTTCAGTGGAGTGGGGGCTGCCCGCCAGCTGACTCTTGCGGCAGTCCGGCTGCCGGCTTTCAAGCTCGGCGGTTTGGGGGGTGGTGTTTCGGTTGCTGTCCCATGGAGGCTGCCATCTCTGCCGCCCCTCTTGTGCCCTAGCGGCGAGGGGGAGGGGGCTCCCGAAAGTTTTGCCTTTGGTCCCCAGCCCAGTGGGGGTGGTGCCGTGATGCTGTGGGAAACAAACATCTCCAGACCCCAGATGGGATTGCTGGGGAAGGCTTCTATTTCCCTGCTGCTGGCATGCCTCAGTGGTTTAGGGGAAAGGAAGCGTCTCACTACCCGTGCTGCCATTGTACTGGCAGCAGGGTTCAGGCCAGCGGGAATACAGAGCCTTCCTCATGGGTTTGGCCTGGGCCGTTTGGCTCAGGAAATTTCTGGGCCGGGCCCACTGCGAGGCCTCCTGACGTTTTTGGGGATTCTGGTTTGTCCTACCGGTCCGGGTCCCCCTGTGCGAGCCAGTTTTGGGGTTCCTGGTCCAGTATGGGCCAGGGCCCCCAGGGCCTTTCCTTCTCTGGCACTGCTCTGCTCGGTTGCTACTTCTTTTGCTTTTCAAATAAAAAAAAAAAAAAAAAAAATTTAAAAATTAAATAAAAAAGATTGAAAATCGTGGGCAGCAGCTCTGAAGCGCTGAAGCACAGAAAGGCCAGCAGAAAGGACATTTCAAAATTGTACAAATTGTTTTAAATTGTTTTAAATTGTATAAAGACTGTCAATGGTTTTTGATAACTATTGATGGAACTCTTTTGCAGCAGTCTGTTTCAGGACCAAAAGGACTCTCAGATATTCCAAGGGAAACAACTTCGGCTCTTGGACTGCTCCTGAAACTCAGCTGCATGGACTTCAATTTCCTTTGAATTGTTTTTGGCAATTTTCTTATATTGTAGGATTGTTTTAGTGATTTATTAGTCTTCTATATTTTATAGGTGAAGGAATTTCCTGTTCATTCCACATCAGCATTTTTTCTTTTATTTTTATACAATTTAGAAAAGGTGAGATGTCACAGACATTTCTTCACAGAAATCCTTTCTTTCAGATTTCTGCATCTTCGGGAGGCCAGAGACACCCGAAGAGAAGGTGAACAATTATTATCAGCTGCTGGGGAATGCAACAGGAACACCTTGATTGGCTCATTTTCTATGTTTATAATTAAGAGCCAATCACCAGTTCAAGCCAGGGGACTGAGTCCTTGGCCACAACTTTGTTGTGGATTCTTTTCTATCTATTCTTAGCTTAGCTAGCAGCTCTGCAAACCTCTCTCTATATTCTATTTAATATAGTCATAATGTATTCTATCATATATTAATAAATCAAGCCTTCTGATTCAAGAAACAAGATTCACCGTCTCTCTCTCTCCAGCTGCGACCCACTCAGGTCGCGGTAATAGTTGCTGTCAGTGTGTCTTTGTTATTTGGTTGTTTTCTGTTCATTGTTTTCTCTTATGTGCAGATCTTCAGAGCTGTGCTGAGGATCCCCTCTGAGTAGGGACAGCACAAAGCCTTTTCCACCTGCCTCCCTCACCTGGCTGTGGTTTCTCTGTTCCTCAGCACTGGCACATTTGCCTACCTGAAGCCCCCTCCATGTCCTCCCCATCCCTGGATCTGGCCCTGTCAGTTCTGTACTTGGTGGTGCCTCCAGCCCTTAACCCCTTCATCTACAGCCTGAGGAACCAGGAGCTCAAGGCTGCAGTATGGAGACTGATGACTGGATGGTTTAAAAAACATTAATCTTCTCTTTTATTACAAATCATTTGTAGTAAAAATCACAAATAACTTGTAATAAAAATCATCTTTATACTTCTTACTGGCTTCATTTTGGGGATTCTTTTCCTTTGTTTTCTTTTTTTTCATATTGTCCACAAAAAAATTATATTTTCTGTGCCATTTTTCATTTTGTTTCTCTCTACCTTGCCTGTGGCCACGGACTGTGTCAATGAGGGGCTGCGCTCTTGGTGGATTTAAAGGAACTAAAGGATCTCCAAGCAAAGTTTTCTGCAGAGATGCCCTTTTGTTGCTTTCTCTGGAGCTGCAGCAGCAATGTCTGTGTGCAGAGCTGGGGGCAGATCAGTGCTGGCACAGGAGCTGGGCCCAGCAGCACTTGGTGTTGCCACTGCTGCTGCCGTGGCCCTGCTCCGCTGCCCTGGTGGCCCTGGTGTTGCTGCAGGGCCTGAGTGCTCTCGGGGCCGGGCACAGCCCTGGGGGTGGCAGTGCCGGGGCTGCAGCAGGGACAGGCCATGGGCACTGCTGGGGCAGCGCTGACGCCTCAGGCCAGGGCCTGGGGGCTCCAGGCTCCTTGCCCAGGCTCTCTCAAGAACACGGCCAGGCCAATGCTCAGCACAGAAAACATCCGTGAGCAGCCCCAGGCTGGCCGTGGGCAGGCTGGGGGCAAACAGCATGGCTGGGGCTCTGCAAGGGCCCTGGGGCAGACGGGAAGGAGCAGCAGAGCAGGGGCTGATCCATCCCCAGTGCGCTGCACAGCCCAGGGCAGCATCCCAGAACATCCTCATGGAGCTGCCAAGAACATCCTCCCTCTGCAGCCCTGGCCTCTCCCCAGCTCACACAGGTGCCCCATCCTTGCAGGCACAG